>NC_135236.1:555325008-555657508 GCF_051348905.1 Ranitomeya variabilis
CTTTTCCCTGTCTCATGGAAATGGGGGAGGAAGAAAATGGAAGGGAAAGATAAATGAAAAGGGAGAGAAAGAAAAGGAAGATGTAAGCGAGAAGAACAAACAACAGGAGCAACAGACAAAAGCAAGTTCAGATCTCTTCAGAATGCGCTCAATGGCCTGATTATAACGAGCCCTTGTAGGGCATGAGAAAAGTGACCTTTAGGCTATGTGCACACGATGCAGATTTGCTGCGGATCCGCAGTGCATTTTTCCACACAGAAACGCTGCAGATCCGCACTGTGATGTACAGTACAATGTAAATCAATGGGGTAAAAAAATAGCTGTGCAGATGATGCAGAAAAATCAGTGCGGAATTGCTGTGGATTTCAAAGAAGTGCATATCACTTCTTTTGTGCGGATCTGCAGCGTTTCTGCACCCCTCCATGTTAAAAATCCGCAGTGGCAAAAACCGCAGAAAATCCACACAAAATCTGCATCAATTCCGCATAAAAACCGCTCAAAATCCGCATAAAAACCGCTGCAAATCCGTGGCTGCGGATTCTGCCAGGAGATGCGGATTTGGTGCAGAAAATTCTGCAACTCTTTTCTTACGTGTGCACATAGCCTTACAACTGGCAGTATCCATCTATTACTGCCCTTATGTCATGTGGGTGACGGCTGGAGAACGCACAGTTCTATCTGCAAGATCCACAGGACAGTAACTCCAGTCATCCCACCCATCTAGGGGCTCTAAATGCTCCCTACATAGCTCCTGCACATATACATATTCTGCCTATGCAGCGCCCAAATCGCATCGAGCAGCTGCCTGGCGACAGCCATATTCGCACATTTCATCCATCCCTTAAAAATAAGATGGGGTTTTACAACCTCCATTTTTTCACTTTTTCCTCTGCCCCTAAAAATAGTGCTGGGCTTACTGAGAGGGGTTGAGGCTGCCATCCCCGGCCTGATGGGTTTATTATAATTCATGACATGACAAATGCGTGCCCCTTAATACATTTCACCCCAGAGCGCTTTTGATTAAGACTAGCATATGAAACCTACGTCCCCCTGTGCCTCTCTTCTCCCATGTGATACCCTTCCATACACCTCCATGGGGCAGATTAGATTCAGATGAGTCCATGGTTTGCTCACAAGTCAGTTGTGAGTGAGGTGACAGGTGTAATGAGCGGGGTTAACTACAGCTGCTGCATTTCCTCTGCACCGTGATTTATAGGATCCAGAGGCTGGTGATCCACTTAAAAAGGAAATTGTCCCCAGTATGTAATTAATACAGCCTAGCAAAACCGTAAATTAACGGTATGTTATGCGCGTAGAATAGTAACTAGTAATCTATGATGTCACACAGCAACTTGGATTTACCGTAAGTAAACCTCTTTTCCTGAACAGTGCAAGCTTGGATGCTGAAGAGATGGTGACTGTTAGTGATGAGCGAACGTGCTCGGGGAACATGTCCGAGTCTGATCGGGTGTTATCCGAGTATCTGGGCGTGCTCGTATATTATGTTCGAGTCCTCACGGCTGCATGATTTCTTAGACAACCTGAACACCTGTGGGATTGCCTGTTTGTTAGGCAAATGTCAGACAGCCGCAGAACATGCAGCCACAGGGATTCAGACAGAATGTACAAGCATGACCAAGATACTCGGGTAACACGTTGTCCGAGCACGTTCACTCACCACCACTAACTATGGCTTCTACTTGGACCCACTATTGTCTCAGTCTGCAATATGAATACTACCTCCAAAGCGGGGGTGGATACACCATTAGAGGGTCCCAAAAGCTACAGGGGCCCACATCCACCTCCAAACAGCAAGGAGCTTGGGGCGCAGGCACATTAACAGGTGCATTATGATAATCCATTGGACTGCAAAGGGCCCATGTAGTGTTCTTGGCCCTCTTCTGTCTACACTCCCTGACAGAAGTTATGGCGCTGATCCATGTTATGTAAATAAAAGCTTATAACCTGATGTTAAATTCATCCACTGGTTGTATAAATTATTCTTTTGAAAGCTGAAACCCTCTGAAATGTGGTTTAGGTTAAGAAAATAAATTGACATCAATGCAGAAATATTGATCAGTTAATGGACACAGAATGGTCAGATTTTGGCAAGACAAAAGTTTTGTCGCCTGGTCATATAATGCACCCAATCCTAGTTTACATCCTTACCTGTGCTCAGTAAATGGTCGGTTAATTAGTGCGCGTGTATAAAAAGAAACCCAGCACCCCAGACCTTCACTTGAACTGCAACTTTAGCTCTGACAACATGCCAAAAATCCACCCTGGGACCAAAGCCTGGATTTTCAAGAGGCTGAAGACCAGATCCACTGCAGAGGTGGCTGGCACCTTTAATGGTGTCTCAGCATCAAGTACAAAGAATTAAAAAAAGATTTGAAGAGACTGGAAATGTGTTTGACAAGCCCAGGTCCGGCAGACCCTGCAAGACAACTGCTCAGGAGGAACGTTTGTTGGTTAGAAAATCCAAAGCAAGCCCCTCTTCCACTGCAGCAGATCTCCAACAGACCTGGTCACCTCAAGTCCCTGTGTCAACTAGAACAGTTTGTAGGATTCTGTCTCGAAATGGCCTCCATGGTCGAATCAGTGCCCAGAAGCCAGCACTAAACAAAAGGCAAATAAAAAACCGTGTGGCATTTGCAAAGTCCCACAGCCTGCTAAACAGATGGACACTGGAAAAGTGGCAGAAGGTGGATTTCTCTGATGAATCTTCAGTAGAATTACACCACAGCCGCCGCAAATACTGCAGGAGACCTAGTGGAGCCCGTGTGGGTCCAAAATACACCCAGAAAACAGTTAAATTTGGTGGTGGAAAGATCATTGTCTGGGGTTACATTCAGTATGGGGGTGTGTGAAACATTTGCAAGGTGGAAGGCAATATCAATAGCCTAAAATATCAAGAAGTATTAGCTACCTCTTATATTCCAAATCATAAAAGGGGTCAAATTCTGCAGCAGGATGGTGCTCCATCTCATTCATTCATCTCTACAACAAAGTTCCTCCAGGCAAAAAAGATCAAGGTGCACAAGGACTGGCCAGCCCAGTCACCAGACATGAACATCATTGAGCATGTTTGGGGTAGGATGAAAGAGGAAGCTTGGAAGACAAAACCAAAGAATCTAGATGAACTCTGGGAGGCATGTAAGACTGCATTCTTTGCTATTCCTGATGACTTTATTAATAAATTGTATGAATCATTGTTGAACCGCATGGATGCAGTCCTTCAAGCTCATGGAAGTCACACAAAATATTAAATATGACTAATAGCACCACAACTTCATTCACCAATGTTATGCAACATATATTTGCATTTTAAGTTAATGATTTGTTTGAATATCACATTACTTTCTGTGGGTGACAAAACTTTTGTCTTGTCAAAATCTGACCATTCTCTGTCCATTATCTGATCAATATTTCTACATTGATGCCAATTTATTTTCTTAACCTAAACCACATTTCAGAGGGTTTCAGCTTTCAAAAGAATAATTTATACAACCAATGGATGAATTTAACGTCAGGTTATAAGCTTTTATTTACATAACATGGATAAGTGACATAACTTCTGTCAGGGAGTGCATGTCCACTCCTGCTCCAAAGAATATATAATCTGAGAAGAGAAATCTCATAAGTGTGACAGAATTGTAGGCAGCCCCATGGTGGTCTATGAGCATCTCTAACACCCGTGACCGGCTGCACCAATTTTGCAGAAGCCTCAATTTTGCAAGGTCCATCTGTTGAAAATGTGGTTGTATAGTGGTGACACTTATACAGATCACCTATCAGTTTTAATGTAAAGAGGCCACTCTAACTAAACCTTAATTAACTTTCCGAAGGATCAACACCATTGTGAGTAGGTAAAAGATACAATGGGGAATGGTCTAGTTAGTACATTTAAGCCTCATACAGATTTTTGTCCGAACCATTACATTCTAGGGGCCTTTCTACATGCTCATTTTTTATGGATCATCAATCTGCAAATAAAAACAGAGACAGGTCCATGTTTGGTCCCATTTACCGATCAAAATTGCCTTCTGTGTGGCATCCTAGAGTTGTCTTACAGGTAGCAGAAGCATGGAAATCTTTTATTTTGTATATGTGAAAAACTGATACTACCATGATAGTAGGAATGGACAAAAAACATTTGGATAAAAACAGGATGGAAAATCAGATAATAAAAATCTGATCTAAATCTGTTCTTCTTGTACACGAAACATGACCTATGAATGAGGCCTAAGTCAGAGAGGCACAGATATGAGGCGTGCTCCGTTGATGGCTGACCCGAGTGACGGATGCTTACCTCACCCTCTTCATGTGCTCATCATCCGGGTCTTGCACTGCAATCAGTGACAGCAAAGAGACAAAGTTGGAGGAAAAACAGAGAAGAAATGAGAGAAACTGAGACAAAGAAAGGAAAACATTCTGCAATGAGAAGATGGCACTAGTAGACTGTTCCCATGTACCTAACATGTAGAGTTCTGCATAATAAGGGTAACAATCAGACCAAAGGATTCTGGAAATGGCACTGAAAATCTACGTCACACAGTTTACTTGTGAAATAGAATAACTAAATCCTGTTCGCCTCCATAGTACTGCTTATCACTGAATTTCTAGTTCTCTCGATGCCACCAGCAGTCTTCACCACTGTTTGTGGTCTGGGTGCTATGGTCTGCAGGGGCATGTGCACACTACTATTGGAACCATGATTATTTCATGATAGAAAAAATAACATCCTCGTGCTTTCTAATCTTCACACATGTAAAATCATAGGCCGGGATCATGTTAGAGTATAGCACCTCTCTCTCACTACACCATGCAATGCCATTTTTCCAATAAAATGTCAGACACTGCAATTGGGCATAATTTGTGTCCATTATATCGTAAAGAAGATCATTTTAGTTTTTTGCTGCCTTGGCAATATAAAAAACAGAAATGTTTAGTGCAAAGTGAACCTAACCAGATCCATATATTGGTAAACTAAGAAAAGATGGCAGGAGAACATTTCTTTCCATGTATACATGCACATTTTCCAGGTCAGGGTCATGACATCCAGAATAAAGCTTGTTTGCTTCCATGATAATGCATTATTATTTCTACAGCAGTTTCTACCAAATATCTGCATACGTGTGTGTATGGTTGTGTCTGTCAGGTTGTGTTTGCATGGTTGTGGTGTGGGTGTATGTTGTCAGTGTGTATGTTGTGTGTGTATGGTTGTCTATGTATGATTGTGAGCATGTCTGGTTTTCTGTGTATATATTTGTGTGCGTAGGATTGTAGGTGTGTATGGTTGTGAGCGTGCCTAATTGTGTGTATGGTTGTCTGTGTAAAGCTGTGTGGGTGTGTGGTTTTAGTTTTGGCGTTGTTTGTTTCTGTATTGTTGTGTGTGTTAATACAGCTCTGGCAAAAATTAAGAGACCACTGCAAAATGTTCAGTTTGTCTGATTTTCTCTCTATAGGTATATTTTTGAGTAAAATGTAAATTGTTCTTTTATTCTATAAACGTCTGACAACATGTCTCCGAATTTCCAAGCAATACATTTTGTGGTTTTTTTCTGAAAAGGAGAAGTGGTCAAAATTACCAAAAAACACAGGGCTTTCAGTCCTCAAATAATGCATAGAAAACAAGTTCATGATCATTTAGGAACACCAATACTAATGTTTTCACTCAGGAAGAGTTCAGAAATCAATATTTTGTGGAATAACCATGATTTTTAATCACAGCTTTCATGCAGCTTGGCATGCTTTCTACCAGTCTTTCACACTGCTTCTGGCACAAAAATGTAAGCAGTTCTTCTTTGTTTGATGGCTTGTGACTATCCATCATCCTCTTGATTATATTCCAGAGGTTTTCAATGGGGTTCAGGTCTGGAGATTGGGCTGCCCATGACAGGGTTTTGATGTGGTGGTCTCTTAATTTTTGCCAGTGCTGTAGCTGTCAGTGTGTATGATTGTGTGTCTGCATAGTTGTGTTTGCATGGTTGTGGTGTGGGTGTTTGTTGTGTGTGTACGTGGTTGTATGTGTGTATGTTTGTGAGCATGTATGGTTGTGAGTGCGCGGTTTTAGGTGTGGTGTCGTTTGCTTCTGTACGGTTGTGTGTATATAGTTGTCAGTGTGTATGATTGTGTCTGCATAGTTGTGCTTGCATGGTTGTGGTGTAGGTATTTATTGTGTGTGTGACTGTATGTGTGTATGGTTGTGAGTATGTTTGGTTGTGTGTGTGGTTGTCTGTGTATAGTTTTAAGTGTGGTGTTAGTTTCTGTATGTTTGCGAGGGTATGACTGTGCGTGTGTTTTGTTGTGTTTGCATGCACATGTCCAGAAATGTGAAGGTTTTTATTTCTTCAGAATACCAGGACGCATGCAGGATTTAGTGCGAGTAACCTCGGTTGTATTGCATGAGACCACTTACTGATAACCAACATCAAAGCTTATTTAAAACCAGGGGCGAGTCCAAGAATTCGCTAAAGTGGTGTGTAAAGATTTTTGATCATAGGTTGGGCCTCGTGTTAGTTGCTGAGAAAACTCTTGAGAAAACTAGAAATCAACTTGGTTTGGGGGCACATCTATTCATATCAACTTACTGAAATCTGTGCCAGTGAGCTGTGCCAGTATGCGGAAGGAGCGGGACTGAGTGGTCCCTGTACGGGGTTTCCAGTCCTCGGTGTCCTCCATCAGTCTCTTTTTACTGGAGTCATTAGGGAGGAAGGCAGGCTGAGAATCCATCCTAAGAGAGTGTCTAGTACAGAAAGGGAGAGTGCAATGGAGAGGCAGAAGGACAGACAAGAATGAAGAAAGAATAGCATTACTCAGAAGACACCTTCTGGAGAGCGCGTAGCAGTGGAGACTGCGTCACCGGCGTTACCAGGAACTGTGGGACACTTACTGATCGTCTAAGAGGAAAGCGTTGAGAGAGGATTGGGTGAGTCCGTTCAGGGCCTGGGACACGTTCTGCTCTTTGGGGTTTGGGGCCACTCTGTGAGAGTGAAGAACGTGAAAAACACTCCAGGAACCGGACGGTACACACAGCACTCCAATCCTTAGCCATCATGCAGGGAAGGACCACAAGGTGGGCTATCACTACACCAAAGGACACAAGACAGACACAACAAGCAAGAATGCTTACTGACTTTTCTAGGTTTTCCGCCTGCAATGCAAAAAGAAAGGTAAAGGAAAAGGAAGGACACAAATGACGGCAAAGGAAAAAGGGAAGAGATTGTGCAGATTTAGTTATGGAATAGGAAAAACATTTTCTCATTCATAGGACACACATAAAAGACTGAGCAGTACAACCTAGCTGGCAGAGGATGGCATAGGATGGGTGGATGTGGCACAGCCACATGTAATCACACCACGCTGACACCTGTACCCCATAGCATTGCAGGTTGTCAGCTCCACAATATCCCCAGCTTACTGCTCTTCACAAGACTATCTGCCCACAGGGGATCCATTACTGTATATAGGGCTACTAAGGGAGAATGAAAATCTATGGAGAAAATGTATGATGAGAGTAAAATACCTGCCTGTATGGAAGGATGTGACCAGCTCCGGTACGCAGAGAGCTTCTGCCACTGATCCCTCAGCCTGCCAGCCCCAATATAGCCACAGGTCAGATTACTCCAGCCCTAGTAAGGCTCTGGCAAGAGGTCCCAGTGCTGTCCCCCACCCCGAATACACTGATCAGGACATGGAAAGGTTGGGGGCCCGGAGACCGAGCCTCCAATTACACTGCAATTCATACAGTAAACAGGAGCGGACAGCGGCTGTATGTCTGCCATGTCCTAGCATTACAGCTCACCAAGGAGCAGACAGCCCTATACCAATACCAGCTGGAGTTTCCTATTGCTGGGGCTAAATTGTACCGAAATCCTGGGGAAACACAAGACCATTAGTGCCCCCAAGTGGCAGACATGAGAGCTACATTGTTTACCAGTAGCTAGACTGCTGGTACTTTCACTTCCACTGGATTTTACTGGGAAGACAAACCAGGTAATGTCAAGACGTATGCATCTGGAAAATGCGCAAAAGCCTGCTCCCAATTTAAGGAGTGTTTTATGCTCATCTCTCATTGAAACAATTCGAGTTATCCCCCATTTTTATATGACAATGAGAGGAATGGCGGTGGCCTACATCATAATAGTCTCCAGAAAACTGCTACAAGACTGTAAAAAGCAAAGCAAAACTCCCACTCATAGGTCACTGCAGTGAGAGAATAGTGCCCTCCGCTGGACACAAGCGGCATCACATCAATACCAGTGATCCGCACACAACATGCTCTGGCAGAACATGCATTGGAAGGATCACAATTATAAGTATGTTAAGAACGTTTCTCACTTGTGGATAATAAAAATATATAATTTAAGAACAAATAGCAATATCACATGCAGGAAGATGAAAGAATAATTATGGCTGACATCTATTGATAAATACAAGTGCTCCGGTGTCGGAATATTATCTAGCATTATGATATAATGGCAAAGCATGGGCATTACCCCATATTCAATGATTTTAGTTATGTATACTTATAGGGAATCTATCACCAGGTTTCTGCCACCTAATCTGAGAGCAGAGACAGAGACCCTGATTCCCATGATGTGTTACTTTGCTGCTTGCTCTAGTTTTCATAGGATCACTGTTTTATCAGCAAATTATCACTAGACGATTAGTAAACCTGCTTCCGTGTTGTCCCTCGTATTCATGAACTCCGTATAACCCCGCCCACACCACTGATTAATAGCTTTCTGCCTATGCACAGTGTACACAGAAAGCTGCCAATCAGTGGTGTGGAGGGGTTATACAGAGCTCAGTATTCAGAGACCTGGTACCTCTGTAGCAGATAAAGTTTGATTTTATCCAAGTGACAGCAAACAGATCAAACATCTGATGTGGCACTACTCATCAGCCCTCCTTCACAGGGGCCTACCGGAGGATTCCCCTGTTCTCCTGTGGGCCAGTGTGAGTGTAGTAGGAAGAAGCCGTCCATCAGCACTCATCAGAACCCTAGAATAACAGCCATATGCAGACAGGCTGGAGGTGCACTGTGATATGTCCATGCAGATGGACGGCTTCTTCCTACTACACTCACACTGGCCTGTTGTGAATTCCGTTCTCGGGCTCCCTCCTGTGGTCATGAGTGGTATTGTGTGAGTTCTGTTCTTGGGCTCCCTCTGGTGGCCTTTAGTGCTTACTGCGGGTCTGTAGCTGGAATCCAGCTGCCTCGTTTTCTGCTAGTCTGGCCTCTATTTAACTCCACCTGGACCTTCACTTTTTGCCTGCTGTCGTTGTATTCAGTACTGGTTCTGATCTCTCTGGACTTTCCTTGTGACCTGTCTCCTCCTGAGAAGCTAAGTCTTGCTAATTCATGTTTGCTCATTATTTCCTTGAAAATGTTTCTCTGTATATGATGAGTTTTGTCCAGCTTGCTTATATGTAATATTTTCGCTTGCTGGAAGTTCTGGGGTGCAGAGTTGCGCCCCTCACATCGTGAGTCGGTGTGGGGGTTCTTGTAATCTCTGCGTGGATTATTTTTGATAGCATTTTATACTGACCACACAGATCCCTTGCTGTCTTCTGACTATTTACTGTTAGCGGGCCTCATTTGCTAAAAACCTGTTTACATTTCTACGTTTGTGTTTTCCACTTAACTCACCGTTATTATTTGTGGGGGGCTGTCTAAAACTTTGGGGTGATTTCTTTGAGGCAAGTGAGGCTTGCTTTCTCTCTAGGGGTAGCTAGTTTCTCAGGCTGTGACGAGGCGTCTAGGATTTTAGGTAACGCTCCACGGCTGCCTATAGTGTGTATTGATAGAATCAGGGTTGCGGTCAGTATAGCTCCCACATTCCCAGAACTTGTCCTAAGGATTTCTGTTACTTAGCAGGTCAGTTTGCGATCCTTGCCACCAGGATCATAACACTGGCCCACAGGAGAACAGGGGAATCCTCCGCTAGGCCCCTGTGAAGGAGGGCTGATGAGTAGTGCCACATCAGATGTCTACTCAAAAGATATTTGGGGGGCAAGTGTCTTAACAGCCATACCAGTACTTCTGTAAAAACGTGCCAAAAGATTCCCTAATTTGTCACCGGGTTTTCCAACCCCATCTGAAAACAGCATAATGTAACTGGAGAGACCCTGATTCCAGTGATGTGTCACTTACTGGGCTGTCACTTTGATAAAATCAAACTTTATCTGCAGAAAAAGGTATAATCTAATCATTCAGTAAACAAGCTAGCCAAGTTAAGGTACCTTCACACGAAACGAGTTTACAACGAGAACGACAACGATCTGTGACGTTGCAGCGTCCTGGATAGCGATATCGTTGTGTTTGACACGCAGCAGCGATCTGGATCCTGCTGTGATATCGCTGGTCGTTGAATAAAGTTCAGAACTTTATTTGGTCGTCAGACCGGCGTGTATTGTCAGGTTTGACACCAAAAGCAACAATACCAGCGATGTTTTACGCTGGTAACCAGGGTAAATATCGGGCTACTAAGCGCAGGGCTGCGCTTAGTAACCCGATGTTTACCCTGGTTACCAGCGTAAAAGTAAAAAAAACAAACAGTACATACTCACCTGCGCGTCCCCTGCCGTCCGCTTCCTGCTCTGACTGAGCGCCGGCCCTAAAGTGAAAGTAAAAGCACAGCGGTGACATCACCGCTCTGCTGTTAGGGCCGGCGCTCACACAGTACAGGAAGCGGACGCCGAGGGACGCGCAGGTGAGCATGTACTGTTTGTTATTTTTACTTTTACGCTGGTAACCAGGGTAAAGATCGGGTTACTAAGCGCGGCCCTGCGCTTAGCAACCCGATGTTTACCCTGGTTACCCGGGAACCTCGGCATCGTTGGTCGCTGGAGAGCGGTCTGTGTGACAGCTCTCCAGCGACCAAACAGCGACACTGCAGCGATCGGCATCGTTGTCGCTATCGCTGCAGCGTCGCTTCGTGTGAAGGTACCTTTAATGTTAGAAAGAAGCAAAAGTAGTTTGTGCCAGGTTATTTTTGCATGTAGTACGGTAAGGCAACTTTCACACTAGTCCGCCGGTACGGGCCGTCGCAAACTGTTGGCCCGACGTACAGATGGACAGTGCGTTAATTTAGCACAACGTGGGCAGCGGATGCAGTTTTACAATGCATCCACTGCCCCATTGTGAGTTCCGGGGAGGAGGGGGCGGAGTTTCGGCCGCACGGTCAAAAATGGCGGACACGACGCACAAAAAAAGTTACATGGAATGTTTTTTTGTGCCAACGGTCCGCCAAAACACGACGCATCCGTCGCACATTTGTGGCCATATGTCGCAATGCGTCGCTAATGCAAGTGTATGGAGAAAAAACTCATCCTGCGGGCAACTTTGCAGGATGCGTTTTTTCTCCAAAACGACGCATTCCGACGTACAGCCAACAACGCTAGTGTGAAAGTAGCCTAACTGAACCGTGGGCCCCAATAATCACCGTTACTGGTGGGCCTTTGCCTGCCCAGTCCGACACTGCTGACAGCGTACACAACCTGGGGGATGCGGTCCCTCTGTATGGGAACTACTGTATTCTCATCCTGTAGAGAGATCTATAAATTGCCACCATTACACAATTAGAGGATTGTCTTCAGTCCAAGCAGCAATGGATCCGGAAAAGTAATCATCACCACAGCTGACAGTTATCAGATTTACACACAGAAATCACATGCTTCGGATACCACACCAATTGGTAAGGGGATTAACCAGCTGCATTCCAAGTGTGATCACGGCGCTCTGCATCCTCTCCTACATTACTGACACGGCTCTCGTTCCCTGCTGTTCTCTATGGGATCTCGTGTAGACAGCCACTGCCATGCAAGATGGTGTATTCCCCCGAGCAGATTTGTATCCACAATCCTACTAGGCTAAATTTTAATGGGTGAATCCCAACAGTGGGAAAAAAATCAGCACCGAATTGGTGTAGAGGGTTAACTCCTGCGCCTCCGGTTTCATGACACGGCCATGTCCTTGTTGACAGTTTCTAGCATTACCATTACGACAGCGCCCTGCAGGGTCTCATGTTCCCGCTCCATGTGGGGTTCAGTGTGCTGCTGTCACTAATGCGTGGGACGTGTGGGAGGTCTAGGAGTGATGTCACCTAATTACAGAAGGCCGGGATATACACACACCTACTTGGGAACAGTCGTGGGAGACACTGAAGATCCAGGGGAGGGGGATATAGAGTTTTACATGTTTTTGCAACCCCATTTAGTAGCAGCATGATGTAGGGACAGAGTCCCTGATTCCAGCAATGTGTCACTTACTGGGCTGCTTCCTGCAGTTTTGATAATATCACCGTTATATCTGCAACAGTTCTCTGAATACTGAGCTCGGCATAACCCCGTCCAACCACTGATTGACAGCTTTCTCTGTACACTGTGCATAGGCAGAAAGCTGCTAAACATTAGCGGGAGTGAGGATACAGAGTTCATGAATATGGAGGACAACCTGGCAGCAGTTTTACTAGTCCTCGAGTGATAATAACCTGCTGATAAAACTGTGATTTTGTCAAAACTACAGCCCAGTGACACATTGTTGGATTCAGGGTCTCTGTCTCCACATTATGTTGCTCTCACATTTGGCGGGAAAAACCTGGGGACAGAATCCCTTTAGGACTGGAGTTTCATAAGGCATTTGTGTGAACTATGCTAAGTTTATTGATAGTAATAAGAAATTAGAGGAAGGTTTCGGGGATTTTGTGTCTGGAGATGGCTGCGATTGATTCTTTGAGAGAAGGTGAAAGAGAAGCGGGCTTATAATTCACTAGAGCTCAGGAAAAGAGACCTGTAGTTGATGGTCTTTATCCATATGTACTCTCAATTATACCCTTGGTCTTCAATAGCATACATAGACTATATAAAGCATTACCACAATAATGTGCAGATAGATGGCTTCCTGCAAGCCCTCAGCAATAATAAAGGGATTGGTGGCACCGGATACATGTCGGTTTACTAATAACACATACCGTACAGGTCAGCCTCTATTTCATAGAGGAAACCTCAATATCACTTTACAGCTTTCCCCATTTTAATCTGTATGTGAAGACCTGTATACAATGGCTGGACACAACTTCTCTAGAAACAGCTACTATAAAAGACGGTGCAAAATACTGATAACAAGACAACCACTCACAGCCTACCAATACAGGTGGGCACTGCTGCCCCTCTTCTGCTGTACTAATTCTTGCATTTTGGGGGGATTTTTGGTCCTCTTTGCTATTAAGTTGTGTGTTCACATTGTGTAAATGGTCTCCCTGGTCACCGGCTGTGATGGATGCTGTGCAGGGGTATCTGCCGCCATTTATAATGGCACCCGTGTAAGGCTTCATTCTTGTCCATTTCTGTAATCTCTGTGCTATCTAAAGGACAAACCAAACGTTCTACAATGCACGCAGATACCTTTTCCTTACACACCATACCACAGTTAGTGTGATAAGCAGTAGAAGGTCTTACAAGAATGACGCTGCCTTCACAAAGTCAGATTTTGTACTTTTAAAATGCTTGGAAAAAAAATAATTTTAAAGCGGCAGGATTTTTAAAACGTTTTTACCGCAATATTTTTCTTGATGCTTTATTTAGGGTCACATGATCTATTTCTTCTTTTACAGGAAAACGGCACGCAAAAGGCCGTACCTAGAACATGCTAGTTATTAAAAAAAATACCACTAACCCCAATAAACGTCACACATTAATATGCATGTATTTTATGTATAAGTCCATGTTCAGATTTCGATAAATAATTTAAAAGAAGATCTAGCCACAGCGTGTTACGCTCATAAAAGCAGTCTTAAAAAACACATTTTTATTGAGATTAAAGGGAATGTGTCAGCAGGATTTCGTCCCTCCAAACTGTTTATATGGGCACAGACAAGCCCATCCATAATTGTAGCTAACTAGTCTACTACTTTGCTCATGTGGAAGCTCTTCCCAGGGCTCTGCAGCCCTATTCATTGCCCAGTGTCGCCTTCTGCCGGACTGACAAAGGCTCTGGAAGTACTTTTGGTGCATTGAGGCTTTTCCAGAGCCTTTGACACTCCAGCTCTATTCCCCACCAACCGCTGCCTTCTCTGGCTTCACTGACAGCTCCTTTACTTGAAGTAACACAAGCAAATAAGTTATTAGTGAAGCAGCAGATGGTGGTGGGTGGGGTATAGAGCTGGAGTGACAGAGGTTAGGCTTCAGCCTCATTTGCATACTGATTCAAATGGCGATTTCTTGGTAACGGAGGAATAGACTGTCTAGCTAAGGGAAAGGTTGACTTATCCTTGCAAGTTACATGTGCATATAAACAGCGTGGGGTGACATCCTGATGACAGATTCTAACTACGTGGAGTAAGATAAACACTCAAATATCATAACTGAATAGGAGAAATGAGGCTTTATTCCCCTCATCAAGGCAAGCAGAGTTATTTTTTATTTTATTTTTTTACAGTCTAGTTAATAAAATGTCATTTCAATGCTGACTCTACTGGATGGAAAAACATCATTTTTTAAATCAATGCAATAAACAAATTGTCAACTTTTATTCCTTTTTTTGTGTCACAAAACATCTTCTTTCTCCATGCATATTGAGAGCTCCTTTTAAAGAGGACCTTACACAATTTGTTACATATTAAACTGTACACATGATGATAAAGTGGCTGCAGAGCTAAATAAAACATAAAATAAATAGTATCTCACCTCCATTGCAGAGATATTTGCTTGTAAAGTTTATGTGTTAATTTAACTTAAAAACAAGGAGATGATAGCATCGATTCTTCCATTGACCAACTTTTCTCCCCTGAATGACGTTGCCCAATGATAAGCAGGCAGCGACATAGAAGAAAAAAAAAAGATACTGCCTCCAGAGAAGCTTAGAACAGGCTTCATTTGTGTGATATGGTAGAAAAACGGAGATCTCACTGCTGGCATCTACCCTGCGTACAAGAGCAGGGGGAAGGGACCACCGCTCTGCATCTATTCCATTCATCAAGGAATATTGCAGAGATGTATGTAAGGACACACAGCTCTGCATTCATCCTCCAACTCTTGTAATCACAGGTAATACAGAGCAGTATAAGTAAGGACACACAGATCTCACTGTCAGAGCCTAGTGCAGGGGAAGGAGAGCAGAGCTGTGTGTCATTACCTACATCGCTCTGCATTATCTGTGGTTACTAATGTCAGTAGGAAAGCAGAGCTGTGTGTCACTACCTACATCGCTCTGCATTATCTGTGGTTACTAATGTCAGTAGGAGAGCAGAGCTGTGTCACTACCTACATCGCTCTGCATTCTCTGTGGTTACTAATGTCAGTAGGAGAGCAGAGCTGTGTGTCACTACCTACATCGCTCTGCATTATCTGTGGTTACTAATGTCAGTAGGAGAGCAGAGCTGTGTGTCACTACCTACATCGCTCTGCATTGTCTGTGGTTACTAATGTCAGTAGGAGAGCAGAGCTGTGTGTCACTACCTACATCGCTCTGCATTATCTGTGGTTACTCATGTCAGTAGGAGAGCAGAGCTGTGTGTCACTACCTACATCGCTCTGCATTATCTGTGGTTACTAATGTCAGTAGGAGAGCAGAGCTGTGTGTCACTACCTACATCGCTCTGCATTATCTGTGGTTACTCATGTCAGTAGGAGAGCAGAGCTGTGTGTCACTACCTACATCGCTCTGCATCGTCTGTGGTTACTAATGTCAGTAGGAGAGCAGAGCTGTGTGGCACTACCTACATCGCTCTGCATTCTCTGTTATTTGGAGTGCAGAGCTGTGTGACACTACCTACATTGCTCTGCATTATCTGTGGTTACTAATGTCTGTTGGAGAGCAGAGCTGTGTGTCACTAACTACATCGCTCTGCATTATCTGTGGTTACTAATGTCAGTAGGAGAGCAGAGCTGTGTGACACTACCTACATTGCTCTGCATTATCTGTGGTTACTAATGTCTGTTGGAGAGCAGAGCTGTGTGTCACTACCTACATCGCTCTGCATTATCTGTGGTTACTAATGTCAGTAGGAGAGCAGAGCTGTGTGGCACTACCTACATCGCTCTGCATTATCTGTGGTTACTAATGTCAGTAGGAGAGCAGAGCTGTGTGGCACTACCTACATCGCTCTGCATTATCTGTGGTTACTAATGTCTGTTGGAGAGCAGAGCTGTGTGTCACTACCTACATCGCTCTGCATTATCTGTGGTTACTAATGTCTGTTGGAGAGCAGAGCTGTGTGTCACTACCTACATCGCTCTGCATTATCTGTGGTTACTAATGTCAGTAGGAGAGCAGAGCTGTGTGTCACTACCTACATCGCTCTGCATTATCTGTGGTTACTAATGTCAGTAGGAGAGCAGAGCTGTGTGACACTACCTACATCGCTCTGCATTATCTGTGGTTACTAATGTCAGTAGGAGAGCAGAGCTGTGTGTCACTACCTACATCCCTCTGCATTATCTGTGGTTACTAATGTCAGTAGGAGAGCAGAGCTGTGTGTCACTACCTACATCGCTCTGCATTATCTGTGGTTACTAATGTCAGTAGGAGAGCAGAGCTGTGTGTCACTACCTACATCGCTCTGCATTATCTGTGGTTACTAATGTCAGTAGGAGAGCAGAGCTGTGTGACACTACCTACATTGCTCTGCATAATCTGTGGTTACTAATGTCAGTAGGAGAGCAGAGCTGTGTGTCACTACCTACATCGCTCTGCATTATCTGTGGTTACTAATGTCAGTAGGAGAGCAGAGCTGTGTGGCACTACCTACATCGCTCTGCATTATCTGTGGTTACTAATGTCTGTTGGAGAGCAGAGCTGTGTGTCACTACCTACATCGCTCTGCATTATCTGTGGTTACTAATGTCAGTAGGAGAGCAGAGCTGTGTGGCACTACCTACATCGCTCTGCATTATCTGTGGTTACTAATGTCAGTAGGAGAGCAGAGCTGTGTGACACTACCTACATTGCTCTGCATAATCTGTGGTTACTAATGTCAGTAGGAGAGCAGAGCTGTGTGTCACTACCTACAGTACATCGCTCTGCATTGTCTGTGGTTACTAATGTCAGTAGGAGAGCAGAGCTGTGTGTCACTACCTACATCGCTCTGCATCGTCTGTGGTTACTAATGTCAGTAGGAGAGCAGAGCTGTGTGGCACTACCTACATCGCTCTGCATTCTCTGTTATTTGGAGGAGTGCAGAGCTGTGTGACACTACCTACATTGCTCTGCATTATCTCTGGTTACTAATGTCAGTAGGAGAGCAGAGCTGTGTGAAACTACCTACATTGCTCTGCATTATCTGTGGTTACTAATGTCAGTAGGAGAGCAGAGCTGTGTGACACTACCTACATTGCTCTGCATTATCTGTGGTTACTAATGTCTGTTGGAGAGCAGAGCTGTGTGTCACTACCTCCATCGCTCTGCATTATCTGTGGTTACTAATGTCTGTTGGAGAGCAGAGCTGTGTGTCACTACCTACATCGCTCTGCATTATCTGTGGTTACTAATGTCAGTAGGAGAGCAGAGCTGTGTGTCACTACCTACATCGCTCTGCATTATCTGTGGTTACTAATGTCAGTAGGAGAGCAGAGCTGTGTGACACTACCTACATCGCTCTGCATTATCTGTGGTTACTAATGTCAGTAGGAGAGCAGAGCTGTGTGTCACTACCTACATCCCTCTGCATTATCTGTGGTTACTAATGTCAGTAGGAGAGCAGAGCTGTGTGTCACTACCTACATCGCTCTGCATTATCTGTGGTTACTAATGTCAGTAGGAGAGCAGAGCTGTGTGTCACTACCTACATAGCTCTGCATTATCTGTGGTTACTAATGTCAGTAGGAGAGCAGAGCTGTGTGACACTACCTACATCGCTCTGCATTATCTGTGGTTACTAATGTCTGTTGGAGAGCAGAGCTGTGTGTCACTACCTACATCGCTCTGCATTATCTGTGGTTACTAATGTCAGTAGGAGAGCAGAGCTGTGTGGCACTATCTACATCGCTCTGCATTATCTGTGGTTACTAATGTCAGTAGGAGAGCAGAGCTGTGTGTCACTACCTACATCGCTCTGCATTATCTGTGGTTACTAATGTCAGTAGGAGAGCAGAGCTGTGTGTCACTACCTACATCGCTCTGCATTATCTGTGGTTACTAATGTCTGTTGGAGAGCAGAGCTGTGTGGCACTACCTACATCGCTCTGCATTATCTGTGGTTACTAATGTCAGTAGGAGAGCAGAGCTGTGTGGCACTACCTACATCGCTCTGCATTATCTGTGGTTACTAATGTCAGTAGGAGAGCAGAGCTGTGTGTCACTACCTACATCGCTCTGCATTATCTGTGGTTACTAATGTCAGTAGGAGAGCAGAGCTGTGTGTCACTACCTACATCGCTCTGCATTATCTGTGGTTACTAATGTCTGTTGGAGAGCAGAGCTGTGTGGCACTACCTACATCGCTCTGCATTATCTGTGGTTACTAATGTCAGTAGGAGAGCAGAGCTGTGTGGCACTACCTACATCGCTCTGCATTATCTGTGGTTACTAATGTCAGTAGGAGAGCAGAGCTGTGTGGCACTACCTACATCGCTCTGCATTATCTGTGGTTACTAATGTCTGTTGGAGAGCAGAGCTGTGTGTCACTACCTACATCGCTCTGCATTATCTGTGGTTACTAATGTCAGTAGGAGAGCAGAGCTGTGTGGCACTACCTACATCGCTCTGCATTATCTGTGGTTACTAATGTCAGTAGGAGAGCAGAGCTGTGTGGCACTACCTACATCGCTCTGCATTATCTGTGGTTACTAATGTCAGTAGGAGAGCAGAGCTGTGTGTCACTACCTACATCGCTCTGCATTATCTGTGGTTACTAATGTCAGTAGGAGAGCAGAGCTGTGTGGCACTACCTACATCGCTCTGCATTATCTGTGGTTACTAATGTCAGTAGGAGAGCAGAGCTGTGTGGCACTACCTACATCGCTCTGCATTATCTGTGGTTACTAATGTCTGTTGGAGAGCAGAGCTGTGTGTCACTACCTACATCGCTCTGCATTATCTGTGGTTACTAATGTCAGTAGGAGAGCAGAGCTGTGTGGCACTACCTACATCGCTCTGCATTATCTGTGGTTACTAATGTCAGTAGGAGAGCAGAGCTGTGTGTCACTACCTACATCGCTCTGCATTATCTGTGGTTACTAATGTCAGTAGGAGAGCAGAGCTGTGTGACACTACCTACATCGCTCTGCATTATCTGTGGTTACTAATGTCAGTAGGAGTGCAGAGCTGTGTGTCACTGCCTACATCGCTCTGCATTATCTGTGGTTACTAATGTCAGTAGGAGAGCAGAGCTGTGTGGCACTACCTACATCGCTCTGCATTATCTGTGGTTACTAATGTCTGTTGGAGAGCAGAGCTGTGTGTCACTACCTACATCGCTCTGCATTATCTGTGGTTACTAATGTCAGTAGGAGAGCAGAGCTGTGTGACACTACCTACATTAATCTGCATTATCTGTGGTTACTAATGTCAGTAGGAGAGCAGAGCTGTGTGTCACTACCTACATCGCTCTGCATTATCTGTGGTTACTAATGTCAGTAGGAGAGCAGAGCTGTGTGGCACTACCTACATCGCTCTGCATTATCTGTGGTTACTAATGTCAGTAGGAGAGCAGAGCTGTGTGTCACTACCTACATCGCTCTGCATTATCTGTGGTTACTAATGTCAGTAGGAGAGCAGAGCTGTGTGTCACTACCTACATCGCTCTGCATTATCTGTGGTTACTAATGTCAGTAGGAGAGCAGAGCTGTGTGTCACTACCTACATCGCTCTGCATTATCTGTGGTTACTAATGTCAGTAGGAGAGCAGAGCTGTGTGACACTACCTACATCGCTCTGCATTATCTGTGGTTACTAATGTCAGTAGGAGTGCAGAGCTGTGTGTCACTGCCTACATCGCTCTGCATTATCTGTGGTTACTAATGTCAGTAGGAGAGCAGAGCTGTGTGTCACTGCCTACATCGCTCTGCATTATCTGTGGTTACTAATGTCAGTAGGAGTGCAGAGCTGTGTGACACTACCTACATCGCTCTGCATTATCTGTGGTTACTAATGTCAGTAGGAGAGCAGAGCTGTGTGGCACTACCTACATCGCTCTGCATTATCTGTGGTTACTAATGTCAGTAGGAGAGCAGAGCTGTGTGACACTACCTACATCGCTCTGCATTCTCTGTTATTTGGAGGAGTACAGAGCTGTGTGTCATTACATACACTGCTGTGAATTATCTGTCATTTTAAGTGCCAGTAGAGTTGAGTGTTCTTACCTACATCGCTCATTATTCCCCAATGCCTGGTAAAGACACAGAGCGGTGTATGTAATGATACACAGTGCTAATGTTCTCATCTTGCACTTGTATTGTCAGTGATCACCAGTGAGATCTGAGTCCTAGTTCGATACATCGGTCTTATCATATCACACAAAAAAGCCAGTTCTAAGCTCCTCTGGGAGAGTTTTTTCATGTTATTGCTGCTTATGATTAGGCAACACCATACAAAAGGAAAAGAAAACGTTTCCAGATACGAATCCTTGGCTCTTGGGCTGTAGGGGAAATCAGCATATAAACTTCACAAGCCAATATCGATGCAAAGGTGATTTTATTTATGTAAAAATATTTTATTCCCATCTTCAGCCATCATAATGTGAATAGTTTAGCATGTAAAATATGATGAAAGGTCCTCTTTAAAAGGAGTTTGTCACCAGAAAATTACTGTTCAAACCAAGCACAGGCACTCGGTGCACCCTAGGCATGGCCGAACAATTCAAGGAACCTTCCTGCTTACTTGTTTCTCTGTTCTTCTGCGGTTCCTGTAGAACCAGAACTGGTAATCTTGAAAGACTGGGACGGAGACAGATGGAAAACAAGTAGGTGGGAATGTGCAGAGAAATTTTGGCCACACCAAGGGTGCACTGAGCGCCTGTGCTTGGTTTGAACAGTCATTTTGTACTGACAGACTTTTTAGCTTTCTGATAGTTACCAAGGAAACAGACGGCAATTTAGCTGCCATCTACAGTCGGACAAGTAACCTAAGAGTTGTATTTGTAACCATGAGACTGTAATTCTCATTCACTTCATCAATAAATGTAGAAGAAGCCAACAAATATCTTTCATGAAAAGTGTTCACAAAGTTATGAAATATTTAATAGTGCAGTGTTGTGAACAGGTGAGTTTTCCTTTAAAGGGAACCTGTCACCCCCCCCAGGCGTTTGTAACTAAAAGAGCCACCTTGTGCAGCAGTAAGGCTGCATTCTGACAAGGTGGCTCTTTTAGTTATTGGTGCTGTAACTGCAGAAATAATCCTGCCCAAGGCAGGAGAAAAGAGCGCAGGTGCCAGCTCATTTCAAAACAGCGGTGAAGAGGCGGTGCCCGGCGCCAAGAAGATTTGAGTGACGGCTGTGTGGCGTCTGCAGCAGGGGGGAAACGCCGGCCTCCAGGACTGAAGAAAGGTATTTGGGACAAATTATAAAACGGATTATTTCTGCAGTTACAGCACCCAGAACTAAAGGAGCCACCTTGTCAGAATGCAGCATTACTGCTGCACAAGGTGGCTCTTTTAGTTAAAAACGCATGGGGGGTGGGGGGACAGGTTCCCTTTAAGTCTGAGTGCCATATGTGATTTTACAATCTTCCGATGGCTGTTTGCTAAATTGTGGGAATTTAGGAAGCTTCTTTCCTCAGTACAGACCACGTTACACATATCATGGCTGTAGCATGCTGTGAGGAGGCCTCCAGACCTCTAGGTCTTCTTTTCACATTGCCAGGGCCCTCGTGGTGGTAGAAAGCAGCCATGTTTCTGTAATCACACACCCTACACAACCCCCTGGTAGAAGGACATCAATGTGCAATTTGATGGGTTTGTCCAGTCGTACTCTTCCGTCAAATCTGACATCTGTCATTGAGGCAGCTAGCGTACACCCCAGCATGTATTGTGCGCAGGTTCTATTACACTCACTGGTTCCAGGGTACTCCCTGGGCTCAGCAACCTTACCGCCCATCATGCACGAGCATCTCTGCACATCACATCAGACGTGATAGGAGGCCTGGAGATCATTATTAACAGGCAGAGGCAAAGAAAATTGCTGTTGTCTAGCCCTGACAATGCAAAAAGTGGTAAATGTGGTCAGAGTTAGATCCTTCTACTTCTCTTGATTGCTACAAATACACGGATCACTATTCCTGGGTCATACGAAAGCTGCTCCAGCACAGAGCTCTTGTCCTGGGGACAGGTTTACTTTTAAGGTAAATAAAGCGGACCTATCTCTTGGGTTTCTGACACTAGATCGCGACCACCGTGTTATTTTCCTCTTCCACTGCCTTACTGGAATGCTACTATATACATTTTTTAAAAAGTCCTACTGTAAAGAACAAAGTTGCAATCCAATGCATGACACACGCAAAACCTGGGAGTAGTCATTTGGATGGCACCATTCCTAGGAATATGCTTTAAAGGACTTTTCCCATCTCCAAAAACCTATCCAATATGTAGCAGAAGTAGTAATAATAATAATATTAGAAAATACCTCCAATCAGAAATGTAGTATAGTTTTTCTGATTCTCTAGGTCTTTCCTCATGTGCAGGCATTGCAGGACCTTAGGTATCCATGGTTACGACTAATAGCAACTAGCTAACTGTCACTATATCAGTGGTTGTAACCTTGGATACCAAAGCTCCTGCAATGTCTGCACATGGGGGAAAAAAGACATAGCGAATCAGAATAACTATGCGACATTTCTAATTGAAGGTATTTGTCATTATTATTATTATTACACCTACCACATATTGGGTTAGGATATTGGAGGTGAGAATACCTCTTTAAGGAAAATGTAATTATTGGGAGATCATCTGTGATATCCATATTTACCGTAGAGGCCAACGTTGTGGCCCATTCAGGACCTTGGTCACAGCCTATTTTGGGCCTATTATGGGCGCTCCTGCATGTTGCTCCACTTCTCTACAATTACTGGATTTACATCCTACCATGTAGCCCCAGAAATTTGCTCTGAGTGACAACCATACTCTTATTCCAATTGGGCTGTAATCACAGTTATCGTGATTTAATTGATGTCCCATGGCGCGTACTACACAAACCAGACCATAACTATGTTTTTTACAATGTGTCTACTCAGAACGTTTTTACACAATAACATTCTTGTAAAGGCAGAGTGATGAAGAACATGGTGGTGATTTAGGGTGGAAAATCCAAGTAACAGGTTCCCTTTAAATATCTGAACAAAAACATATCTACTTCATGCATGAAAACTGTACAGCCAAAAAAGAATGGTCAGAGTTGCCAACAAACAATCAGATTGAAGCGTAGTAGTGCTGAAAATGGAATAAGTAAGAATAAGAATCTGATTGGTTGCTACAAGCCGACGTTGCACATTTTGACGCCATAAGCCCAGACAACACTGTTGACCAATAAATGCAAGGTACCACTGTTGGTTTATATGCCAAAGACATTCACATACCCGTTCTGTTGCTGGGCCTGAGGTGTCGGACTGGTGGTATAGGATGGTGGAGGGGGGTTGTATGTCACTGGCTTGGTAACCTGAGCTGCCCGAGAGTTGTCTGGGGGTGGTGTCCCAGCACCAAACGGTCGGGCGGTTTTGTTGAGAGATGCACTTGGTGAAAAGTTATACTTCACGCCTTGGTTATCAGCTGTAATCACACCCTTTGGGAGAAGACAAGGGAACAAACCAGGCATCATGCAGCCATATTAAGCAATCGGTGCCCCATCCAACCCACCCCACAAGTTTGTCACCTTATCAATTAGTGAAAATGTTATTAAAAGAGTTTGTATAGATATAATATTAGTTCATGCATATAAGTAATGGATAAGACATATATAGGGATATTTATTAAACTAATTCAAGGAGAAAATGTGGTAGGCAGCTATAGGCAACTCCTCCACATTTCCATTAGTTTTCATAAATGTCCCCCACTGACACAGAAAATAAGTAATGTCAATCAAATATCACAATAACATTGAAACGGTAACAATAATGTAAAATGGCAATGAAGATAATGGTTTATAACAAAGAGCCAAATGCGTATTAATTAACACAGAGGTCACATGCATTCACTTGGCATTCACAGGATAAAATGTTTCTCCATTCACAAAGTTCAAGCTTTGCTTCTACCAGATCTCAAGCAGTGGAGTTAAGTGAGTTTACCATGAAAGTAAGTAATCCGCTATCCATAGCATGGGGATAACTTACTGACTGCTGGGGGTCCGACTGCTGTGCTCTCAGCAACTGGGTCTGAATGGAGTGAAAGTGGAGCATGCACACCTTCACTCCATTCATGACTGCGTATTCCAAGATAGGACCTCCGATATACCAGGCCTCTCTTACCACATTGATCCTTATACTCTCCCAACTAATTAATACCCCCTAAATTAAAAACGCAACACTTATTTCTTTGGATAATTTTGGCCACAGCGGCCATTTTATTAAATAACAAACATAAAAAACCATTTATACATTTGTATAAAACTTGAGGGGAGGGTTCTTGGAGCTAATAAATCTGGCACCTAATAGGCAAAGCCCAAAACCAACATGTAAAAAACCCCTTGTTTACCCCCAGCCGTAACCACCAGCTCGAGGGCACCATGTAACCCGTTTACCGGGCAAACCAACCCCAAAGCTCCCGAGGTCAAATCCCCGTCCAGAGCCAGTAAACCAAAGCCAGATCAGCCCCATGAAACCAACTCCAAGAACCCCGCCCCCCGCCAACCAGCCACTGTGACAGCAATGCAATATATACCCTTACAAAAACAAATCTTTTACCCCAAATCCCCAACTATTCCCTCATTACGGACCAAAACAAGGGAGGGTGGGAGGGCTTCTCAGGTTAGATATTCCAGCAGTAATGGCCCCCTTTCCCGCACTTTTCCATGATCCGCCCCCCCCACTAGACCACCCCTCTACTCCTCCCCATTTCCAGAACCAATCCCTTCTCCCTGCATTCACATTTAAAAATTGCTCTCCTGCGTTCCCTTGGCAACGCAGTCATGGGGGGCTTTCCTTAACTCCGTTCCTCCAGCCCCCCCTCTTGACTGCGTATTCCAAGATAGGACCTCCGATATACCAGGCCTCTCTTACCACATTGATCCTTATACTCTCCCAACTAATTAATACCCCCTAAATTAAAAACGCAACACTTATTTCTTTGGATAATTTTGGCCACAGCGGCCATTTTATTAAATAACAAACATAAAAAACCATTTATACATTTGTATAAAACTTGAGGGGAGGGTTCTTGGAGCTAATAAATCTGGCACCTAATAGGCAAAGCCCAAAACCAACATGTAAAAAACCCCTTGTTTACCCCCAGCCGTAACCACCAGCTCGAGGGCACCATGTAACCCGTTTACCGGGCAAACCAACCCCAAAGCTCCCGAGGTCAAATCCCCGTCCAGAGCCAGTAAACCAAAGCCAGATCAGCCCCATGAAACCAACTCCAAGAACCCCGCCCCCCGCCAACCACGAGCAGCACTGAACACCTCAGGCTCGCGAGTGCCCCACCACCGCCATGGCCCTCTCCACTCCTTCTTGTATTGCCAACATCCACAAATCCAAGCCAATATCGTTCAAATGAACGCCGTCGCTCCTCCAGTAATTTCCAACACCAGCCTCCAACTCAAAATGGCGAACCGCCATCCCCCCGTTACGAGAAACAAAACTCGCCACAGCCCTGTTTAGCTTCACCCGAGCTCTATTGATACCCTTCATAGAACGTGCTGCCCTCCACGATTTTCTGGGCACAATGTCGGACCACACCGTAACCATCCCTGGGAAGGATACCCACAATCGCAATAGATCGTACCGTATATCCCGAATTAGTTCTCTCACCGGCTTAGACCCCAAATCATTACCCCCCAAATGCACAACAACAATATCCGGAGAACGATCCAAACTAACCGAACGAGAAAAATTCGGTCAAAAACCCGCGCCAGGACATGCCCCGAAAACCCAACCAACGGACCACCACCGCCTCCCTCTGAAATCCCAATTGCCTACCATCGTGTCTAACATCAGCACGAATCGCCCCCCAATGCACAAAAGAATGACCGAAAATCCACGCCAGAAGTGGGGTCCGACCTGCAAAATACAACAATGATTAATACCCCACTAAACAGATAACAAATCAGTTACGCACATAAGATAAATAACGATTCGACGACCACCTACCAATACGCCGAATAACCTCCGGGCCCAGCCCCAAACCAGCAGCCTCCGATGCTGCCCCAATTCGGAAGGAGTGCGTCCCAAATAACGCCGGATCCAAGCCCAAAATTGTCAACGCTTGTCTCAAAACAGCCGTAAACTGAAAACGCGATAGAAATTCGCCCTGACGATGTCGCAAAAGTGGCCCCGACTTATCCGGATCCAAACCCCAATACTCTTCCAAACACCTATGAGGGCACATCGCCCCCCCAATCACTTTTCCCAAAACCACACGCCGTCCTTTCCCTAACTGATCAGTCTTTGACCGCCTGATCCAAAAAGCCACCCCGCCTGACCAAAATTCAGTATCCCCCGCCAACAAACCCCCAGCTGTAAACCTGCTAGGGGAAACCAGCTCCCCTATTCTCAACGCCCCGAAAAAGGCTAACGAAAAAGCCAGTCGAAACAGAACAGCCTCATAATGAGAACTACAAACTTCCCCCAAAACTACACCCAAACGTTCCAACATCCCGAACGATATGGGCCGCCGAGTGTCACACGTTGAAAAACCCCTTCTAAAACCTTTTAATGCCTGTCGAATCAAAAATTCCTTAGTAACATCAACAGAACCCTGAAGCTTGAAACCAAAAGCAACCCCAGCTATAAATTTACTCAACTTCGATACGGACCAGCCCCATTCAACCACCGAACCGATAAAAAGCAACAACGCCATCACCTTATCGTCATCCGATTCAACTGAACCCAACTGATCCAACCACCCTTCCCACAAATGCCACGACGCCTCATAACCTGACCACGTCCTTCCTGACACTGACGACTGTATCAGACGTCCTCCTCGTCCGCAACTATCTGCCACAAACGAGAAGGGCATGTCGTTCCTGCATCTTCCGCCTCTGGAGCCAACTCCCGGAAACGCGCCCACTGCAAACGAGACAAAGCATCAGCTATAGAGTTTTGCACACCGGGAACATGTACAGCTGAAATCCATGTATTCAACTCCAAGCACCGCAAAACTAACTCCCGAACCAATTTGATTACCGGAGGAGATGAAGATGACAGACTATTGATCACTGACACCACACTCGAATTATCACAATGGAAACGTATCCGCCTATCCTGAAACGTACTGCCCCAAATGAACACCGAAACCACAATTGGAAACAGTTCCAACAACGTCAAATTTTTTGTAAACCCTGCATCACACCACCACTCCGGCCATCCCCCAACGCTCCACTTTCCAGCACAATAAGCCCCGTATCCAACACTACCAGCCGCGTCCGTAAAAATTTCACAATCGAAATCGTTCAAGTCCTCCTGTTGAATCAGGGCCCTGCCATTATAGTTGTCCAAAAAACGCCTCCAAACCACCAAATCCTCCCTATGCTCTCTTCTCAAGCGTACAAAATGATGCGCAGACCGCACACCGGCCGTAGCTCTCGACAATCGCCTACAAAAAATCCTGCCCATTGGCATGATCCGGCACGCAAAGTTTAACCGCCCCAACAATGACTGAAGCTCTTTCAATGTAACCTTGCGCAGCTTCTCGCATCTCAATACCTCTAGCCGTAAGGCCACCAGCTTCTCCTCAGGCAAACGACACTCCATCTTCACCGAATCTATAAGAGTTCCTAAAAAACTCAACACCGTAACAGGTCCTTCCGTTTTGTCACGCGCTAACGGCACCCCAAACTGGCCTGCTACCCACTCCATCGTAGCCAACAAATTGCCACACAGCAAAGAATCCGGGGGGCCAACAAACAAAAAATCGTCTAAGTAATGAATGACCGACGGAACCTGGGAAACGTCCCGAACAACCCACTCCAGAAAAGTACTAAAAGCTTCAAACAGCTAGCAGGAAATTGAACAACCCATCGGCAAACACCTATCCAAGTAAAACCCTCCATTCCAAAAACATCCCAACAGCGGGATACTATCGGGGTGAACCGGAAGCAACCGAAAAGCCGATTCAACATCTGTCTTAGCCATTAGTGCACCTGAGCCATACCTCCGCACCCATTGCACGGCAGTATCAAAAGAGGTATAAACCACAGAGCAGAGATCCTCAGCTATCCCGTCATTAACTGACTGGCCCTTCGGATAAGACAGGTGCTGAATAAGGCGAAACTTGTTGGGCTCTTTTTTAGGAACCACCCCAAGCGGTGACACAACCACCCCCTCCACGGGTAAATCACTAAACGGCCCCGCCATGCGTCCCAGCTCAACTTCTTTTGCCAATTTAGCCGTAACCACATCAGGCTGCAAATTAGCCGACCTCAAGTTCTTCTTAGAAAAGGGGATAGCATGAGCCGGATGAGGAATTCTAAACCCCTCAGAAAACCCCTCACACAGCAACCTAGCCTTTTCCCTATCCGGATACCTACTTAGATAAGGGGCCATCCTTAGAACCTTCACCGGTGTCACCCCCATGACCGCCTCCCACTCCCGGTTTGCCCCTCGCTTTCTTGAAACACTTGGCCGCTCCATGTGAGGCCCCTCCACAGTGGGAACAAACATGCTTGAACTTGCATGTACTGCCATATTTGCATTGGCCGTCATTGAACTGCCAACACGTCCCTGTTTTGTCCTTAACCCCTTGTGACCCCTGACCCCCACTTCCTTGTCCCGACTGCTGACCGCTACTCCCTCCACCCCCATGAAAGGACTGCCCAAACCTCGTCGGGGCCATTACCTTCAACCACAAACCTATGTCTTTTTGTTCCCACTTTATCTCTGGCCTAATGGCCTTCCTCTGCCGAAATTGCTCGTCGTAACGTAACCACGCCTGGCCCCCGTACGCCCTGTATGCTTCCCCTATCGCATCAACATAGCAGAACAAACCAGTACAGTTCTCCGGGAACTTCTCACCTATAACTCCCGCCAAAATAAAAAACGCCTGTTGCCAGTTCACAAACGTCTGCGGTATCAATCGCCAACGCCTCTTCTCCTCATCTTCCTTCTTGCCATCCTCTTTCTTACCCTTATCCAGATTAAACTTCTCCAGAGGCAACAAGGAAAAAATCTCCACATATTCGTCCTTCCATATTTTCTCCTTAACCTCTTTCTTTAAATGAGCACCCAACGGCCCCTCAAAACACACATAAACTTCCCCTTTAGCTCGATCATCCAACTTGATTCTATCCCCTTTTTCCTTATCCGTCTGTACCGATACCGACACCCCCGCCGATGACGCCAGTTCCACCCCGCACGCCATATCGGGTCCGCCTCCCCCCCCGAACCCGTACCAGAAACCGGCAACCAAGCCCCTAACGGAGGCGACCGCACACCATCCCGGCCCTCCCCATCCAGTCTTCTCAGTATCTGGGACATACCCGCCAGGAGCTCTCTGACCCCCGGAACCCCTACGGTGCTGGGCTCCCCACTCCCCGCCAAATCGACCCCCCTATACCAACTATCCCCAACCCGAGCACCACTATCCCACCCCGCAACAGAATCATTTTCATACTCACCAAGCTGCGCGGGTGCTGTGTCCCCGCCAGCCGTACGATCAGCGAGCTCCCGCGGGACGCTCCTGAAACCGGAATCCTCTGCGCCGCTGTGTCGCTCCAGGCCCGCGCCCCTGGCCTCCACGTCACCAGGGGGGACCGGAGCAGGAGAACTGGAGTTTTCCCTGGACCTTCTGGGTGACCTGGACCTGGCAGCCGCCAGCCCGACTCCGGACCCGTCTTCTTGCTGAGCACTCCCACTAGCCCCAGCAGTTGCCACCGCTCTTCTCCGCCGTGCTGGGCCAGGCTGTGGGGTTGAGGTACGCCCGCCCGCCGCTCTGCCTCTTGCCGCGCCGCCTCTGCCAGGCACCAGGGGTGAACCAAACCCCGTGGTACCCGCCGCCATTCCGCTGCTGGTCGCTGCTCCCGTCGCTCCCTGCCTGCTGCTCCTCGTCGCCGGCGCCGCAGACACCGCCGCTGCCCGCCGGGTACCGCTCCTGCTGGGCGCCGCCATATTGGAGCCGCAAACCGGAAGTCCTCCCGGCGCTTCCGGTGCGGCCTGTGTTCCTCTTTGTGCCTGCGCCGCCGCTGCGCCCGACCGCCGTCCAGCGCCGGCAACTCCGGCCTGTGGATTCCTGCCGGAAGCTGGGCCGGGGGAAGAAGGTGACCGCCGGCCCGCACATACCGCAGGGTCCCGGGAGGGGCTCCGTGGCCGGCGGTTGCTGCGCCTTCCGATCTCCGGCGACAGTCGCTCTGGGGGACGGGTTCTCCTGGATCTGGTCCCCTGGGCTCCCGGACTACCCAGCAGAGATGCCAGCTGGTCCTCCAGCCAGCCTCCCCGCCGCGACCTCGCCATCTCCCGCAGCTGCCCCAGGATTTCGTCTACGGAGGAGGCCATCCTGCACGTCTTCTCAGGTTAGATATTCCAGCAGTAATGGCCCCCTTTCCCGCACTTTTCCATGATCCGCCCCCCCCACTAGACCACCCCTCTACTCCTCCCCATTTCCAGAACCAATCCCTTCTCCCTGCATTCACATTTAAAAATTGCTCTCCTGCGTTCCCTTGGCAATGCAGTCATGGGGGGCTTTCCTTAACTCCGTTCCTCCAGCCCCCCCTCTTTCTTTCTGTAGGGGCTTCCGGATGAATCCAAGCGCTGTACTCAACGATCTCTGGAAGACCCATATAGTCAGTGGATCAGATATGTGCATGCTTGATCTCCACTCCATTCAAAGAACAAGATTGGCCTCCATTGCCAGTTTTTGAAAGTTCCCCCTCAAGCAATGACCGTTACTAGTTCCATGTGAAACTTAAATGTAAACTGTACTTTAAAAAAAAAAACTTGCATAAATCAATACTATAGGTGAATATAAGAAAGTTTTACAAATATCTTATGAAATAAAAATGTGCTTCTTTCTCCCCCACTCGCTGCACCCGGAATTTTTCATCTACTCTGAAAAAAACAGCTACAATCAATTTTGGTCGAAGTCAGACAAGTTTATTAAACTCGATGGAGAGGGGAGGAGGAGTGAGGAGCAAAGTGAAAAAACAGGCAGAGAGAGACACAGAAAGATTGTGCTCTTCAACAAGTCTTTTGCCTCAGCCCAGGACTGGATTCATATCCTAACAGATCACTTCTATTCTATCATTTCTTCAACTGCTACTACTTCTGTCTATGTGCATACTAAGCAAAGAAAAGCAGGAATCCACTTCTGTGTAGTGCTGTGTATAGAAGTTATCAGAGTAGCAAGTCTCCACCCACCAGCTCAGAGTCAATGGCAAATTAATAGACAGAACCTGCCAAAATTGTATTACTTATCATGTACACACAAATGAAGATTAATTCTGTAAAATTACTTTGAAAGCATATTTCCAGTGTAACTTTACAACTCATTCAACGAGTTGCATGAAAAAAGAAAAATACAACTAAACAGCCAAGTCCGTCCTCTTACAAGTGTAGAAATAACATCACAAAGAGCTAAACAGTGGTTACTCCAGTCCAGACCATACCCTACAATTCATACTGACCCCATATTAGACCCTTTATTCATAATACAGCAGACCCCTAAATTGGTAATACCCTTAAATCGTAAGACTACAGTCCCCTAAGTTTTCATACCCCTAAATTATCAGACCACAAGCCAGGCCTTAGATTCATTCAGATCCCAGATCTAATCACTAAATGGATTCAGAACCCACACCACAACCTTAGTTCATCAGACCACAGGTCTCTAAATTATCATAACCCAAATTAGACCTGTAAGTTCATCTATTCCAAAACAATTCCTAAATAGACTAATAGTTTAGATAAATTAGGGGTCGGTTCAGGGTTTCTGAATTTAGGGGTCCTAACTGATCAGACCCCAAACCAGATCCTGTAATAATTAGACATTGGACCAGACCAAACTAAGCAAAAAAAAAAACTATTCAGAGCCTAATATACCAGGCTTTCCGTTTTTTCCATTAATCTCAACTTCCGGGCACCAGGATACAGAAACTCTTGATTTTTTGCACATCCACATGTAGCACGCCCAACAGGAAGTGGACACAGGCCAGGTTTCTTTCAGCATTCTTTACTGTAACTTGACCACACAGTTTAAAGCGATAACTTTACGGACACATTGTACAATTCCAAGTCCTGATACAAGGTGCCATGGCCATGTTCCTGAAACAATGATCACATGACTTCAACACTTCACAATTAAAATTAGCTTGTAAAGGTGAACTTAAACAGATGTAATCTTGTTTGCTATCCCAACCAGTCCCAACACTTTAAGAAAAGGGGTCACAGTCCATGGGATGGCTTCACAGGAGGATAACAAAAGATTCAAAGGGGGTGTACATGGGCTAGATAAGAGCCACCAGGAAAAGACAAAGTGGAGAGACTGGGGGGGGAGGTTTGTCACTTCTACACCCACAGTTTAGGAAATTGTGTGCTTGTCCAGGTGGACTGGGCCTCCTCGAGACTGCAAGCCCCATAGCCGCCCTAAATTAGCGGGGTGTGTCATCCTCAATAAAGATCTGTTCCACAGTGGAACCATGAACAGATTCTTCTACAGAGTTACTATAGAAAAAGTTCAATTTCAGAAACGACACAAACCACTATATCTATAGTGTGACACAGTGCATATCAGCATCAGGCGAAATGCAATAGAATAGTGATCACTGGTTCTGCATGGCACTCATTCTTAGCAAATAGAGAGTTTACTAGATTTCTCCATAAGGAATTCCCTGCAAGTAAATAACATCAGACGATATAATGTAGTACTATTATTCAACAGGATTAATATTTGGCAAGGGAGAACTAATATGGAGAGATCAGATTTATTGAACAGGCTCCATTATTTATAACAGTACCATGCAAAGGTTTGGATTTGCTACTGTGCATCAAGATCACTATTTGTAGCAGAAATGAGTTACTCTATATGTCATGCATTATTTTTCAGTGTGGCAGTCATCATGTCATGTTCATCAATGAACTCTACATTGCAGTTTTGCAGATGTCAGGTATTCTAGCTATGGGTAACATTCAATTTGTACTGTTAGGCGGCTGAATTTCCGCATGAACACCGCACCTCGCCTAATTTGCATTTTTGTATGCCCTTTGACAGCATACAGTTTTTGCTATTATTGGTATGTTGATTAGATGTGCAAAGATATAGATAGATAGATAGATAGATAGATAGATAGATAGATAGATAGATAGATATCTGTGAGATATATCATTAGTGCCTTGTGTGTGTAGTTCACTGTACATGTATTAACCTAATAAAGAAATAAATAAAATAATGTGGGTTCCACCCTATTTTTGCCAATTCTGGCACTTTGCCTCACTCTTCCCGTTTGCACTGGTATGGTAGCAATGGGGATAATGGTAATTGGGGTTGATGTCAGCAGTGATTTGTCAAAAATCGCAGCTGGCATCAAGCCCTTGTGTTCGTAATGGAGAGTTGTCTATCAGACACCCCCATTACAAACCAGATAATAACAAATAAAAACACACCCAGACAAAAAACCCAATTTATTTGAATAAAGACTCCCCCACACCATCTCTCATTCAACAATTTATTGAAAAAAAATCCCATGCAGGTCTAAAGTACTCCAGCAAGTCCAAAGTAATCCTGAAAAGGATACCTGAAAAACATAAAAATCCAGAAATATAAACAACAGACACTCCCTCATTCACTAATGTATTACCCAATATGGTCACACGAAGCTCCGCCTTAGCCCGCGTTCCCCGAATTGTGCTCCGGCATATGTGACTAGCAGTAAAGTGACCGCTATTCAGAGGCGCTTATCTGATGAGTGTTGTAGTCACTACCCAGCACAAGTGAAGAGCGGTCACTTTACTGCTAGTCACAGAAGCTGGAACAAAATTTGGGGAACGCGGGCTAAGGCGGGGCTTAGTGCAACCATATTAGGTAATAAATTAGTGAATGAGGGAGTGTCCATTGTTTTATTTCTGTATTTTTATGTTTTTCAGATATCCTTAGACTACTTTGGATTTGGTGGATTACTTCAGGACTGCATTGGATTTTTTTTTAATGAAGTGATGAACGAGGGGGAACATGTGGGGGAATCTTTATTCAATAGTGGGTTTTTTTTTCTGTGTGCGTACGTTTATTTTTTTACTTCCATGTTAGTAATGGGGGTGTCTAATAGACACCTCTCCATTACTAAATTCAGGGCTTGATGGCAGCTGGGATCTTTGACAAATCTAAGCATACCTGCAAGAGAAATTGACATGCTGCGGCACAGAAAACACACTGCAGGAGTTTTTATACAGCATAAAAAAGAAGCACAGTGGGCATGAGATTTCAATTAATCCAATCCACTATGCTTGTACTGTACACAGGGCTGGGACGAGGGGCAGGCACCTGTCTAGGGGGCTACCTCCTGCTTCCCTGAGGGGGGAGAACAATGAGGACAAAAAAATACCGTATCTCTATTTTGCATACTATAGTTTGGTGTGGGGGATGAAGCGGTGGAGGAGCAGGATCAAAGTAGGCAGAGCCGGCTGCTACGGGCGGCTAACACTTGTGCCCGCTATTAAAGACCGGAGAAGAGGGAATCTGGAGAGATGAGCTGTGGATGTGAAAAGTCATTATGGCGTCTGGACAAGATAGAGATGAAAAGAAAGAAAAGACTCAGATGAGATCACCTATAAGGTACCTGGATGTAAATGCTTACTTGATGATACTGACTACATCTTATCAGTGCTGTGGTTTCTGTATGGTCCTTTACTTGGGTACTGAGAGTTCACTGGGGTTGGGGCAAGGTGCCATGATGTCCGCTTCATTTGCCTTGGGCACCAAAATACCTTGTTCTGGCCCTGACTGTACAGCGTTTTAGACCCAACGAAAATACGCTGCGTCCAGAACGCTAGCATTACTGATCGTAGCCTGACCAACTTGACACAGTTCAACCCATAGGCAAGAGAGGACATGACTGTGGAGACCATCATGGTAATTACCCCATCTAAGGGCAGGTGCAGACGACCGTAGTTTCTCTCATCTGAAAGAATCGGACTGATTATACAAATTTTGGGTATGAGCACTTTTGCACTTTTTGTTGTCTGTGTCTCTCACCCTGTCACAGTCTTGGATTTGGTGTTAATCAGCCAATATCAGCTTATGACAACCCTTATCTCCTTTTATCTCTTCCTGTTGTGTATATATGGTGGCCCAAATGAGACACTAGTCCAGGGCGTACGTAGGAGATATAGGGACAGCCGATGTTGAGCAGGGGTGCCAATCTCGTATTTTGTTGTAGGGTGCCAACCTCCGCTGACAGGCAGTGTTTATTAGGTTACTGTGATAGGGTTTATATACATAGAGAGCACGGTTGTCTGTCTTGTTGACTGTGGTTGTCTTTCATGGTTTTAAAGGTATAAATTAAAGTAAAATTTTATCTAGAATATCACTAAGATATAAGGTCATTTGATTTGTTTTCTTGATTATACAAATCAAACTCTGATCAGTGTGATCAGATTCGCTCGGTTGAGGAGAAGATGGAGAAAAAAAAATCTCCATCTTCTCCATTATGTAGCAATTTTTTCATCGAACAAAAAAAATCAGACGTGCACGGATCCATAGAATAACATTAGTCTGAGTGCGAGCTGATATTTTGACGGATAGCACTGCAGTTGGACCGAAAATACGGTCATTTGCATGAGCTTTGGTTCTACATTAAATCCTGAGCTAAGAAACATATCTTTGTCCTTCTGAATGAGGAAACTTGCACCGGACAGGCTCTGACGACAGAAGATTATATTGTAAAGAGCTGACTACATTATTAGTCCTGGGACTCTATCTAAATTTTTTTGCAGGATCCTGCATTTTCAAAAATCGACGTATTGCGACGGCAGAGGAAAGACGGAAATGTGAAAGTAGCCTTATAGACTACATGTATTTAATTATTAAACAATTTTTCTGAAAAAAATGGCTTGGGAATTGGCACATCTTATAGAAGCGCCTTTTCTGGGGCGGCTGAGAGCTGCGGGGAGCAATATCCATGGCCCCTACGTAGGCTGTTAATATCAGGCCGTAGCTGTCTGCCTAGCCTCTGCTGGTTTTTAATTATAGGGGTACCTTATGTCATTTTTTGGGGGTTCCCCATTTTAACCCCTTTCTGCCAGCTGACAGAATAGTACGTCAGCTGGCAGATCCCCTGCTTTGAGGTGGGCTCCAACGGTGAGACCACCTCAAAGCCGCGACATGTCAGCTGTTTTGTACGGCTGACATGTGCGCGCAATGAGCGCGAGTGGAATCGAAAAAAGCTCCGGGGGTGAAGGGGTTAATAGCCAGTAAAGGCTAAGTATACAGCTGTGAGCTGATATTAATAGCCTGGGAAGCTCCATGGGTATTACCCCCTTCCCAGGCTATAAACATCTGCCCCCAGCCATTGGCTTTCCCTCTGCTGGTTAAGAAAATTACGCGGGAGCCCACACCATTTTTTTCAGATAAATAATATTTTATTAATTAAATGCATGCACAGTTAGCTGCACACACTGTACTAATTGTATATGTCACTGACATCTGTATGTCTATCAATTCTATGTATATATGCTATATGTAATCTATCTATTCTATACTGTCGGGTCCCGCTGTGATTTTACTGTACGTGGCAGATTAATTGATGGTTTTTCATCTATCTATCTAATCTATATTTATATGTATGTTTTGAAGAATATTTCCTTTGAAAACTACATGTAAATACCAAGAGAATTTTTCTACATAAAAGCTCATGTTAAAATCGCATTGCAATCGGATAGCAATCTCACTGCATTTGTAAATCAGATGCTAGGTGTTAAAAAAAAATCAGATTGTGCTCGCATGAAAAACGCATGACACTTGCATTACACTTGTCCGACTTTGCAGGAACAAAATTGGACCGATTTTAAAATCGCTAGCCTGACTCCAGCCTAACACTGGCTATCTGCACATGCGATCTTCTGCCTTTGGTCTAGTAAGATTCTATCTGCATCGGTAACAAATGCCAGATGAAAGGTAATGATGAACATTAAGTGAAAATAGGGCAGGAACAACCTATATGAAGTGAAAAGGGTGCCCAGATTATGCCTGGACAAAAGATATCGGGGAAAGGAGACTTACCATGGGCATGGTGGGTTTCAACACTCCTGATCCTTTGTTTCTGCGAGTGGAAACAAGTCCCTACATGAGCAGCCTGGCAGTAGCTTTTATACCTTGCCCACTGAAAATATATGTATGCCCAGTCAAGCTGAAAAGTGCAGAATCATGGAGGAGTCTAGATGAATTGCTGTTGGCCATATAATAGTTTGCTAGACAGCTATCCATATTAAGTTAGTATTTTGACTATTTTATAAGTTTTATGCATATTTTCCAACCTTAGGCTTTATAAACAAGAATGCTTATTGGATGAGGCAGATCAGGTGATGTGTTATTTATGTAACGAGTCAGTGTGGCCTTTATCAAGGTGTGCAGAATTATTAGGCCGCGGACACACGGCTGTTGATTCTCTCATGCGAGTCAATTATGCCGATTACGCGAATGACACTTGGCTCAAACTCTCTGAGCCGAGTGTCATCTTAGTGTGATCCGATTCTCTCGCATGACAGAATCATATCACATGTGCGGAGGAGACAGAGAAAGTCATTTACTAACCAGTTGTTAGAAGACACTTTCTTCAAGCAGTGGTATAAGATAACATCTGCATCTTTCAAGAAAACCGATTTTTTTGCAGGACATGCTCCATCGTGTGCATCGAAGTCTTCACTGCCTCGCTAGCCAATAAAGGCCTTAATGATGACGGAATAATGACATGGCCACTTCCTCACATTGAGAACTTGTGGGCCTTCTTAAACTGGAGATTGACAGTGATGGAGAACAGTCGCCTTTCCGCACAGTGTTTGGTCGGTTGTGGTGGTGCATTCGCCTCTATGCACAGTGTTTGGTTGGTTGTGGTCAGTGAGGTCGCCTCTCTGCACAGTGTTTGGTTGGTTGTGGTCGGTGAGGTCGCCTCTCTGCACAGTGTTTGGTCGGTTGTGGTCGGTGCAGTCGACTCTCCGCACAGTGTTTGGTCGGTTGTGGTCGGTGCAGTTTCCTCTCTGCACAGTGCTTGGTCAGTTGTGGTCAGTGCAGTCACCTCACCGCACAGTGTTTGGTTGGTTGTGGTCGGTGAGGTCGCCTCTCCACACAGTGGTTGGTTGTGGTCGGTGAGGTCGCCTCTCCGCACAGTGCTTGGTCGGTTGTGGTCGGTGCAGTCGACTCTCCCCACAGTGTTTGGTCGTTTGTGGTCGGTGCAGTTTCCTTTCTGCACAGTGCTTGGTCAGTTGTGGTCAGTGCAGTTTCCTCACTGCACAGTGTTTGGTTGGCTGCGGTCGGTGAGGTCGCCTCTCCGCACAGTGTTTGGTTGGTTGTGGTCGGTGAGGTCGCCTCTCCGCACAGTGCTTGGTCGGTTGTGGTCGGTGCAGTCGCCTCTCTGCACAGTGTTTGGTCAGTTGTGGTCGGTGCAGTCACCTCTCCGCACAGTGTTTGGTTGGTTGTGGTCAGTGCTCACCAAATCGTGGATTGTCAACAGATTAAGAAACTGACAGACTCCATGGATGGAAGAGTAATGACGGTCATTGCAAAAAAATAGATTGGCCACAAAAACATTTTGGGGAAATGTCATATATATATTTTGTACATTTTGAGTATTTTGGTTATTATTCTCCCTTTACCCAATGAAAATAAACAACTGAGATGGGAAAATGTAATTTAGTTCCATAATAATTCTGCGCACTTTTCGTTGCCCAATAATTCTGCACACAGAGATCTTCTCCTAAGAAACACAAAATCTCACTTTTACTTTCATAAATATTCAGGTTTCAGGTTTATTAACCTTTTGGATTGACAGACAGCACTGTAGAAGGATAATAGTAAAATTACAGAAATACAAATTGTCTGATAATTCTGCACACAAAATACAGTCAGCCTTAGGGATATACATAATTTAATAGCATTTTTGTTGCATATTTTTCCCATTTTTTAAAGGCAGACAGATGTTAGTTTGAAGTCTAAAGTGAAATATGAAAACATCCACCTATATGGTGCCTGGCCTGTGGTGGTTTAGTGGCAATTTTTGGGACTAGTTGGGTTTTCATTAATAAACAGCATGCTAAGAATAAGGTGTTTATTTACAAACATTTTTTTCCTCCAAAACACCATAAAAAAGTGCTTGTACAAAATAACGGAAATTTAGAAAAACCCACTAAATGCATAAAAAGAATTATAAATACTAGGTCACTGCCAAAAAAATAGCTATTTTCAATTGAGTAAGCAAGAAAATAGGAGTTTTCCTTTAAATTGTGTTCCAGAACAGGAAAGTTTTATGGATTTAGCACAACAGCCTGATATAAAAGAACAGGTGATTTTTTGATGACACATTTCCTTTAAGTGGCATTTAGGAGCACTGTTTTTTTCCCCATTAATCATTATGTATGGATGATAATTGCACCCACACATAAATGCTTCTACACCAATGACTCAGAACTTAGTGTGACTTTTCCAGAACAGAACAGAAGCATATTGCTGCTTGATTGGGTGATGTGGTGCAGCTATGAATGCTTGGAATGATTATATATAATACATATATATGTACCAATCAATGTGTTATTTCTATCAGACATAATGACGCACCGGCTTCTTAGTAGAACGTTCTTTGTGAAAGCCTCGAAATTCGTTTCTCTATCTCTACTTGTAATAGCACTCACAAACTAGGTTAGGGCTAACTGATGGCACAGTTACATGGAAGTGATAATTCATCTTCCTCAAGTAACACGTTCCCATGAGATCACCAGATTCCTGCTGCTTAGAGTATGACAGCCCCTGTTTACCCTGCGGGGCACAGACATCTCCAGGAAGGCGGGAGAAGAGAGAAAGCAGGCACTGTGCGATGAGAGAGGGGATCGGGAGGTTGGTGGCAACTTAGAGGCAAGGAGCCACGTCAGGAAGGAGACCGAAGGAGAAGTGCAATGGTGGAAAATGTTATTGCTTAGATTAGAAGAATAAAGCAGATACATTGAATTTCCACTCAAACGAAGAAAGCGAGAATAGATGAAAAAAGATCTCAAGTACAAGTTGTTAAAAATAACTAGACGGTTCCCCACCTTCTCACAGTCATACAGACAACACCCACACCATTCATATTCTAATGTACTGATGTAAGACATTTACCTTTGGCTGATTACTCAGTCCCATGGAGAATCTAAAGAGAGAAAAACAAAGGTGTCATTCTACATTTTTTACTGTCAGTATATATATATACACACACACAGCCACAAACTAAAATAAAATGTATTCTATTTGGATTTTATGTCATATAAGAACAAAGTATCAAGTACATGTCAAGTGTAAGAGGAAATGATACATGCAAATCTGAAAATTGTGACATGCATTTATATACAGCCCCCAGAGTCCATACTTTGTAAGACCACCTGGGCAGCAATTACTGCTGCAAGTCTTTTGGGGAATGTCTCTACCAGCTTTGCACATCTAAAGGATGACATTTTTGGCCATTCTTCCTTGCAGAGTAGCACTAGCTGTGAGACTGGACGGAGACGTCTGTGAACAGCAATTTTCAAATCTTGCCACAGATTCTCAATGGAATTTAGGTCTGGACTTTGACTGGGCCACTTAAACCCATGAATATGCTTTGTTCTAAATCATTTCATTGTAGCTCTGGCAGTATGTTTAGGGTCGTTATCCTGCTTGAAACTGAACCTACACCCCGGTCCCCAGTCTATTGTAGACTAATAGTTTTTCCTCCAGATTGCCTTGTATTTAGTTCCATCCATCAACTCTGAGCAGCCTCCCTGCTGAAGAAAAGCCTATCCACAATATGATGCTGCCACCACCATGTCTGACTGTGGGGATGGCGTTTTCATAGTGAAGTGCAGTGTTAGTTTTCTGCTATACATAGCGTTTTGCATTTAGCCTGAAACATTCTGATCAACGCACCCGCTTCCACATGCTAGTTGTGTCCCCTACCTAGTTCTTTGCAAACTACCCTTCTTATGGATTCCTTTCAAAAATGGCTTCCTTCTTGCCACTCTTCCATAAAGGCCAGATTTGTGGAGTCTATGACTAAGGGTATGTGCACACGTTCAGGTTTTTTCGCATTTTTTTCGTGATAAAAACGCTATAAAAACTCATTAAAAACGCATGCATTATGCATTCTATCATTTAGAATGCATTCTGCTTGTTTTGTGCACATGGTGCGTTTTTTTCCACTAAAAAAAAAGCAGCATGTTCAATTAATTTTGCGGATTTTACCGCGTTTTTCCCGCAATTGTATGCATTTGGAAAAAACGCATGAAAAAACACACAAAAACGCGTCAAAAACGCATCAAAAACCGCGAAAAAAATGCATGTGGATTTCTGGCAGAAATGTCCGGTTTTTGTCAGGAAAATTTCTGCTAGAAATCCTGACGTGTGCACATAGCCTAATAGTTGTCCTGTGGACAGATTCTCCTACCTGAGCTGTGGATCTCTGCAGCTCCTCCAGAGTGAGCATGGGCATTTTGGCTGCTTCTATAATTAGTGCTCTCCTTGCTTAGGATGTCAATTTAGATGGAAGGCCATGTCTTCATAGGTTTGCAGTTGTGCCACACACTTTCAATTTTTTGGATTATGAAATGAACAGTGCTCTGCTAGATGTTCAGAGTTTGGACTATTTTGTTTTAATATAACCTAACCCTGCTTTACTCTTTTCCACAACTTTATCTCTGACCTACTGTCTTCTTTGGTTTTCATGATGCTGTTTGATCCCTAAAGTTCTCACACAAACCTCTGAGGCCTTCAGAGAACAGCTGTAGTTAAACAGAGAAGAAATTACACATAGGTGGACTCTCTACTTACTAACTATGTGACATTCTATAGACCTATAGACAATTGGTCACTCAGAATTTTATTTAGGGGTATCAAACTACAGGGGGCTGAATACAAATGTACTTTGCTCTTCACATATACTTGCTACTTTGTGTTGGTATGTCACATAAAATCCCAGTAAAATACATTTACATTTGTGGTATTAACATGAAAAAAATGTGGAAAAGTTCATGGGGTATCAATACTTTTTCAAGGCACTGTATATATCTGGATGCTACAGCTACAAAGATAACATGATAGCCTACTGAGTGAACTGTAAGTAGACATACAATGATATCTACACTAAGTAGGCCTCTGACTTTTAACACCTGATAGACCCAGCATGTACCTCCTATGATTATGGCTAGGGGTGAGCTGAGAAGCTCCATTTCTTACCTGCTCAGAGCCAGGCCAAGATTGTTGCTGCAGGCTCGGATCTTGTTCTGGGCTTCAATGTGGGTCATATTTGAGGTGCTCTCACCGTCAATCTGCAGCAACCAGTCCCCGACATTCACTCCAGCCAGCTCAGCTTTACCCGCTGGAGTCAGCTGTAATAGAATTCGGACAGGTTACTTTTAGACATGAGAATTATTTACAATGATATCTATTAAGTTACGTAAGTCTAGCTTAGCCTTTTACTGGGTCTAGACTTCCTACCACCAGTATTCTGGCGATCACCTGATCAGCAAGATAAAGGCCCATTTAGAGGAGATACTAATTGGGCAACAAGCATTTGCAGGAGAACTCGTTTCCAAATATCGGCCTGTCTAAGGCCTCATGCAGTCGTCTCTCGGTCGGATAACACTGCACGCACCGGCAGTGGGCCTACTGACCCAAGTGTGACTGCCTCAAAGAAGTATATGAAGTGGTCATGCTCCTGCCGGGAGACCACAGCCAGTCCGTGCACTGCAGCAGTCCATGATCAGACAGAGATCCACGGACATCTGCACGAGCTCTAAGCAGGCCATGAAACAATCCACAAGTGAATGAGATGATTTCCAAGCTAGCTTTAAAATCATTTTCTTGGCAACACATCATCCTATGAAAACAGTTGATGTGCTACCAATAACATGATAACCTACACGCACAAGACGATCATATTAACATCGTTCCATCTGCATATTGATACTTCTGCCTTCCGAACCTTATTTGCCTTATACCAGCACATCTAAGGCCTCATTTAAATATGCTGAACACAGTCGTTAAACAACCAATTGAATACATGTAAGGCGGTCATTTAATGCACACTTCCATGCGCACTCCTTGTGCACGTAGTGTATCATGTTATCAGCGGCAGATGATGATGTGCTGTCTAGAATGATAATGTGAAAACGTACCTCAAAATCATCTCACCTGACGATCAAGGTGATCACCTGCTCAATTGTCGGATGGCTACGGACCCATTTAGAAGTTCCTAAAAACACCGGTTCTCGATTATCAGTTTGTCTAAATGGACTCTTCACTCCTGAGTGTATCCCTTGGTCTTCACATCAGCCCTGTCAATTGAAATTGCTGATGCTTTTAGGCCGGGTGCACGTGAGCTTATTTCACAATCTGACTACATGCGGTCAGTCCAAGCATTGCAGTCTGTATGTGGACCATGAAATATGCTCATGTGAACCAGGACGTATAGTGACATCCTGGACTCTGAGGTCTTCCTCATAAATTGATTTATACGCATATACAATAAATACATAATAACAAATATAATACCATCTAGTGTAACAACATAAAAATGCCAAATACTATGTAATAAAAGATGAAAATAAAAATGCTCTAAAGGGGTTGTACCATGATTAAATAATATTATTAAATAATTAATTGTTCTGATAAATCAGGCAATCTATAAAATATTTTGTTTATTAAATCCATTTAAAAAATTCTCTTGTGTCTTGATGTTGCAGGTACATACTTGTTATTGCACCCCTTGGTGCTCATTTTATTCCCTCTCAGAGCATCTAACGTTATTAGTCCTCTTCCTCTCTGAAGAGACAATTTGCATATTTCCCAGAGGAGCATTGCGGCTTTAAGTCTCCTCATCTCGACATGCTTAACATGTCACTCTCCGCAAGGAGAAACGTTACTTTTTTAGTAATTTAATAGAATAAATACATTGTATCCATGGGACAACCAATACAATTATACATGATTTACTGACATAAACAAAAAACTGTTTTTACTGGATAAAAATCAGAATGCAGATAAAAAAATATTTATTTGGTATTCAGAAATGATTGCAAGAAGCTATACAAAATTAAGATGTCATGACATTTAAAAAGTGTTTTAAAAAGTACCATAAAGTAATGACATCAAAACATGTTATGTTGTTTAACATTTCAATGTTAAAATCTATTAAAGTCGGATTATACGAAACAAAATATATAAAAAAATAATAAACTAGAATGTAGACCTCACACAGTCAACGCCACGGAAAAAATGCTGAAATTCTAGGAATTGGGTGAGGCAAAACAGGAAAATACCATGCTGCCTCCTAAGGTACAAAATTACAGTAATTGTATCCCTCAAAGTCAACAACATGAGATAGGACATTTAAAAGTAGGTTTTATTAATTATTTATTTTACACTTCAGCAAGAAATGTTCAATGAGCAATATATAGGTATATACAGCTGTGTGAATACGTTTTTGCCCCCTTCCTGATTTCTTATTCTTTTCCATGTTTGTCACATTTAAAGGGAACCTGTCAGCAGGATTGTGCACAGTAACCTGCAGACAGTGTCAGGTCGGCGCCATTATACTGATTACAGTGATACCTGGGTGATGAAATCCGTCTTGTGGTTGTTGTGTAATCTGTATTTTCAGGTATGAGTTAATGATAAGCTCGTGCTCCGGGGCGGCCTGTGGGGAGGTCTTCATGGTGCTCTGCTTAGGTAGTCATAATGCAGACTGCTGACAGGTTACTGATCCCTCACTGACCTGACCCCTAGATTACATAAGGTGATAAGGAATATCACTGTGTGAAAAAAGTGACATTCATCAAAATGGCGTCCTCAGCGGCGCCTGCGCAGTAGCATCTATCGCGTTCTGATGATAATGTGAAGGCACCGCCGGCATCATTTTGCTGAAGGAAAAAAAATGGCTCCATCAAGATGGTGCAGACAGCGGCGTCATTTTGATGACGATATTTTTTTTTCCTTTCTCTCCACAATACTATATGACTAAATCATAAATAAATATGCACATATTGGCCATTGTATCATGCTACAGTGCAAAGACAAAGATAACACAAGTAAACACAAAATGCAGTTTTTAAATGAAGGTCTTTATTATTAAGGGAAAATGAAATGCAAATCTACAGGGCCCTGTGTGAAAAAGTGATTGCCCTCTAAGGGCCCTGTGTGAAAAAGTGATTGCCCTCTAAGGGCCCTGTGTGAAAAAGTGATTGCCCTCTAAGGGCCCTGTGTGAAAAAGTGATTGCCCTCTAAGGGCCCTGTGTGAATAAGTGATTGCCCTCTAAACCTAATAACTGGTTGCACTACCCTTAGCAGCAACAACTTCAACTAAGCGTTTGTGATAACTGGCAATGAGTCTTTTACAACGCTCTGGAGGAATATTGGCCCACTCATCTTTGCAGAATTGTTGTACTTCAGCCACTTTTCTAAGTCATGCCACAGTATCGCAATCTGATTAAGGTCAGGACTTTGACTAGGCCACTTCAAAGTCTTAATTTTGTTTTTCTTAAGCTTTTCAAAGGAGGACTTGCTGGTGTGTTTTGGATCATTGTCCTGATGCATAACCCAAGTGTGCTACAGCTTGAGGTCACGAACAGATGGCAGGACATTCCCCTTCAGGATTTTTTGGTAGACAGCAGAAGAATTCATGGTTCCATTTACCACAGCAAGTCTTCCAGGTCCTGAAGCAGCAAAGCAGACCCAGACCATCATACTACCACCACCATATTTTTCTGCTGGGACATACACCGTCCAAAAAGTTCAACTTTTGTCTCGTCAGTCCACTCAATATTCTCCCCAAAGTCTTGGGGATCATCAAGATGTTTTTTGGTAAAACTGAGAGGAGCCTTTATGTTTTTATTGCTTCGCAGTGGGTTTTGTTTTGGAACTCTGCCATGCAGGCCATTTTGCACAGTCTCTCGCTTAGGGCTCATACTCACTTACGCGAAACTCGGATGAGTCTCGCACGGCAATACCCGATGCTGCTGCCGGCATTCAGATTGGAGCGTGCGGCCACATAGGAATACATGCAGCCGCACGCTCCACTCCTCTGTGCTAGGTGCAGTGCTAGGTATTGCCGTGCGAGACTCGTCCGAATCTCGCGCAAGTGAGTATGAGCCCTTATTGTGGAATCATGAACACTGACCTTAACTGAGGCAAGTGAGGCCTGCAGTTCTTTGGATGTTGTTGTGGGGTCTTTTGTGACCTCTTGGATGCATCATCGCTGCGCTCTTGGGGTAATTTGGGGCATCGAGACACTCCTGGGAAGGTTCACCACTGTTCCATGTTTTCATCATTTGTGGATAATGGCTCTCACTGTGGTTTGTTGGAGTCCTAAAGCTTTAGAAATGGCTTTATGACCTTTCCCAGACTCATAGATCTCAATTACTGATGTTTAGCTTTTGAAGATCTTTTTGTCTACTTCACTTTGTCAGGCAGTTCCTATTCCTTGATTGAGAACAGGTGTGGAAGAAATCAGGTCTGTGTGTGGCTAGGGAAATTGAACTCAATTTCCCAAAGATGTGATAAACCACAGTTCATTTCTGTTTTAACCCCTTAACGACCAGGGGTATTTTTGGTTTTGCATTTTCATTTTTTGCTCCCCTTCTTCCCAGAACCATAACTTTGTTAATTTTTTGTCAAAATAGCCATGTGAGGGCTTGTTTTTTGCGGGACAAGTTGTACTTTTAAAGAGCATCATTGGTTTTACCATATCAAGTAACAGAACACGGGAAAAAACTTCAAAGTGCGGTGAAATTGCAAAAAAAACCTGCAATCCCACACTTGTTTCTTGTTTGGCTTTTTTACTAGGTTCACTACATGCTAAAAGTGACCGGCCATTATGATTCTCCAGGTCATTATGAGTTCATAATGAAAAATATATACACGGCACTCAAGGTTCCTGTATGGTGCTCAAGTCGGGTTTCCAGCCCCTCAATCCAATACTCAAAATTACTTGGCACTCAGAAGAATATTTTGCAAGTTGATTATTCCATTTATTTGTACATCCAGTTTAGAAAATGAACGTTTTCGGTCCATACATCAGACCTTCATCAGAACTGTCTTTTTTAACAAACTGGTAGATATAATGTGGAAGGGTATATCAAGGCCTAGATAGGCCAGAGCTGGGTGACCCGGGATAAGGCAGGGAGGCTAGCAGCCAGGTTGCCTCACTATGCCTGGATAGGTGATGCTGTGCGAAGGCGCCGATCTGCTGCTATAAGTGGCGCTTAAAACGCCAGCTACGTGGCGTGAAAACTGGAAGTCCCGGGCACCGCGGTGCCCGGGACTTCCAGTTTTCACGCCACGTAGCTGGCGTTTTAAGCGCCACTTATAGCAGCAGATCGGCGCCTTCGCACAGCATCACCTATCCAGGCATAGTGAGGCAACCTGGCTGCTAGCCTCCCTGCCTTATCCCGGGTCACCCAGCTCTGGCCTATCTAGGCCTTGATATACCCTTCCACATTATATCTACCAGTTTGTTAAAAAAGACAGTTCTGATGAAGGTCTGATGTATGGACCGAAAACGTTCATTTTCTAAACTGGATGTACAAATAAATGGAATAATCAACTTGCAAAATATTCTTCTGAGTGCCAAGTAATTTTGAGTATTTCATTATGAGTTCATAGACACCAAACATGTCTAGGTTATTTTTTATCTAAGTGGCCAAAAAGAATTCCAAACTTTGTAAAAAAAAATAATTTAAAAAAGGTGCCGTTTTCCAAACCCATAGCGTCTCCATTTTTCGGGATCTGGGGCCGCGTAAGGGCTTATTTTTTGCATGCCGAGCTGACATTTTTATTGATACCATTTTGGTGCAGATACGTTCTTTTGATCACCCATTATTGCAATTGTATTTTAACGTAATTCTGGCGTTTTGATTTTTTTCTCACTACACCGTTTACCGATTTGATTCTTTTTTTTATATTGATAGATCGGGCGATTTTGAAAGCGGCGATACCAAATATGTGTATATTTGATTTTTTTTTTTTATTGTTCTATTTTGAATGGGGCGAAAGGGGGGTGATTTGAACTTTTATATTTTTTAAATACATTTTTTATTTACTTTTTGCATGCTTCAATAGTCTCCATGGGAGACTAGAAGCAGCACTTGTCCGATCGGCTCTGCTACAGTCCTTCTCTACGTAGCAGAAATGCTCACTTGCTATAAGCGCCAACCACTAGGCGGCGCCCATAGCGATCCAGCAATGACAACCACAGGGGTCTTCTCCTGACCCCGGATTGTCATGCCAACCCATCGCGATCATGTTACACGGGCACCGATGGGAGGAGGGAACGACGCGCTTCCTGCATGTGCATGTTAAATGCCGTTGTCAGTGTTTGACATTTAACATGCTAGCAGCAGCGGGTGAATCGTGATTTCACCCACGGCTGCTCCGGGCACATATCAGCTGATCAGATCAGCTGTCATGTTCCGGAAAAGGTGCAGGCTCATCGGCGGAGCCCGCACCAAACGGGGGGAGGCATCCAATGATGGACTGTGTCCATCATTGCACATTACGGGATTAAGGTGACGGGAGGTAGGGGTGCAATCACTTTATCACACAGGGCCCTGTAGGTTTGGATTCCTTTTTCGCTTAATAGTAAACATCTTAATTTATAAACTGCATTTTGTGATTACTTGTGTTATCATTGACTAATATTTAAATTTGTTTGGTGATCTGAAACATTTAAGTGTGACAAACATGCAAAAGAACAGGAAATCAGGAAGGGAGCAAACACTTTTTCACACAACTGTATAGGCAAAATGGTCAGCCAATAACCACAGGTATGACACAGCCTTTGGATCTCGCTGGACTGAATGGATTTTACCGATAATAATCTCCTATCTCTGACCAGCTTTAGCCAGCCTCCAACTCTTTGGTCGTCATCTAAAGGGATCCTGTCACCAGGTTTGCCCCATATGAGATAAGACCACCATCTTTCAGGACTCATATATAACATACTAATATGCTGTGTATATGCCCACAATCCGGCCTACAACACAAGAAAAGCACCTCTTATTATACTCCCCTGCAGGGTGGTCTGGTCTGGTCTGAGCTGTCATTGATCCTGGTCCGCAGCCAGCCTTTTTTGGAGGCCATCCTCCTTCTGAGCTTCATGTGGATGACGAGTGCTACGTCATCCACACAGTGTTCCCCACATATTGTTCCGGCGCATGCGTACTTTTCTGCCCTGACGAGGGCAGGGCGAAGTACTGCAGTGCGCATGCGCCTGGGCTCTCTGAATTTTCCCGATGCATGCGCACTGCAGTACTTTGCTCTGCCCTGACCAGGGTAGAAGTACATCTGTGCAAGAGCGCAATGCTGGGGAACACTGTGTGGGTAACATAAAACTCATCATCTACATGAAACACCGAAGGACGGCATAGAAAAAAGGCAAAGGAACGAGGACCAGCGACGCCCCTCGGACTGGCCCCCAGGTGAGTATAATAATAGGTGTTTTGCTTGTGTTGCAGGCCGGATTGTGGGCATATACACAGCACATTAGTATGTTGTATATGAGCGCTGAAGGGTGGTGGCCGTTTCTCATGTGGGGCAAACCTGGTAACAGGTTCCCTTTAATAGGTTCCCATATCAGAGATAGTTAATAACAGCTTACACTATGTACTCTAAAGGCAAGTGGGCAAAATGTAAGCCATGCCTGTGCAAGCCACCAGCAGGAGAAAAACACATGGCTGAGTGTCCCTGTACGTGAGCTGGAAGGCGGCTTAGTATTAATAACTAAAAATTGCACAACCTCAGCACTTCTGAGCAGCCACATGACGCCACCATCCCACCTGTCCCTTTTATTCACAGTCCTCCGCCTGCCCTGGCAGTCACGTACAAAACAATCTGCCCCACCACAAGTGCGAGAATCAGCATTCATTTTATCAGAAGAGATTGATGAGGGCAACATGCAGCTTTTCCACAAAAATAAAAGTGTGGCCTCACACCTCACACCAATGGCCCATGTAGATGAGCCAATAATTCCCTCAGTCCTGCCTAAACGGGTCAGTAACCACCTAATGATCAGGCATTCTGCTAAATCTTTGGCTGCGATGATTTTTTAGCAGGTTTATTTGGTAACACATCCCCCTATATAACCAGATGATGTGCTGCCGGTAAGGTCACATTCTGTGCCCATAAGGTACTCGTTGGCCGGTCTAAACAGGCCAGAAAACCAATGCCGATTGCCAGTCGTTTATCAGTCTGATTCTCGCCGTTTAGGGCTATGTTTACATGCAGCATTTAATTTATGCAAATTAAAAGCTGCCTTTTACAGTACCAGTAAAGGTTGAGATTTCAGAAATTTTATGTACTCGCCATTTTTTTTGCAGACCGAATTGGGGAACCGCAGCGTTTTTGAAATTTGCAGTATGTTAATTCTTTCAGCGTTTTTTCAACCAAGGAAATCAATGAGAAAGTAAAAAAGTGCACGTTTTTTAAGCTTTTTTTGGTGAATAAAGCTAACTTTATTAATTATGTACATGCAGCTAAAAAAGCATCAAAACACTGCGAAACGCTGAAAAACAGGAGTTTGAAATGCAGCATTTTTACTGTCAAAAGTGCTGCGAGGCCATATAATGTAAGCGCTTCCAGCAGACACAGCTGTATCTGATTATACAGTACATATCAATGAGCTTCATATAAAATATGGACTGAGAAACAATCACTTTGATGTCTGCAAGGGTGACATCATCATCATTAGGAAGCTTTTACCTGTGTGCCATAGTCAACAGATGATATCATTGTTGTGGCTCATAAAACCAGGGTGTGTGGGTGAGTTTATGATACTACAGATACTCAGGAACCATGTAACTTTGGACTGGTAATGAATCCTGCTCCTCAGCAGTATTCACTGTGGAATTCCAATGCTGGAGCATTTATTCCTAGAACTCGGCATTATCATCGCTGTCCCCATTGAGGCTCATAATCTAAATTTCCTACAGTATGGTCTCTGGAGTGTGGGAGGAAACCGGAGAACCCGGAGGAAACCCACGTAAACACGGGGAGAACATACAAACTCCTTGCAGATGTTGTCCAAGGTGGGATTTAAAAACAGGACCCCAGCACTGCAAAGCCACAGTGCTAACCACTGAGTCACCATGCTGCTTTATGTGGGGGTACACACCTCAAATTGGTAACTCCTACTTGTCAAATTTATTCAGAAATTTCTAGGAGTAATAAGAGAGGAACAACAGTACACAGAGTCATGTTTCCCTGAAATCTTCTTTTCTAGGGAATACAAGTATTTATTAATGCCGACAGGTCAGGAGTGATGACTGATCATTTTAACTTTGGGTTCATAGGGATGGTAAATGTAGCTGAAGAAGTAACCAGGGCTGTGGAGTCGGAGTCAGAGCCCATTTTGGTGGAGTTGGAGTCATGGAAATTGAGGAGTCGGAGGTTTGGCTTACCGACTCCACAGCCCTGGAAATAACAAACCTATACATCAGACTTGTATCTATTACTTAGGTACATTACATTTTTGGTACAATAGTATCCACGAAACATGGATTTAATGTTCCATTTTAAAAAAAAGTGCTACAAGTGGTTGTGCTTTTTACTTCATTACATTTCTAATGCAAATCAATATAGAAAAATCGCCACAATAAATAAAAATACAGCAGAGGATGCAAACATTTCTATAGCCTTCCTACACTAGCTGGCGAACATCATGGTGTGGGGTCACACATCAATACTCCTCTCCAGTTCTATCCCAACATCACAATATGTACAGTATGGGAAATGGAGACATAAGGAGAGCCCAGCGGGCAGGATGGCTCCCTCCACACTAAGTGCTATCTGATGACGGAGAAGATCCCAGCAGAGTCTGCCATCTCCAGCAACAGTGTGTTAATTAAAGCCACACAGAAGGACATATGTAGCGGGACTGTGCGGCTGTAAAGCATGCCATGAGTGGGCGGTGAGGGAAGGAACAAGCTGTACAGTGCAGCTCCCAGGGGGAGAGATATTAATAGGAATCATATGGGGCTGCTTCAACAGTGCGGCTCCGTGCATGGAGCACGCTGCCCCCGGGCACAATGGCACAAGCACTTTCCTATCCACATGTTACACCAGGCAAGAAAACCTCCATTCCAAATGCCAGCTTAGAAGTGTGAAGACCTCCGCTCGCTCTGCCCATTCCGACATCAGTCATTTATCATTCTCCTCGCAAATGGAGCCAGGGATGATTTAGTCACTCGCTTTCCATCAAAACTGTAAACCACAGGGTGAGCTTCACTGATGGCTTTAGATGGGACCCATCACCAGGTGAAAAGTGGCCAGCTTTTCCTCCTATTACCGCTGAGCATTCTAGCTTGCTTTTTTTTATAAATCCGCCATACAATTGCAGCAATATGGGCACTTTAATTTAGAGCTAATTTCTATGGTCTTTATTAAGGAGGTGTGGCCACAAGATAATTATGCAGAGCAGCCGAAAGACATGCCCCCAGAGAATCCTGTAAGCCACGCCCCTGTAGTAAAGACCATAACAATGGGCACTATGTAAAAAGGCCCACATCTCTGCAACCCTATGGCGGATTTAGAAAAAGGAAAAAAGGCACACTCAGGGGAGCAATAGGAAAACAATACGAGCAAAACCCTGCCATGCTTGAACTGGTGACAAGTCCACTTTAAGCCTAATTAAGTCAAATGACAAGTGCAATATTTGTGTAATACTCCACATTTCACAGCGTGGCTCAGAGAGAGGGATGACGGTGTAGATCTGACCACGTCAAACGTCTCCTAGCCTGGATGTGAGCCCAATTATAGCTTTGTCCCCTCTCTTACTTCCCTTTCGCAAGATTGCCACTGAACAAACCCAACTGACCAATGCTAGAAGCCATTAAGTGGACATGTAAGGGTGGAGCAAATCAGCAGAACTTGCCAAATGACATCAATGGCTACAGGGGTCTTTCTATACAGTTCTTCCATAGGATTATAAAACCTATTCTTGATTTAGGGCCAAACCATTTCATGCTGCCAATATACTACACATATGGTTAGTGAGGACACAAATGTGCCAAGCAGCTTTCCCCACCTACACCCGGTTTTAACATTGAACATGCAGTCTGATCTGCCATCAGCAGTTATGGAGAAGAAGAAGTTTCTGACATTCACATATACCGTAAATTGTAGGAAATTTTTTATAGACCTTGAATTTTATTTTTTGTAATCCCTGCTCATTCTGGGGTGGTCCTAAACAGTGAGACAACCTTCCCTGTATCAGTCTGCACACAGGAATGCCAATCACTAATGAGAACCGTCTCCTTGACTTCAAAGCCAAGAATGTGCAAGAATTATTATTATTATTTATATAGCACCATTGATTCCATGGTGCTGTACATGAGAAGGAGTTACATACAAATTACAGATATCACTTACAGTAAGCAACTAACAATTACAGACTGATACAGAGGGGCGAGGATCCTGCCCTTGCGGGCTTACATTCTGCAGGATATGTTTAATGTGACAGGGTCCTTTAGCATCAGATGCTTTAGCGTAAGATAGCTATGACATCTCACAGCCTGGAGTGTCGCCACATAGTTCCTATTTGAGTTGAGCAAAAAAGATCCGTAGGACCCTGATTGGGCACCAACATCAGTGCTCCACACAAGCTGGCCCAGGGTTCTACGAATTTCCTGAGCTGACACCTAAAAGCTGACATCCTGGGCACTTCTGGTGATTAGCAACTAGGCCTCACACAAAGTCATGGTGACCTTGCAAACGTCAGAGGCGGAAGAAGTTCACAGCACCCAGGTGCCATAGAGTACTAACAGGCACGCTGGACAAGGGTGCTGCCAATCTTTTTATCAACTCTAGTTCCAATTAGACGATAAGGACAATAATTGCAGTACTTGGCATTGCATTGCAGTATTGCCTTTGAATAGCCTAAGCATGTTCATCAGAAGTATATATACTATGAGCATCTCAGAGATGACAACAATGGAGCTGCCAAAAAATACAAAAGTGCAGCACAAAGGACATCTGTCATCCTATACAAAACCTATAGAAAGGATAATTGTCACGATACAGCTGTCGGTTAACCCAGGACCAGGGTCCTTCCCCGTCCCTAACACTAGGGGTGCCCTAGCTTGCCCTAGTCCCCAGGATACTTCTCAAGGTGAAGATCCCGGGGCCTTCGCCCTTGTCTTATCTCCTAAATTAGCCCTCCGTCTGTTCTCTTCCCTCACCAAGGGAAGAGGGGGCGCTACTGTGCACCGTAGTACACCAACCCAACGAACAAGGCAACGCAAACAAGGGTTAACAGAAAACTCCAGGCATACCAAATATTCACTCACATATAACAGAGGAATACACTGGGGCATGGAGGTAGGGGAATAAACCAAAATAGGGAAGGATAAGGAACTACCACACATACAAATCAAGCAACAGTCACTAATAGCTCCTCCAGCTCTCCTTCTCATATGTGCTCCTCTCCCACCGATAGCCATGCAGCAAATGCTAGCACTGACAAGGAGTAGTAACAGAGCCCAGACTAGAAAGGGAAAAGGAGTGGCTAATCGAGCTCAGCTGTGAGCACAGGAATTTCCAACATGGTCGATTAACCCCTGTTCTACCAGAAGAAATAAACACATTTAAAAAGAAGTGCTTCTTCTCAGCGCTGAAGTAGGAGCAATCAGACGCTGCGGTCTTCTGGCTCCACGCTGTCGCGTTAACCTTGTGGCAATAATATTTCTTCTCCCATTCTCCACAAGGAAAGAAAACTGTTTTTGGTGCAGATACCATTCTAATATGTCCTGATTGTATTGCTGTGAACCGTTTCTCTTTACCAGAATTCTGTCAGCACTATAGGTGCAATAACCTCCATTCCCACACTTTGTGCTACACATTATATATAACTTTGTTCAATAGCTTCCCTATACCAAACTGAATGCCCATCTCTCTATTATGCCTGTGTACAATTTGACAGAAAGGAGAATAAGAGCAGAGATTTGCCCCACTTCTTATAATCCTTTTCTGCAGCTGCAGCGATAACACATCACAACAAACAGTGTATAAGAAATAAACTAAGCTGAAATCAATTGACAATTTAACTTGGGGAATGAATGTAATTAAGTTATTTTTTGAGTCTTTTGAATGGTAAAAATGCCTTCAATAGGGCAATATAGGTGCATAATCTGGCAGACATAGCCATACCATTGCCATTATTTATACTACTTATTTCTGTGGATTAGAAATGCAACATCCGTCAGATACCCCTGACATAGCAGGTCTCATAGAAAATAAAGATTTGCCAATAAAACCTATCCTATCGCACTGGAAGTGGGTTTCCCAATAGACATGACTTTTGGTGGATTCCATCAAAATCAGTCAGATTTCCGTTAATGTCATATCTTCGGCCAACTTTAGAACATTTCTGCCTACAGCAGTACATACAGGCCAAAACGTAAGGACAAACTTTTCTTAAAAACAACTTTCCACTGGTTTACTTACGTATATTGCATGTAACTGGCCTTGGCGGAGGGAGTATAAGTGAGGGGTACAGGCTATAAGAATACAGTACATAGCAATAACTTCCAAAATAAAGCTTTTTATAGCTGCTTTATATACGTAGCTCCCCATTTTGATGTGTCACTGACCCCATGATATGCTCCCTTTCACACTTATAATCAACTACGCAGCTGAAATGCTTACCATCTAATTTGTGATATGGGTGACGCAGATCTACGCGGACCACCTACCTCACAGGCCAACACTAGCGGGGGTGGAGGGATGTAGCCCTTTGCACCGGTCTCCTGGCAACAATTACCTTTCTTACTTATGCTGTGCCCTTGTCTCCTGGCATGGCTTGTCTGGAAATAGCTCTGCTCAAAAGAGCAACCTGTTGTGCTCCTGCAGCCAAATCTATTTTAAAGAAAAGCCTGCAGGGGATGTAAAACTGTTGACGGAGGGGGGCTTGTAATTACACAAAAGCACTCAGCTTAGCCTAACCTTCACTGAAAAACCGCCAGCATACTTACCAGCTAAAATATGTGAGGTTTCTAAGGACAAAAAAGGCTTTAAAGAGAACCGGTCATCAGGATTTTGCTAAGTAAACTACAGTCATTGTCAGGTTGGCGCTGTTAGGATAAGTTCACACAGGGCATTTTTGTTGCGTTTTTTTTCTGCAGCAAAACCTGATCTCTTGGCAGGAAAGAAGCTACGGCAAAACCGAATGTTTTGGTGCGTTTTTATCATGCGTTTTTGGGGCTAACTTGTCTCTTTGTGCATGCTAATAAAGTTGTGTGCCCCCAGAGAAAAAAAAAAACTAATTCCTGTAGAACCATACCGCTACATCCTTTGAAAAGTCGGCAATTTATGTGCCGCGTACACAAAATCACACTGACAGATTAGAATCGAATAGATATATGCACATAGAATACATAGATACATAGATGTCAGTGACACACATATACAGTGGGGCAAAAAAGTATTTAGTCAGTCAGCAATAGTGCAAGTTCCACCACTTAAAAAGATGAGAGGCGTCTGTAATTTACATCATAGGTAGACCTCAACTATGGGAGACAAACTGAGTAAAAAAAATCCAGAAAATCACATTGTCTGTTTTTTTAACATTTAATTTGCATATTATGGTGGAAAATAAGTATTTGGTCAGAAACAAAATTTCATCTCAATACTTTGTAAAATATCCTTTGTTGGCAATGACAGAGGTCAAACGTTTTCTGTAAGTCTTCACAAGGTTGCCACACACTGTTGTTGGTATGTTGGCCCATTCCTCCATGCAGATCTCCTCTAGAGCAGTGATGTTTTTGGCTTTTCGCTTGGCAACACGGACTTTCAACTCCCTCCAAAGGTTTTCTATAGGGTTGAGATCTGGAGACTGGCTAGGCCACTCCAGGACCTTGAAATGCTTCTTACGAAGCCACTCCTTTGTTGCCCTGGCGGTGTGCTTTGGATCATTGTCATGTTGAAAGACCCAGCCACGTTTCATCTTCAATGCCCTTGCTGATGGAAGGAGGTTTGCACTCAAAATCTCACGATACATGGCCCCATTCATTCTTTCATGTACCCGGATCAGTCGTCCTGGCCCCTTTGCAGAGAAACAGCCCCAAAGCATGATGTTTCCACCACCATGCTTTACAGTAGGTATGGTGTTTGATGGATGCAACTCAGTATTCTTTTTCCTCCAAACACGACAAGTTGTGTTTCTACCAAACAGTTCCAGTTTGGTTTCATCAGACCATAGGACATTCTCCCAAAACTCCTCTGGATCATCCAAATGCTCTCTAGCAAACTTCAGACGGGCCCGGACATGTACTTGCTTAAGCAGTGGGACACGTCTGGCACTGCAGGATCTGAGTCCATGGTGGCGTAGTGTGTTACTTATGGTAGGCCTTGTTACATTGGTCCCAGCTCTCTGCAGTTCATTCACTAGGTCCCCCCGCGTGGTTCTGGGATTTTTGCTCACCGTTCTTGTGATCATTTCTGACCCCACGGGGTGGGATTTTGCGTGGAGCCCCAGATCGAGGGAGATTATCAGTGGTCTTGTATGTCTTCCATTTTCTAATTATTGCTCCCACTGTTGATTTCTTCACTCCAAGCTGGTTGGCTATTGCAGATTCAGTCTTCCCAGCCTGGTGCAGGGCTACAATTTTGTTTCTGGTGTCCTTTGACAGCTCTTTGGTCTTCACCATAGTGGAGTTTGGAGTCAGACTGTTTGAGGGTGTGCACAGGTGTCTTTTTATACTGATAACAAGTTTAAACAGGTGCCATTACTACAGGTAATGAGGGGAGGAAAGAGGAGACTCTTAAAGAAGAAGTTACAGGTCTGTGAGAGCCAGAAATCTTGATTGTTTGTTTCTGACCAAATACTTATTTTCCACCATAATATGCAAATTAAATGTTAAAAAAACAGACAATGTGATTTTCTGGATTTTTTTTACTCAGTTTGTCTCCCATAGTTGAGGTCTACGTATGATGTAAATTACAGACGCCTCTCATCTTTTTAAGTGGTGGAACTTGCACTATTGCTGACTGACTAAATACTTTTTTGCCCCACTGTAAATGTATTTGTAATAGATAGATAGATAGATAGATAGATAGATAGATAGATAGATAGATAGATAAAAGGCCGGCAATTCATCTGCCATGTACTGTAAAATCACAGCAGGAGCCGACAGGATAGAAGACATGGATTACATACAGTAAATACATTTAGAATAGGTAGATATACAGATGTCTGTGACAAATACAATGAGTACAGTGTGTGCAGCTTACTGCACATGTATTTAATTAATAAAAGGTTATTTTTCGGAAAAAAATGGTGTGGGCTCCCGCACAATTTTCGTAACCAGCAGAGGGAAAGCCGACGGCTGGGAGCCGATGTTTATAGCCTGGGAAGGAGGCAATACCCCTGGAGCGTCCTTGGGCTGTTAATATCAGCTCACCGCTGTATAACTAGCCTTTACTTGCTATTAAAATGGGGAACCCTAAAAAAATGACATAGGGTACCCCTATAATTAATAACCAGCAAAGGCTATGCAGACAGCTGGGGGCTGATATTAACAGCCTACGAAGGGGCCATGGATACTGCCCAGGCTAAAAACATCAGCTCTCAGCCACCCCAGAAAGAAATTCTCAAAAACCGCAGTGAAATTCTCTCACTTCTGCACCGTGCGACTTTCTCACGGTGCTAGCGGGGATCTCACAGAGGTCACCGCAGTTCAGCCCATCTGGGAACGGAGCCTCAGTGACGTCACCACTAGTCACTGAGGCTGCGCTCATTCACCAGTGGTTCTCAGCCTGGACGGTCACATCTTGGCACCGTCTAGGTTGAAAACTATTTGTCCCCCAGACAAGGAGTACGTTGTGGGACAGAACGATGGACAGGTGATGGATATTGTTGTTTTTTACTTTAGTTTTATTACAGGAGAAAGAGGGCTTCGGTGGAATGGGCGAGGTCATAAGTATGGTTTAACTGAGATTATTAAAGGAGTCTGTGTCATTTTTTTAATTAAAGGACTTTATTCTGGGTGTCTGTGACTATGGGGTTACAATTTGACTATGGTAATGGGGGTGTCTTATTGACACCTCTCCATTGCTAACCTCGGGGGCTTGATGTCACCTGACAATACAAAGGTGACATAAACCCCCCCAACTATCACCCCACTTGCCACCGCAACAGGGAACGTGGGAAGAGTCGGGCAAAGCGACAGAATTAGTGCATCTAATAGATGCGCCTTTTCTGGGCAGCTACGTGCTGCTATTTTTAGGCTGAGGGGGCAATATCCATGGCTTCTTACCAGCCTGAGAATACCATCCCCCAGCTGTCTGCTTTAGCAAGGCTGGTTGTGAAAAATGGGGGGACCCCACACCGTTTTCTTTAATTATTTAAATAATTAAAAAATACGGCGTGGGGACCCCTTTTTTCTTGATAACCAGCCTTGCTGACAGCTGAGGGTTGCAGCCCCCAGCGGTGAGTTTTGCCTGGCTTTCTATCAAAAATAAGGGGAACCCACGCAGGTTTTCTTTTTTAATTATTTAATTACAGAACAGGAACAGCTGATGGAATACTCCCATCAGTCGTTCCTGCCCTCACTGTTACTAGTGGCAGAAGGTGTCGGATAATGGGATCAGTAGTCCAATCAGCTGACACCAGTGACTGGAGGTAAACTGTATACCTCCGATCACAGCTGAGCGCTTCCGCTGTCTTTTGACAGCATGGGAACAGCGGCTCTCTGACCAACAGGGATTATTTCCCCACAGATTAGAAGCGGTGTTTGCCGAGCTGTCATGCATATGACAGCGTGTCAAATACTGTATTGTCAGGACCCCCATTCAAGTGAATGGGGTTCGGGTCCACTCTGCTGAATGACAGGCTGTATGGACGCATCATGCAGCCTGCCATCTTTCCGTAGCAGAGCCGAGTGAGGTGTCACATTCGACTGTTCTTGACTTTTCTGCAGAAAATAGACGGCAAAAAAGTCAACCTGCATATTTGCAGCATTTTTTCATCATCCATTCAAGACAATGGGTGAAAAATGCTAAAAAAAACGCTGAAAAGTGACATGCTCTATGTAAAAAAAAACGCTGCAAAGCACAAAATCCTAATGACAAAAAAAAAAAAACAATCTGTATGTATGAGATTTCTGAAATCTCATTAGGCTTTGCTGGTATTGTAAAAAGCAGCTGAAAATTAGCATAAAAAAACCGCAGCGAAAAACCGCAGCGAAAACGCCCAGTGTTAACATACCCTTATACTGATTAAAATTATGCCAGTGGGAGAGGCTTGCGCAGATTGAGACCATCGCTTGCCGATAGATGCTACTGCGCATGTACCGCTGCCGGCGCCATTTTGTTGAGCAAAGAAAAATTTGGCTCCGGCAAAATGGCGCTGGCTGCAGTGAATGCGCAGTAGCATCTAAGTGCAGAAAATCAGCAATACCTGATACCTGCTTTTTTGCTGGGCTTTTGCACTTACACACTGCTGAGTGAAAAAAAAAATGTTGAAAAAACAATGCAAGAAGTAACATTCTGCAGTTTTGGTGCAGAAAACTCAGTAAGTTGCACAATGTTTTTTTGGGGGGCACTAAACTTTATCAACATGCACAAGAGACAAATGTACCTGAAAAAAAGCAACAAAAACTGCTTTTTGTAAGCAGCTTCTTGTAGTGAAACCTCCACCAGGGGGAGCTGGTGAGGGAAGAGAGGTTAGGCTACGTTCACATTTGCCTTGTGCGCCGCAGCGTCGGCGCCGCAACGCACAACGCAAACAAAAACGCAGCAAAACGCATGCACAACGCTGCGTTTTGCGCCGCATGCGTCCTTTTTTTCATTGATTTTGGACGCAGCAAAAATGCAACTTGCTGCGTCCTCTGCTCCTGGACGCGGGCGCCGCAGGGACGCATGCGGCGCAAAACGCAAGTGCGACGCATGTCCATGCGCCCCCATGTTAAATATAGGGGCGCATGACGCATGCGGCGACGCTGCGGCGCAGACCGCAAATGTGAACGTAGCCTTAAACACTAAGCGTAGTAACACAGAGCTCAGGCACAGGTGTCACAGGTAATGAGAGAAGTCAGATAAGCCAAGGTCATACACAGAGATATCAGCACTGTACACAGGGGCAGTCAGGAGAATAGTCAGGGACACGCAAGAAATCAGAGCCTACCGGGAACGTGGTAACCAAAACGTGAGATGTAAGACAAAGTCAGGGTACAAGCCAAAGTCAGAACCAGGAGGGGAGCGTGGTGTCAGAGACGGAAAACAAGAGGAGAAGTTCAGAGATCAGATCGAGTCATACATGGGTACAGGCAGTCAGAGACACAAGGATCACCAAAATCAGAATACAGGTCAGGGGCTCAAGCTGGGAAGCATGAACTATCACTAACACCGGTCAGCAGGCTGTGAGGGACTGAAATAGCCCAGCTAGCTCAAGAACGAGGCTGAGGAGATTAACCCCTGCATGACCAGTCCCAAGAGAGGAAAGATGAAAATAAACTCCGGACTGGACCATGACACTTCTTACTGCCAAGAGAGCAGGTTTTGCCTGCAGGAAAAAAACGCAGGAAAAAAACGCAGCAAAAATGCAACGTGTGAACACAGCCTTGTAGTGGATGGAGAACTTCTCTTTTAATGAGAGGTTAGAAATATTTGGCCTGTTCAGTTTAGAGTAAAGTTTATTCTCATTTTAGCCAGATTCTCACATTTGTGTTTCACGGAGTACAGGCTGAAGTGCATGGACTGGCTGTCCTAGGAGCCAGTCGAGTTTGAGGCAGGAGATCTGCAACCGGTCCATGCATCACAATCTGTACTCAGACCATGAAACACAGATGTGTGAATATAGGTGCAAGTGTAATCAATAAAAAATGGCACATGATGTACCCTTTCGAGGACCTTACAAGGGACCAGTTCACCAATGCAAGTCAATGGGTACGGGAAAAAAAATGGAATGGCACTCGGACCATACAAGTGTCGTCTGATTTTCCATGTCTTGAAAAGTTGCAATTCATGTGCCACGTACAGTAAAATCACAGCATGACCTGATAGAATAGATATATACACATAGAATAGATATACCGTATATACTCGAGTATAAGTCGACCCGAGTATAAGCCGAGGCATCTAATTTTGCCACGGAAAAGTGGGTAAGCTTATTGACTCGAGTATAAGCTGGGTATGCATTGTCCCCTCATTCCTGTCCTGCTTTGCGTGGTTCCCCCGTCCTGTCCTGGTATGTGGCTCCCTCGTCCTGCCCTGGTATGTGTGGCTCCCTTGTCCTATCCCGCTATGTGTGGCTCCCCCTGTCCTGGTATGTCTGGCTCCCCCCTCCTGTCCTGCTATGTGTGGCTCCACCCCATCCTGTCCTGGTATGTGTGGCTACCCTGTTGTAAGCATGGCTCCCCCCCTTCGTCCCATAATTGTATGCATGGCTCACTCCCCCCTCCGTCCTACTCACCGTCCTCGTGCCGTCGCTGCATCTCCGTTGTTCCAGCGTGGCAACTCTTCTGCGCTGAGCGGTCAAGGGGTACCGCTCATTACAGTAATAAATATGCGCTCCACGCCTATGGGACTGGAGATGCATGCATATTCATTACCTTAATGAGCGGTACCACGTGACCGCTCAGCACAGGAAGAGCCGCCGGCGCCAGGACGGAGATCCAGGGACGGAGATGCAGCGACAGCGCAAGGAGGGTGAGTATGATGTCTTCTGTTAGCCGGCTCCTGCCGCTGCTCTGCCGCTCCCCCTCCCCCCCCCCGGCTTTCTGGACAATGACTCGTGTATAAGCCAAGGGGGCCTTTTTCAGCACAAAAAAAAAGTGCTGAAAATCTCGGCTTATACACGAGTATATATGGTATATAAATGTAAGTGACACACACATATATATGCATATACAGTACAGACCAAAAGTTTGGACACACCTCATTTAAAGATTTTTCTGTATTTTCATGACTATGAAAATTGTACATTCACACTGAAGGCATCAAAACTATGAATTAACACATGTGGAATTATATACTTAACAAAAAAGTGTGAAACAACCGAAAATATGTTTTATATTCTAGGTTCTTCAAAGTAGCCACCTTTTGCTTTGATGACTGCTTTGCACACTCTTGGCATTCTCTTGATGAGCTTCAAGAGGTAGTCACCGGGAATGGTTTTCAATTCACAGGTGTGCCCTGTCAGGTTTAATAAGTGGGATTTCTTGCCTTATAAATGGGTTGGAATCATCAGTTGTGTTGTGCAGAAGTCTGGTGGATACACAGCTGATAGTCCTACTGAATAGACTGTTAGAATTTGTATTATGGCAAGAAAAAAAGCAGCTAAGTAAAATGAGTGGCCATCATTACTTTAAGAAATGAAGGTCAGTCAGTCCTAAAAATTGGGAAAACTTTGAAAGTGTCCCCAAGTGCAGTGGCAAAAACCATCAAGCGCTACAAAGAAAGTGGCTCACATGAGGACCGCTCCAGAAAAGGAAGACCAATTGTCACCTCTGCTTCTGAGGATAAGTTTATCCGAGTCACCAGCCTCAGAAATCACAGGTTAACAGCAACTCAGATTAGAGACCAGGTCAATGCCACACAGAATTCTAGCAGCAGACACATCTCTACAACAACTGTTAAGAGGAGACTTTGTGCAGCAGGCCTTCATGGTAAAATAGCTGCTAGGAAACCACTGCAAAGGACAGGCAACAAGCAGAAGAGACTTGTTTGGCCTAAAGAACACAAGGAATGGACATTAGACCAGTGGAAATCTGTGCTTTGGTCTGATGAGTCCAAATTTGAGATCTTTGGTTCCACTATGTCTTTGTGCGACGCAGAAAAGGTGAACGGATGGACTCTACATGCCTGGTTCCCACCGTGAAGCATGGAGGAGGAGGCGTGATGGTGTGGGGGTGCTTTGCTGGTGACACTGTTGGGGATTTATTCAAAATTGAATGCCATTCCATCCGGTTTGTGTTTAGCTGGACCATCATTTATTTTTCAACAGGACAATGACCCCAAACACACCTCCAGGCTGTGTAAGGGCTATTTGACCAAGAAGGAGAGTGATAGGGTGCTATGTCAGATGACCTGGCTTCCACAGTCACCAGACCTGAACCCAATCGAGAAGGTTTGGGGTGAGCTGGACCGCAGAGTGAAGGCAAAAGGGCCAACAAGTGCTAAGCATCTCTGGGAACTCCTTCAAGATTGTTGGAAGACCATTCCCGGTGACTACCTCTTGAATCTCATCAAGAGAATGCCAAGAGTGTGCAAAGCAGTCATCAAAGCAAAAGGTGTCTACTTTGAAGAACCTAGAATATAAGACATAATTTCAGTTGTTTCACAATTTTTTGTTAAAGGGAACCTGTCACCCCCAAAATCGATGGTGAGTTAAGCTCACCGTCATCAGGGGCTTATCTACAGCATTCTGGAATGCAGTAGATAAGCCCCCGATGTTACCTGAAAGAGGAGAAAAAGACGTTAGACTATACTCACCCAGGGGCGGTCCCGCTGCGGTCCGGTCCGATGGGTGTCTCAGGTCCGCTCCGGCACCTCCTATCTTCATTCCATGACGTCCTCTTCTGGTCTCCGCGCCGCGGCTCCGGCGCAGGCGTACTTTGTCTGCCCTGTTGAGGGCAGAGCAAAGTACTGCAGTGCGCAGGCCGGGCCTCTCTGACCTTACCGGTGCCTGCGCACTGCAGTACTTTGCTCTGCCCTCAACAGGGCAGACAAAGTACGCCTGCGCCGGAGCAGCACCGTGAAGACCAGAAGAGGACGTCATGGAATGAAGATGGGATGCTCTGTACCAGACCGCGACGCCCATCGGAGCGGGACCGCCCCTGGGTGAGTATAATCTAACCTCTTTTTCTCCTCTTTCAGGTAACATCGGCGGCTTATCTACAGCATTACAGAATGCTGTAGATAAGCCCCCGATGACGGTGAGCTTACCTCACCATCGATTTTGGGGGTTGGAGCATGTGCACAAGACAAAATTTTCAGGTGGGTTTAATGTGGAAAACGCTCTAAAGAATGAACATCTACCCTTCTTTGTAAAGATGACTTGCTGTGCAAATGTTCGGGCTTTTGAAAGGCTTACAATACAAGTCCATGTCAAATCTCAAAAGAAGCAAGGAAAATGACTTTTAAAACGTTTTGCCATCACTTTTGCTAAAAAAAACCAGCTTGAGGCTTCTTCATTATTCAGTGGCGTGAAAAAACCAACTGGAAAATAACAGTATAAAAAAAAAAAGTCAAAAATAATAGGAAACTCCCCCTCATCCCCCCTCAAAAAAAAAAAAAGAAAAAAATGTGAGTGGCCAAACCTGTGAGAAAAACACTCAAAAGGTGATAAATAATCTAGACAGATAATGATCATTGATTGAGAAAGGTTGAGCATAACGGAGTCTTCTTTCAACCTATGGAATTACTTCTATTAGCAGAGTAAACTAAATGATTTAAATCATAAGAATATAATGTATATTTATCTACATATTACAGTTAGAGACTACCGTAATTCTTCTGTGCCAATATACCAATCTTTATCCTAGAAACCTGTACGTGATGGAAGTTATAAGGTAGAAAAGTGATGGCTCTTCATTAAAGATAAGGGACAATTTCCTGTGACAGACAGACGCTGTCATTTATTTCACAACCGCTGCTACAAAAGATTATTGCCTGGAAGCACAAGGTCACAAGATGTCGCTGTCTTCTTTCCAAGTCTGAGAGCTGTGCTCAAGAATACAAATCAACTCCTTTCAGCTGCCGGGAAGTTCATATATGGGACAAAATGGTTATATGGACAATGTCAGACTGCAATACAAGTCCTCACCACCTCAGGCATTCAGATACCTCTATCTAGGCTTTATTTACACATCAGTATTTTTGATCAGTATTTCTATACCAAAATCAGAAGTGTCTCAAAACACGGAACAGGTCTTACAATTCTAGTTTTTCTCTGTAAGTTTCGTGCACACACTGATGCCAAATACTGATGTGTGAATGAGACATCAGGCAGTGGTCAGACAACAGTATTTTTCATACGTGTTCTATTCATGTTTACCATGGATAAAACTCGTACCGATTGTAAGCTTGCGAGCAGGGACCTCACCCCTAATGTCACTGTTTAAATTGTCTTAACTTGTAATGAATTTATTGTCTGTACATGTCCCCGCTTAGGCTACTTTCACACTAGCATTAACTGCAATCCGTCACAATGCGTCGTTTTGCAGAAAAAACGCATCCTGCAAAAGTGCTTGCAGGATGCGTTTTTTCTCCATTGACTAACATTAGCGACGCATTGCGACGGATTGCCACACGTCGCAACCGTCGTGAGACGGTTGCGCCGTGTTGTGGCGGTCCGCCGGGAGCAACATTCCGCCCCCACCTCCCCGCACCTCACAATGGGGCAGCGGATGCGCTGGAAAAATGCATCCGCTGCCCCCATTGTGCGGCGGAGACAACGCTAGCGGCGGTGACCTCGGCCCGACGCACTGCGACGGGCCGAGCCCGACGCTAGTGTGAAAGTAGCCTTAATTGTAAAGTGTTGCGGAATATGTTGGCGCTATATAAATAAAAATTATTATTATTATTATTACCTATTAGGCCACATTCACACGTTCAGTATTTGGTCAGCATTTTACCTCAGTATATGTAATTCAAAGTGGAACAGTCAGAAGAAAAGTATAATACAAACATATTACCACTTCTGTATTTATCAGCTACTCCTTTTTTTGTCTTACGAATACTGAGGTAAAAACCTCACCAAATTCTCAATGTGTGCACATGTCCTTAAAGTGAATAAAGTGAAAGTATCTGTTCACATGTCTGTGTATTTTCACTGAGTGGTCGGCACAAAATCACGGAGACATATCTGACATTGATCAGAGTCTCGGGCCAATCTCGCCAGTGCAAGTCTATGTATCTGCGAAAATATTGGACAGCACTTAGAAGCCATCCGTGTACTGTCCGTTTTGCATGGACCATTTGATAAGAAAATGTGAAGAAATCGCCATCCTTTTTTTCATCCCATAAAAACTGAAGAAACTCTCACCAAAACTCTGATGGTAAAAACTGAGACACTGACCAAACTCAGAGGAGTATGAGAAAATTACTGAAGGCTCAATGATCCCTAAGGCCGGTTTCACACGTCAGTGGCTCCGGTACGTGAGGTGACAGTTTCCTCACGTACCGGAGACACTGACACACGTAGACCCATAAAAATCAATGCATCTGTGCAGATGTCATTGATTTTTTGCGGACCGTGTCTCCGTGTGCCAAACACGGAGACATGTCAGTGTTCGTGGGAGCGCACGTTTTACACGGACCCAATAGAGTCAATGGGTCCGCGTAAAACACGCACCTCACACGGACATTCTCCGTCTGGGGTCCGTGTGCGTGCAGGAGACAGCGCTACAGTAAGCGCTGTCCCCCCCACATGGTGCTGAAGCCGGTATTCATATCTTCCCTGTAGCAGCGTTTGCTATAGAGAAAATATGAAGAATAGTGTTAAAAATAAAGATTTAGGTGTCCGCCGCCCTCCCACCCCCTGTGCGCCCCCCCGCTGGTCAGAAAATACTTATCCGGGTCCCCCGTCGGCTGTCGCTCCTTCCTGGTCTGGCCGCGCCTCCTACTGTATGCGGTCACGTGGGGCCGATCAATTACAATCATGAATAGTCGGCTCCGCCCCTATGGGAGGTGGAGCCACATATTCATGACTGTAAATGATCGGGCCCACGTGACCGCATGCAGGAGAAGCCGCGGCAAGACCAAGAAGGAGCGACAGCCGACGGGGGACCCGGGTAAGTATTTTCTGACCAGCGGGGGGGCGCACAGGGGGTGGGGGGGCGGCGGACACCTAAATCTTTATTTTTAACACTATTCTTCATATTTTCTCTGCAGCAAACGCTACTGCAGAGAGGATATGAATCGCAGCTTCAGCACCATGCAGAGTGGGTACCACACGCTCCGTGTGGTACCCACTCGCCATACGGGCGGCACACGTGTGCCGCAGGTATGGCCTCCGTGAGTTCCCAGGCACACGGACACGGATAACTCCGGTACCGATTTATTCCGGTACCGGAATTATCTGGACGTGTGGGACAGCCCTTAGGCCGGTTTCACACATCAGTGGCTCCGGTACGTGTGGTGACAGTTTCCTCACGTACCGGAGACACTGACACCCGTAGACCCATTAAAATAAATGTGTCTCTGCAGATGTCAGCGTGTTTTCACTGACCGTGTGTCTGTGTGCAAAGCACGGAGACATGTCAGTGTTCGTGGGAGCGCACGGATCACATGGACCCATTAAAGTCAATGGGTGCGTGTAAACACGTACCGCACACGGATGCCGTCCGTGTGCTTCTTAAAGTCATAGGGTTAAAAAACTGAAACACACGGACAGCACACGGACGATAAACAAGGACACACGGATAGCACACGGATGACACACGGATGGCCTACATGCACACATGGACACGGATAGCTCCGGGACCGTTTATTCCGGTACCGGAAATATCTGGATGTGTGAGACTGGCCTTAGGCTGTGTTCAGGCTGCCAAACTAGGACTCAGGTCAGTCATTACTGCAAACTGCTATATCAACGGGAAAAACAGCCGCACTCAAATAGTTGAGATTTATGCAAAAAAAATTGTTTCTTTATTCACGTATACAAACATCACCAGGTGCTTTTCAGAAATATAGTGACTGCGGACAACAAGGTTAACATTTCGACCAGGGACGGTCTTTGTCAAAACCTCACTTATGCAAGGAGAATAAATGAAGAGCAAAAAGCATATGGGAAGTGAGTCCCAGAGGGGCAGCTTTGGTCAGAGTTCGGAGAAAGCGTGTCCGCCTTATTGGTGATGCAAATTGAACAGGTACCTGGCCCCAGGAGCTGCCTGCTATTTGGATACACTAGTCTTGTCCATAAATTGGACCGCAGTAGTGTATGCTGCTCCATTATAAACAGAAACCACAACCCGGTGATTGATCTTTCAAATATGTAAAAATCAGCAACAGAAAAGTTTTGAAAATAATTTTACATTTTTCCTTTATTTTTACGTGAGACAAGAAAATTGTTGTTACATGCCTTTAATTTATAGACAGCATAACTGCTGCAAGGGTTGAGGATTATCGGAGGGCTTTTGAGCTCCTCAGTGAAAACATCGACTACAGCAAAGATGTCAGACAGTGCCTGTGGGAACACATCTTGGGAACCCCCTGATCTCTGGTGTTTGCTAGTTGAAACCCATTCAGACTACATTATATTAAGTTTTGAGCAGTCACTTACATTTTTTTTCCATTCAACAACTGATGTTTCACATCCAGTCACACAACACCAAGGTGACAGGCCGCTATACACAACTTGTAGAAATACTGACTCTCTTTTTATGACAACTGCATCATGTAACATTTCAGGCTGGAAAACTTCAGCTTGACAGCAGTTATGTAGAGAGAGCCAAACATAGGCCGCCAGAGGCTCAACTATTACATTACTGCTACCTTCTATGAATGCCGCTTTATCACTTCCATCATATTATATTCCCCCCACTTAGAGTATAATACCCCAGGAAAAACACAGCATAAAATACAAGCTTTCTTGATGTGTTTTTTTTGCAGCATTTTTTAATGCAAATTTAAGGGTATGTGCGCACGTTGAGTATTTGCTTGCAGAAATTTCTGCAAGGTTTCTACATGTCTTGAAAGCAAAAACGATGCAGAAAAAACGCAGCATTTTTGGTGTGCTTTTTGCATGCATTTTTTTTCCTGTGCATTCAATGGGCTAAAAACGCACACAATTGACGTGCTACGGATTTAAACACACAGCAAATCCTGGAAGGATAAATACTAATCATGTGCACAAGACTTCAGGATTCGGATTGACTTTGCTGACATAAGGATTCTCTAGCATTTTTGGACCAACTGTGCGCGGAAAAAACACATAAAAAACGCCCCGTGTGCACACAGCCTAAAGCTGCTTTTCAACGTACCAGTAAAAGCTGAAATTTCAGAAATCTCATGCACATGGTTGGTTTAATTTACGAAATGAATTTGAGAAGTACTGCATTTTTTTTTTTTTATTTTTTTTTTAAATCTGCATCATGTAAATTCTTGCAGCACTTTTTCACCCATAGAAAGCAATGAGAAAGTGAAAAAACGCTGCAAAATATGCAATGACGTTTTTCACATTTTTGCTGAATAAAACTGACTTTATTTTACTTGGCTGGCAGCATTTTGTTTAGGTGTGTTTTTTAATCCTAATTTTTCAGAAATCTCATGCACACATGTGCCTTTTTTTCCTGACTGAATGTGAGACTGCAGCAGTTCTTAAATCTGAAGCATGTCAATTCTTTCAGTGTTTTTTTGCAGTGGTTTTCACCCAGAAAAAGTTAGGCTGTGTGCACACGTTCAGGATTTCTTGCAGAAATTTCCGTAGCAAAACAGGACATTTTCTGCAAGAAATTCGCATTCGTTTTTCTTGCGTTTTTACCGCGTTTTTGGTGCATTTTTTTTTGCAGATTTTTCCGGAGGTTCCCAATACAATAATATAGTGGGAAATCCACAAAAAATCCGCAAAATTAATGAACATGCTGCATTTTTTACCGCGATGCGTTTATTTAGTGGAAAAAAACGCATCATGTGGACAAAAATTGCGGAATGCATTCTAAATGATGGGATGCATAATGTATGCTTTTTTTAGCATTTTTATAGTGAAAAAACGCAATAAAAATGCGAAAAATCGCCAACGTGTGCACACAGCCTAATACGTTGCAGTTTTTCACAGCTTTTTAGGTGAATAAAACATGTTTGTAATCTGCAGCCAAAAGAGTTGCATTTCTGGCATAAAAACTGCCGCCACTTTTCATGAATTGGCCGATAACGTCCCATCCCAGCTCCTCCCCAGCTCAGCCCACTCAGAATAGCTGGTTTAAAATGGCGTGAAAATGCCAAAAGTCACAGTTGGGGGGCGACCCATACAGATGTTATGTGTGTTCTCATCACATGGTGGTTGAGACTTTGCGGTGGGCAGACAGTGACCTCACAGGGTGGGAGTGCTCAGCCCATTTCATAAACTATAATGGAAATCTGGGTGGAATGGGCCACCACGGGCTCAGTGGGACCTAGCTCTGATTTGCAGGGTGCTGATGCTAGCTACACACAAAAATACATAGATATACAAAATATATTAACATGACTGACTTCCCTATCAACATCCAATAAAGCAGAGGTGCCGTAACAATCGCTTTGTATTTGACTTCCCTTACACATCACTCATAAAAAGTATGTTATTGTAACAAATCTGTCAACCCAAAGATGGCGTCTGCAGTCAGACTTGGCACCACCAGGGTCCAGGAACTTTCCGCTTTTTACCCTTTAACATCTATATAGGGATCTGGCTTTCGATGATGGGGTCTTTGGGTATTGTCTGTAGATTAGGTGCTGGCTGGTGAAGAGAGCGAGATCAAACCTAACAAGCCAGGTCTATGCCAGATCCAAATATGAAGTCAGGGGAAGCCAGGTCCGAGCAAAATTACCCAATCCAGGTCAAACCAGTAAGGGATCAAGAGTTTAATCAGGAGAGCAGTAAGGATCAAAGCCGAGTCAGAATACAGAACCTCCACTCAGACTGACACCTTAATTGGCACAGATTTCTATCGATTACACCGGCTAAGTAGAGCTTGCGTAAGATGATCACAAAGGTTTTCTAAAGCAATATAATTGTTTTTTGTATTTAAAGGACTAAAATGACTGTTCCAACCAAGCATAGGTGCTCGCTGTACCCTTGGGGTAACCATAGTGGTGCATCTTCCCACCTATGTGTCTCATTATCTCTGCACCCCTCTTCCTAGACTGACAGCCCTGTCTTTACAGGAGCCAGAGAAGGATGAAGATAGATGGAAATCAAGTAGGTGGGACAGTGCCCTTAATCGCTCGGTCACACCAAGGGTGCAAAGAGAATCACTTTATGGGGATGTCTGAGATTAGAAAGATTCTATATACATTCAAGTACATGCATATGAATTTAGGCAGTTTCCTCTTCACGTTACTTAAAATGTCTTTACAATGTATTTCACACATTTGCCTGCTGGTCACATCAATTGCATTAAGCAAGCTGAAAATGTAATAACCTATGGGAATTATCTTTAGGTTTAATGTCTGCAGACCAGCACAACGGGGTACGTAGCTTAGAATATAAAGCACATCAAAAACAGAGGTAGGTGAAAATGCTGCGACTTGATGGTAATTACCTGGGTTATAGCTGGGCGTATTACCACTTAAATACCATAATAATTCCTAGTATGAGATCACTGCTTAGAATCCAAATAGCTGCCAAATGTAGGCTTTATTTCATGGATTGCAAATTAAACAGTAACTAAACTTTATTAATTTTATATCATTTTGTCCAGCTTGGACTGTTATGAAAATTTGTAAATATTCTTTTATTAAGAGACTCCTGTAAAAAATGTATTCAAGCGGCTTCCAATATCCTGCTTTTCCCTGGTCTATTTCCCTGGGTTTAGCAGCACTGATATCAGCACGTTCTCCTGTGGAGTACAGATGATAGCAGTGAAGGGACAGCTCAGCCCCATGATTGCTGTGTGGCATCTGGTTTTTCACCGATGCCACTTGTACCCATTATAACCTATTCTGCTGTACACGTCTGAATTTTACCAGCAGCATGGATGACATGGGCCTACGGGTCCGTGCAAAACACGTACAGAACACATCTGTGTGCCATCCGCGGGCTGTATCTGTTTAACACTGCAAAGTCTAGGAAAAGATTTGTCATTTCTTTTTCTTTTGCCATCGCGGAAAAACACTGATGACACACTAATCCAAAACACTGACACCGGTACTGTTTTTTTCCGGTCCTGGTTTTATACAAACGTGTGAAAGGGGCCCAAGCACAACACTCAGAGGTGCTGACCCTTTCACTGCCATCATCAGTACTCCAAATGAGTATGTTCTGATATAAATACAGTTGAAGGCAAGTGAAAGCAGGGTTTGGAAGTCACTTACATACAGTTTTTTTTACAGGAATGAAGACAAAGTCCCTAATAAAGTGATCTACACAGCTTCATAGCTTTCCATGCTGGACAAAATCATATAAAAATAAAATAAAATGCCGTTACTCTTTAAATATGGTAAAGGACATGACTAATTGCCAAAAAGCTGAATATACTAAAAATATACTCTAACATATTATTTAATTAGCTATTCTGAAAATTTGGCACATTAATGGTCCTTGAAGATGGCAGGTTATCAGAATTTGCTGTAGAAGAAATGACCACTTACGAACATTAGGTTACAGCCAAAACCCTTGATCTTATTAATTGATAAATATATCATAATAGAGATTGCAGTTTCCTTTTCTGCAGATTACAAAATATTAATTTCCCTTCAGGAAAATTCTAACATTTGAGCTACCTGCAGCCACCACCAGAGCGCGCCCCTCAGGAGCTGTGTACATCTGTGAGCTCCCTCTAGTGGTAACGGTAGAATGTAATCATCTAACTGTGGCTACGTAATGCACCGCAGGAATGGCAAGCGCACCATTGCATTTACTATTCCTACATTGGGATCCCATATTGCCCTACTAATGTTTTATTGTAATAAGTAAAAATGTCCAATTTACCTGGAAAAACATTCCTTTAACTGAAACATGTTCTTCAAATTATCTTTGCTTTGAATGGTCCTCTGTGCTCATGGCCTGCCTCTTAAAAGCTAGAAAATCAAACTGGGGTCTCTGATGTTGCTGGCGTGCTCCATCAGACACCACAAAGGCAGGCAGGAGTACCAGTATTATCGGAATACGCATGTCAGATAACCTTTGTACTATAGATCATAAGCGGCAGACCTAGCTCCTGTAGATTGTGCACTGACATGACCTGTAATCTGAGAAGCTTGAAGCTCAAGGCCCAGATGTGGAACATCATCATATTCTGTTAGTAATATGGCTTCTTTCTTCTGACTTTACATTGGGTCATGAAGAAGATTGAATCCAGCATGTCAGTGGCTGTGTCATGCTTCCGCCATATGTCGGCAGACTGACAATGAAATGAATACGGCTACACATAAAATATAGATAGGTGGTGGTTCCAGCCACCAATAAAGGAAAGCCATGTGTGTGACCCGTGGAAGTGGCACTCCCACAGACATCATTTTATCTAGACAGACTTCAGATCACATGCACGTTCTATTTTTCAGTAGAAAACCCTGCGAGCCGGAGGGTTACTACAAAGCCTTCCATTTATTTAGAAGATGGCTACATTTAATCCATCAGGAATCCGCATTTGAGCTTTTCACCCTGGCCTAATGCAGACAGTACATAACTCAGATGGTGGAAATGCTGCTCATATTTCCTAAGACTGCACGCTTAACACGAGAATGGTAATTAGAAAGCTATGGGTTAGTATCTCACTAAACTGGCATTTGGGGGCTGCCAAGAAAAGAATCAAACTCCGGAAGGACAAAGCAGGTCAACCTCCTGAAGTGAGCAAGAGTGGGGAGTCAGGATCCCCCTCACTTACATGTACGGTGTAGGACAAAACAGTGTGATCCCTATAGTGTCCAAAATCTCTTGGGATATTTGAGACCACCCAACATCTGACCTGCTTCCCTCGGAAACACAATCACCCAAACCAGTAATGCTCTCAGTGCTTTCAAGAACACCCACTTTTGTATTGGGTTTCCATTAACTCTGCCCTCTTTGTCCCTGAGTCTCAGGAAATGCTGAACAGTAGGCACTTATGGATCCCCAGCAATCAACCATTTATTGCAACGACACATGCGGAGGCATCCCAATGGCCTGCGTACCCAATGTTAAAGATAGGGTATGCAGGACGCATGCAGCCATATGTGGAGTTGAATGAAAAGGTGCGGTAGTGGGCGGGGCTTCACAGAGAAAGTCCGCAACCCTCCACAGCCCTGCTGAACGCTAGTGTGAAACTAGCCTTAAACACATGTGATAATTAGTTTTCAGGTGATTCTAAATAAAGGAAAACCACTTAAAAATGATGTTTCACATTATTAAGCAGGCCACAGTTTTCAAGTAACATGGGAAAGAAAAAGGATCTCTCTGCTGCCGCAAAGCATCAAATAGTGCAATGCCTTGGTTAAGGGATGAAAACATTAGATATTTCCTGAAAACTTAAGAGTGATCATCATACTGTGAAGAGATTTGTGACTAAAATAGAGCACAGAGAGTTCATGCAGATAAAGGCATAATGAGGATGGTTTCTGCCAGACAAACTCATTGGATTAAGAGAGCAGTTGTCAAAATACCATTACAAAGCAGCAAACAGATATTTGAAGCTGCTGGTGCCTCTGGAGTCCCTCGAACCTCACGGTGTAGGATCCTTCAAAGGCTTTCTGTGGCTCATAAACCTACTATTCGGCCACCCCTAAACAGTGTTCACAAGAAGAAACGGTTGCAGTGGGCCCAATTTTCAAACAGTCTTGTTTACTGATGAGTGTCGAGCAACCCTGGATGGTCCAGATGGATGGAGTAGTGGATGGTTGGTGGATGGTCAACATGTCCCAACAAGGCTGCGACGTCGGCAAGGAGGTGGAGTCATGTTTTGGGCCGGAATCATGGGGAAACAGCTGGTAGGGCCCTTTAAGGGTCCTGAAGGTGTGAAAATGACCTTTGCAAAGTATATAGAGTTTCTGACTGACAACTTTCTTCCATAGTCTAAAAAGCAGAAATGTGCCTTCAGGAGCAAAATCATCTTCATGCATGACAATGACAATGCACCATCTCATGCTATAAAGAATACCTGAGTCATTGGCTGCTATGGGCATAAAAGGAGATAAACTCATGGTGTGGCCACCATCTTCCCCTGACCTCAACCCTATAGAGAACCTTTGGAGTATCATCAAGCAAAAGATCTATGAGGGTGGGAGGCAGTTCACATCAAAACAGCAGCTCTGGGAGGCTATTCTGACTTCATGCAAGAAATACAAGCAAAAACTCTCCAAAACTAACAAGTTCAATGGATGCAAGAATTGTGAAGGTGACATCAAAGAAGGGGTCCTATGGTAACATGTAACTTGGCCTGTTAGGATGTTTTGGAGTTAAATAGCTTTTTTGTTCAGTGAATGTGACCTCCTAATGCTGAAAATTCCATAAATGAGCATTTTCAGTTCTTTAAAACAGATCAAATGTTTAGAAATTATACTGTGCCTAATAATTTGGAACAGTGCATTTTGAGTTTTTATTCATTTTGGAGATTATACTGTTATCATTGGGAGGTTTCTTCAATAACATTCGATGTATACTCTAACGGGTGATGACTTTTATTAGACTGACTGTCATTTGCCCCGACCATTTAGGAAAATCGGAGAAAAATGTCCTTTGCATAATTGGAATAATTTGGAACATGGTGTAGTGAAACATTAAATGCTGTAGTTGTTCTTTGCATCTTAAAAATCCTGTGCCTCGACCCCAATGACAGGAGCAGTAAGGTTTCCGTCTCCAGAATGTTTGTATTCACTGACAGAAAAGAAAGAGCTAAAAATGTTAAGGAGCTGAAATGCAACGTAAACTAATAAATCACACAACTTTTCGTTATACATTGGCTTCATTGTGTATACAGAAAATGGAAAACCTCCTTCTGTCATCTGTGTGTACATCATGAAATTACTGTAGGACCATGGCTCTAACAATCACGGACTAAAAGACAGCCAGCACTGACAGATCTGGTAAACCATTATGTCCTGACAGAAGGAGCCCACTCCCTCTGCCAAACAGTAGCTGTTCACCAAGGCATCCAAGAACATATTCACACAGAGTTTTCGTTATGTTCATTTTGTTGTGTATTTCTTGACGAAATCTTCCCATAAACTACCATCTATTGTTTTCAATGGGAAATCTTATTGCCATTCATTTAGTCAGGGATTTTTCGCAACTGATTTGAAAACCACTTCATCAAGTGATACTTAAAATCTCCATGAAAACTGCGGCGGGTAGCCACATATGGATTAGCTGAATTGAATGGAGCTTGTCAGCTTGCAAATCTGCAGAAGTTCAGACTGCAACTCTGTGTTACAGACTCCAGGGTCAATTTAGAATTTTTGCTCTGGCTTTCACTGCAAATACAAATTTTGCCATATAAAAATCTGCTGCAAGATGTACCCTAAAATGTACCCTCAAATCAATAGGAAAGAATAAATATCTCTACATTTATTGCATTTTGCTTAGTGGTATTTTTTTACCCAAAAATCATCATCCTCTGGTAACAGCATTTTTCAATCTGCCCTAAAAAATGCATCAACACACATGGGGATAATTTAAAGGGAATCTGTCACCCCCTGGGACGTACAGTATATAATCTATATTTATAGAATTGCCTTGTAATGTTTTCATTTCCTGTTCTGACCAGATGTCACCGTATCCCAGAATTGAAGCGGAGGAAGTTCACCGACCGCCATATTGGGACACACAAGTGATGGGTGTCTCAGTATTGAAATTGATGCTGGTACCAACCTATTGTGCGGTACCACCAGCGGAACACCGTCGCACCACACACACTGTATATGCTGTACACACCACACACACACTCTATATGCCGCACACACCACACACACGCTCACACTCACGCGGCCTCTTGCGCGGTACCATCAGCGGAACACCATCACGAACACGCTGCCGCCGGGATCAGCCGAATGATTCACTGACTGCCGCCATCTTTGTACAAGAGGAGTGCATGCGCAGTTTTAATGTGACCGCCGCTATCTGTCGGCACAAAGATAGCGTCAGTCTGATTTACTACACCTGCGCGAATTACGCACAGGTGCAGTGAATCATTCAGCTGATCCCGGCAGCAGATGTGCGATGTGTCTACAGGCAGAGGAAGCCGGTCACATTAAAGGGGTTTTCCCACGAACGAAAGTGCATTTTAAAAATTGACTGTGTCTGACCGTGTACGGAGCATACCACATCTCCTGGGCAGGGGAGAAAGCAAAAGACAATACTGACATTACAGCAGGGGATCATAGTGGATTCATTTTGTGAGGTAAAACATTTCACTGACTGTTTTTAAAAAATATTTTACCACACAAAATGTCTCCTCTGCGATCTCCTGCTGTAATGTCAGTATTGTCTTTTGCTTCCTCCTCTGCTCAGGAGCTGTGGTATGTTCTGTACACGGTCAGACACAGACAATTTTGAAAATGAACTTTTGTTCGTGGGAAAACCCCTTTAAAAAGAAAATATCAACGCCAACATGGCTCCTCATAAAAAGTACGCCAATGACAATAAAAGGAAAGCAGCAAAGGCACAACGTCAAAGACGACAAAGGGCAAATGAGACTCTTGAAGAGCAACAGCATCGCTGGGACAAAAACAATGCATATAAGCGTAGGCGTCAAACACATGAGTACCCTGATGTAAAAATCATTAGATTATCACAGGATGCCATTAGGCAACAACAGCGCCGCATGCCTGCCCTCATCGTGACAATATCACCCTCCCGAGGTGATAGCATCGGGCCTCCATCTAGTCTGTTAATATGGGCATAAAGGTGATTGAAAAATGTAACTAGTCCTAACTGTATGCCTCATATTTGTGGTCATGTTGACAAATCTTATTTTATTTCTATATGCTAATGATTTCTTCCAGGCTCCTGGTCTTACGGTGCCTGGAAGAAATCCCAGCCTCCTGTCTTCATTATCATAAAACTCCCCTCCTATCAGCGTCATAGTGCCCTGTGATGCATAATGGTGGCCCCGGAATCATGCGCCCTACATACAGTATCTATTCCACCCTTTTTTGGGCATTGGCTTCTTTTCTGGGGCAGCTGAGAGCTGATTTTTTAGTCTGGGAGGGGGCCAATATCCATGGCCCTTTCTACGCTATTAATATCAACACATAGCTGTCTGCCTAACTGTTGCTGATTATTAATTATGGGGGGACCCCACATCATTTTTTGGGGAGACCCCGATTTTAGTGACCAGTAAAGGCTAAGTATACAGCTGTGAGATTATATTAATAGCCTGGGAAGCTCCATGGGTATTACCCCCTCCCAGGCTATAAACAACTGCCCCCAGCTGTCTGCTTTCCGTCTGCTGGTTAATAAAATTATGGGGTGTCCCACATCATTTTTTTTTCAGATATTTATTAAATACATGTACAGTAAGCAACTTAAGCACTGTGCTACTTATAGATGTCACTGACCTCTTTATATCTATTATATATACTGTATATATTCTATTCTGACTTGTCAAGCTGTTGCTTATGTGTCTGATGAAATGTCAGATTTGCAAGGAGATGGGTGCATAAAAATCGGATGGCACACGCTTGGTCCATGTGCTGTGCAATTTTTTTCTTGCATCCATTGACTAGTATTGGCGAGTCTCGTCTGATATACGAGGACAATTGCAGCATGCTGCGATTTTTTCTCAGTTCGATCTAAGCTAAAAAAAAATTGCAGATGAGCCAGGAATCATAACATTAGGCAGAGTGCAAACCAATTTTTTTTTATTGGCTTGTACTCGTTCGTTTTTCTCAGAAGTGAGTATGAGCCCTAATGAAGACTATTAAAAAAGTTGCAACATTATGCAACTAGGAATCAAATAAACAATAAACAAAAGTTTAAGTGAGGAGGTGTAAATAGCTTCTAACATCACTCTTTTCTGGCGTGAAACCATGTGTGGTTTGAAAATGTCCTTTTCTGCTAAACCTGTCTCTTTTCTTAAAAGCAGTTGGGTCTTAGCTACAGGAGGGGGACCAAAAGCAATAGAAATTTGTCTTACTCTGTAGCTGAAATCTACTGCAGTTTTGAACCATTTCTTTTTCTGGTGTACAGGCAACCAAATTTATTAGTAAGCGTGCGATTCTTAAAGAAGCACTCATAAAAGTTTGTATACCCCTAATATATAGCAATCATATTACCGTATATAGCACTGTGTACTTACAATTGCTCATTTTGTTGTTCTATCGTGACAATTCTTCTCTTTTCCATTAGGTCTATGACATCATGTGATTAAAAACTGACCATATGAATCCTTCTAAGCTTTATGTGGAAACAAGAGGTCAATTTTCTCTGCACAACTCTTAAGCCACTGCAAGAGTCCCTGGCGGGGGAAGGAAGTAGTTGAAGAGGGAATGATAAATGCAGCGACAAGAGACTTCCTGTTTCTACATAGAGTAAAGAGAAGAACTAGCAGGGTAGAAAGGCAAAATGAGCAACTGTAAGTACACAGTGCTATATAATATGATTGCAATATATTAGGTGGATAAAAACTTTGATGGGAGAGCTTCTTTATTAAATTTATTGTACCTTATTCCATTGAGTTTTAAGTTCAAAACTGGTAAACAAATTCCAGTCGTGATGAAAGAAGTCCAAAACACAAAAAGACAAGTGAAAACCCATGCACTTTTGGAAAATTGTGCATCTTTACATTGGAACAATGAAAAAAAAAACAACTTGTGCTTATGAAAGAGCAACACAGAAAAGTAGTGGGAAAGGCTAATTATATAGCGGTTTATGACCTGGGCCATACACAGAAGCCATAAACAGAATACATGGTTATAAAAGAGGAAAGATAAACACAGCTGTATGTCAGCCAGGATGGAAGCAATCTACTACTCAAATGTCTCCTGCAGGCCTGTTACACATCCTATAGCAGATATAGGATATTTTTCTGCTACGTTAAAATGTATACTTCAACATCACATACACTGATATTTACTGCATCTCCCTTTATACTTGTAAGAACGCAAATAAAATAGCTCATGTAACCCGAATGTTACATTTACAGCAGCAAATCTTGTTGGCAATCTCAGTGTGAGACACATTTGTACAAAGCCAACATGGTCAATATTTCACAGCCACTCATATGGGTTGTCACTTGCCCTAAAAATGGAGAGTTCTTTCCAGGATGACGACCAACCCCACTGATAGCCTGCTAAATCTGAAGCTTATGCTTTGAAAGCCTAAATTATACATATTTGTGGCAATATAGCTACATCACTGTATAAATGGAAACTTTCTAAAATATTTGATGGTTCCGTTCCTCACCGTTTCCACGATACTAGTTTGTGGCCAGTGAATGAGAACATTCTTATTATATTCACAGTTTGCACCTGAACATAGCATGTCCTGCTTTCATCTAAGTAGTGGATACCATTGTATCAGTATGGGCCATCCTCTGTGAGCTGCACAAATCTCTCTGCTAGTTTGCTGCAACGTATCCGTCACGCCAGCGACTATCACGCCTTTTCACGCCTGCCCTACTCAATGCATTCGCCACTCTGCACCTCCTTGTGTCAGGCTGCTGCACTGAGTCCTCATGCTGCACTTTCAAACCTTGCTGCATATCCCAGTAGTCTCCACCTGGCTGTAGGGAAGACGCAGCCAGATCCTGCAGAAATGTGACCATGCTGTGTCCTACAGGGTTTATCTTCCCAAGCCAATCCCCTGCCAGGCAAGGGATACATTAGGCAGCTCCTCACTTCTCACCTGACTGAGTAGGGAGCTTAGATTGTTTTGGCATTTGTCACTAGCGGCTTGCCAAGGTGTACCTCAGTTAAGTCTCCTCTGTTATAGACCCGGCTTGTCTATTCAAATCTCTCGATTCCTGAACCCGGCTTGTATAATGAACCTGTGCTGTCTGCCCTGATCCCAGACCGTGTGACTACACCTCTCTCTAGCCCTCTTTTACTCCATATTCCTGCTCTATGCCATGGGTCAGCTGCTGCAGTTGTGGGATTGCTTGAAGTGACACCTGCCAACTAGTGAAAACCAGGTTGTCGCATAGCCATGCCCCTCCAGGATAAGCCCGGCCCATGGCGCAGAGGGTCCAGACCCACCAGTGTTACAGTATCTATCACTCTGCAGTCACACATCTTTGTGTTAGCTCTTGGAGCACTACGCCACTTTCGTTACTACAGCCAGCTGGAGCTGTATCATCGAATTGATGGCCCATTCCCTAGGATACTGGAAGAGTGCCAGAAAGCCCTTATACGACAGATTTACTGTAACATCTATTTGGACGCATCCCTAGGCTTTTGTTTAATTACAAAAACTGAAATGTGGTGAACCCATAGGATGAGAATACTACAAAGCTGATCTGTAATGGAAGAGATGACCTCTAAATACAGTAGGTAACATCATGATAACAAGAAGTGAAAAGCTCCATTCTGTTTAACCTTGGTCAAATGAAGAGAATGGACCGGTTAAGTTTTTGTGATCGAGCAAGCAGCGTATATACCTTAAGAATAGTTTATGTACAACAAGGTCGGCCCTGACATCTCTTCCCAAGAAGGTAATAAATGCTGGAACAGTGCACCGACTTATCCATGACCTCAGTGTGTGCAAGCATGTGTCTATAGGCCCAGCTGTCACTGCCTCTCTGGGCTGTGACACCTTACATTACAAGACGCCATACACACGTCTGCAATGAAGATGTTTGCCTTAGGTTTTACAGTAGAGGTACCTAACCCGTTACTCAGAAACTACAGTTAGGGGATCTAGTCTGTCATTTAGCCAACAAATTACAATTCAGTGATTTCTTAGTGATGATCCTGATCACTAATTGTCAGACCTTTTCCTATGGCATTGGCTCATGCCCTTTAAGCTCAGATCAGGAGACAGCATGGTCCGTGTTCAAACCCTGGGTATAGAACTTATGAAACCAGCTTAAGGCTACCTTCACACGAGCGAACAAAAGAAAACATCCAGAAAACTCAAACTATTATTTTTTCTCATTTGTCTTCCGTATATTATTAATTTTTATATATCAGCCATTATTAAAAAGACCAACTTTCCTATTTTAATGAATTGCAATATATCTGTAAAAATTCAGATGTTATACGAATGATCAGCACGGAATCCAATTTTTTAGGGGCACCCATGTACTTGAATGAGCAAGACTAGAATCGACTACTGGCTGCGATTTTTATCACGAGCTGATTCAATCTGTAAAAAAAACATGCCTATTTGCACTGCCCACCTGAATGACATTGGTCTGGGTGCTGTCCATTTTTTTCACGGACAGTGGTCAGACTGAAAATACGGTCATGTAAAAGTCACACATGGCAGACTTGTTGCTGAATTTTCTAATACTGCTTAATTCATGTTAATGGGGTTTGAAGAAACCATTGTAAATGAGCAAAAAACCCTATGTATACGTATGAATGTGATTCTGCAAAAAAATCTGCATCAAGTGAATATGCCCTAAATTGTACAATTTCCCATTCAGGTGCCTGGAAAAATTTAGTTGACAAGCCCCAACTAACAGTAATAAGACAGAGAAATGATTGCTCTTCATTACAAAATACATACTGATCAACAGATCAGATCAGGCGCCCACTGCTGCCACCATGCGCTGCTTAAATCCATAAGATCTTGGCCTACTAAAAGGTGAGTATGACTAGTTGTCCAGTGGATCAAATCCTTGTTCCTAAAGATCTTTGAAAAAAAAAAAAACACTGGCAATACGGTGAAACTACTCTAACCCCAGATACAAGCTGGTATTGTTGGAAAGAGATTCCTTATTTTCACTCCATAGCGGGCATTCAAGTGCTTTGATAGGATGGGACCACCTCATCTTCACCTGCCTCTCTTCCCTTACTAATCTCACTAACTCATCCCTCCCCCTGTCTGACCACAACCTACTGACATTCTCTTCCCTCTCCTCTCCTAGTGCGCAACCCCCACTCCACAAACTCACTCACCCTCATCTCAAACACCTTAATTTACACTCATTCTCTGAGTCCCTTCTCCCTCTTACAGACATAGCTTCCTTCCATGACACAGATGCTGCTGCCACTTTTTATAACACCACAATTACAGCTACACTTGAATCGGTCGCCCCCTCACACATAGCAAAACTCGTACAATCATCAGGCAGCCCTGGCTGACCAGCCTGACCAAAGAACTGAGATGGGCTTCCAGGGTCGCTGAGAAGAGATGGAAGAGATCTCGTTCTGCTGAGCACTTTATCGCATACAAGCAGTCCCTCACCAGCTTCAAGTCCACTCTCACTGCCGCAAAACAAACCTACTTCTCATCTGTCATATCCTCCCTGACTCACAACCCTAAACAGCTCTTCAACACTTTAAATTCTCTACTCCGTCCCCCAGCACCTCCTCCCTCTCCTCTCATGTCTGCTGAAGACTTTGCCTCTTTCTTTAAGCAGAAGATCGATAACAACAGACAAAGCTTTGGCCCACAGCCCCAATGCCCTTCCTCTTGACTGCTCAGCCCTGTTCTTCCAAAGCCAGCTTTTCCACCATGACAGACGATCAGCTCTCCACCCGTCTGTCAAGATCACATCTCAACACTTGCACGATTGACCCGCTACCATCCCACCTCATCCATAACCTCGCCAAAGTCTTCATCTCTACCCTAACACAACTCTTCAACCCCTCACAAACGGTGTCTTGCTTTAAACATGAATCAATCACACCTATCCTCAAAAAACCCTCCTTCGACCCATCCTCTGAGTCCAGCTTTCGCCCGATATCCCTTCTCCCTTAAGCCTCAAAACTACTGGAACAGAATGTCCATCTTGAATTGTCCTCCCACCTCTCCTCCTGCTCCCTCTTTGACCAGTTACAATCTGGCTTCCAACCACATCACTCAACTGAAACTGCCCTAACTAAAGTGACCAACGACCTACTAACCGCCAAGAGCAAGCGACACTACTCTGTTCTCCTCCTCCTGGACTTGTCTTCTGACTTCAACACTGTGGACCATTTCTTCCTGTTACAGATTCTCTCATCTCTTGGCATCACAGACTTGGCCATATCCTGGATCTCATCATATCTAACAGAATGGACATTCAGTGTCTCCCTCTCCCACACCACCTCCTCATCTCGCCCCCTGTCTATCGGTGTTCCCCAAGGCTCAGTTCTAGGACCCCTACTCTTCTCCATCTACACCTTCGGCCTGGGACAGCTCATAGAATCCCACGGTGTACAATATCATCTCTACGCTGATGACACGCAGATCTACCTATCTGGACCTGACCTTACTTCCTTACTGACCAAAATCCCAAAATGTCTGTCGGCTATTTCATCTTTCTTTACTGCTCGCTTTCTAAAACTGAACATGGACAAAACAGAATTCATCATCTTTCCCCCACCTCACTCTACCCCTCCACCCGACCTATCCATCAATGTCAATGGCTGCTCACTTTCCCCAGTCCCGCACGCTAGGTGCCTCGGGGTGATCCTTGACTCTACCCTCTCTTTCAAGCCACATATCCAAGCCCTTGCCTCCTCCTGCCGATACCAACTCAAAAACATTTCCCGGATCCGTGCATTCCTTGACCATGAAACCACAAAAATACTAGTGCATGCCCTTATCATCTCCCACCTCGACTACTACAACCTTCTATCCTCCGGCCTCCCCTCTAGCACTCTGGCACCACTCCAATCCATCCTAATCTCTGCTGCCTGACTAATCCACCTGTCTCCCCGTTATTCCCCAGCCTCTCCTCTCTGCAAGGCCCTTCATTGGGTTCCTATTGCCCAGAGGCTACCTACACGCAACCTTCGATCCTCTCATGATCTCCTTCTCTACTCCTCTCTCATCTCTTCTTCCCACAGCCACATCCAAGACTTCTCCCGTGCTTCCCCTATACTCTGGAACTCTCTACCCCAACACATCAGGCTCTCGCCTACCACGGAAACCTTTAAAAGGAACCTGACGACCCACCTCTTCCGAAAAGCCTACAACCTGCAGTGATCCTCTGTCTGCTGAATCGCCACATGGCCAACTCTACCCTCTCCTAGTGTATAGTCACCCATCCCCTGGAGACTGTGAGCCCTCGCGGGCAGGGTCCTCTCTCCTCCTGTACTTGTGTGTGCCTTGTTTTACTCATTTTTATTGTACTTGTCTAGGTTTGCCCCATTCACGTGTAAAGCGCAGTGGAATAATTGGAGCTATAAAAATGTATAATAATAATAATAATAAAAATAATAATAATAGAAGCTTCTCTATTGACGGGTTCCCACATCGCTGACTTGCTGTGGATTTTACCTGCAGATTTAAAGGGTTATTCCGATTCTCATAAATTTGTTTTGTGGTATAGTGCTTATATATTATTATTATTATTATTATTTATTGTTATAGCGCCATTTATTCCATGGCGCTTTACAAGTGAGGAGGGGTATACATAATAAAAACAAGTACAATAATCTTAAACAATACAAGTCATAACTGGTACAGGAGGAGAGAGGACCCTGCCCGCGAAGGCTCACAATCTACAAATGCAAGCAATTTTGCAATTTACTGCTTACTACAAATTTCAGGCATTCAAAGAGATATTACCACTTTTCTTTCCAGCTTGTTGCATTGGAGACTGACCACCGCTGCTAGACATCAGAATATGCACGATGCATATAAGCTCCCTTCTATTAAGCTTATTAGCACTGTATTGAAGCTGGCCATTGTCACTGCAGAGCACGGTTACCGCCTAGTCCAGGACAGCTTTAGCACAGTGCTTACAACATACACAGCAGTGGTGGTGGTCAGTATCCTAGGTAACCAGCTGTAAACAAAGTAAGTGTTAACATTTATAGCTGTTCTTGAGATATTAATAAGGAGTAAATTGTGCTGATATCCATCTATGAAGACGGGAATAAATTAAGCCACAGATTCAAAATATCAGGGAAGTGGATAAGATTTGACAAGTCTCATTCACTTAGTTTAGATATCCTCCATGTGGAAATACGAGCATCCTGAGAATTCCCCAATCAGCAACATGCACATTGCAGAAATACAGCAGATTTACACAGCGGAGTTCAGCACTTTCAGTATAACAGGAGTGACATCTATTGTGAATCTGCAACTAAATCTGCATGTCAGGAGAACCTCACAGGGGATCTTGCCTTGAGACTATCTTTATGCTTGCTACTATCTGCAAAATAGAAGGAGGTTGTTCAAACACAGTATAAAGCCGGGGGCCCAGTAGAATATCACATCGGATGCGAGCGGGAGCCGAGTGTCAGTGCTCTGTGCTCCGATCCTCTTGCATCGGAGAATGGCAGCACAGGTGTGGAGGAGACGGTTAAAGTAATTTCTCCATCTCCTCCATTGTTGGCTGTACCTGGGTGACATCTGAGTGCAGTGCAATGTTTCACCCATAGACTTATATGGGTGCGTGCATACGATTCTCAGATGCAATCTCAGCCTGCTGCGATTGTTTTCTCATACTGAATTGGATTGCACTTGTCCGATTACTTCACACGTGGGAGCGAGCCCTAAGACTTAGGGTATGTGCACACCTCAGGATTTCTAGCAGAAATTTTCCTGACAAAAACCGGACATTTCTGCCAGAAATCAGCATGCTTTTTTTTCGCGGTTTTCATGCGTTTTTGACGTGTTTTTTGTGCGTTTTTCCAAATGCATAGCATTGCGGGAAAAACGTGGAAAACCTGCAAAATTAATGAACATGCTGCTTTTTTTTACCGCGATGCGTTTTTTTTGCGGAAAAAAACGCACCATGTGCTCAAAACATGCACAATGCATTCTAAATGATAGGATTCATAATGTATGCGTTTTTAATGAGTTTTTATCGCGAAACAAAACGCGAAAAAACCTGAACGTGTGCACATAGCTTTAGGCAGAAATCATACGTCCGACATTCACAGTCCGAGTACAGACATAGTATCAGCTGCAGGTCCTCAGACCTCATATATGGCTATGGCTATGGCTATGGCTATGGCTATGGGGCAGCTGAGCACAGACCAGGGCACCTGCAGCTAATCTAACCTTCCCAGCCCGTACTCACACGATGAATGTCAGACTTGTGAAACTCGCCTTATTATGTATTTTCTGGAGGGTTTTACGTGAGTTTTTTTGTTCCTCTTTTTTTAGCCAAAATCAAAATGAAATAGTTTTCTTTCTTGACCACAATGGGAAATGTGGCAGACCAAATGTTCAATAAACAGAAAGCGGATATTTCCTTCCAAACACCTGTTCACAGAAGGAAATGACAAACACATTCTAATTAGCTTGTTACAGTACGCTAATTACAAAGCAATGAGGTGGAGTGAGAATAATAAGGGGAGGCCTGAGAACAATTCCAGTAATTGGGGCTTTGGGAAGACAAAATGTGAAATAACACCTTCATACCTGGAAAGACGTGTGGACAGACACTGCATACAAGACTAGAAGTGTCTGACGCCATTCTCACGCCAACCCCCAACACAACCCCAAGCACACTCCTGTCTGAGCAGGACCTCCCCTCATACAAACATTAGGGCAGAACAAAATGCTTAGTGTGAAGGGAAATGATTGTCTGAACGTGGCACAGAAGCAAAACCAACAAACTTGGGAACAAAAGCTGCCCCACCCAGGGAAGAGGGTGTGAAGTGAACGGCAGACACTCCACTTTTCAGCCCCCCAAAGTATAAAAAAAAACTGGAGTGACCAGTGAACATTACACATGCCCTCCACCCATCATTCTATGGTTCCAGAGACACCCACCCAGCTGCCCACAGTCATGTACTCTGGCATGTCCCTCATGTGAAAGCCATTCACCCTTTCAGTGCTGGCACCCAGGTGACTTTCCCTCTGTGCTTTCTCACAGGTCAGTGCTAGACTGAAAAAATAGCAGAAACATATCAGTCATACGGTGATGTGAGTTATCTGTACAACTCTGTGGAATATGTCAGAGCTATAGACGAAAGCACCAATTAAGGAAACCTTTTCCTGGCAGTGTCAGGAAGTTACAATAGTATTAAGTGTCATAAAAAGCAATAGTTTCCCGAGACAAAAAATATGGCAACCAGCAGTTACCATTTATAGCCCTGCGGGTCTCCTCTGCAATAGAAGGGACATGGGCCTCGTCAGGCGGCACTCCCCTTTAGCTACGCCATCGCTGTAATAGGTGCCACACAGCCACATTTATTGCACATTTTGTCACATCTAAAAAATACTGAAGCCATTTTTTCTAAATGTGACGCCCCTTCATGTTATATCCTTAGAAGTATGATATACAGAATAATGTACGCACATACTGTATATGTATGTATAGAACCATGGGAGCAATTATGTACATAGTGTATATGGACTTAGATTGGAGTGTAACATGTATATATCGAGCCATGTGTATATATTCATGTGTGTACTGTACACGTGTATATACATTTGAGAGTACTGTACGTGTACACATAGTGTCATGTGTGTACTGTACGTGTATATATAGTGTCGTGTGTACTGTACGTGTATAAATAGTGTCATGTGTGTACTGTACGTGTATATAGTGTCATGTGTACTGTACGTGTATGTAGTGTCATGTGTGTACTGTACGTGTATGTATAGTGTCATGTGTACTGTACGTGTATATAGTGTCATGTGTGTACTGTACGTGTATATAGTGTCATGTGTACTGTACGTGTATGTAGTGTCATGTGTGTACTGTACGTGTATATAGTGTCATGTGTGTACTGTACGTGTAAATAGTGTCATGTGTGTACTGTACGTGTATGTATAGTGTCGTGTGTACTGTACGTGTATGTATAGTGTCATGTGTGTACTGTACATGTATAGTGTCATGTGTGTACTGTACATGTATAAATAGTGTCATGTATGTACTGTACGTGTATATAGTGTCATGTGTACTGTACGTGTATAGTGTCATGTGTGTACTGTACGTGTAAATAGTGTCATGTGTGTACTGTACGTGTATGTATAGTGTCATGTGTGTACTGTACGTGTATAGTGTCATGTGTGTACTGTACGTGTATAAATAGTGTCATGTGTGTACTGTACGTGTATATAGTGTCATGTGTACTGTACGTGTATGTAGTGTCATGTGTGTACTGTACGTGTATATAGTGTCATGTGTACTGTACGTGTATGTAGTGTCATGTGTGTACTGTACGTGTATGTATAGTGTCATGTGTGTACTGTACGTGTATATAGTGTCATGTGTGTACTGTACGTGTAAATAGTGTCATGTGTGTACTGTACGTGTATAAAGTGTCATGTGTACTGTACGTGTATATAGTGTCATGTGTGTACTGTACGTGTAAATAGTGTCATGTGTGTACTGTACGTGTATATATAGTGTCGTGTGTACTGTACGTGTATAAATAGTGTCGTGTGTACTGTACGTGTATATAGTGTCATGTGTACTGTACGTGTATAAAGTGTCGTGTGTACTGTACGTGTATATAGTGTCATGTGTACTGTACGTGTATGTAGTGTCATGTGTGTACTGTACGTGTATGTATAGTGTCATGTGTGTACTGTACGTGTATATAGTGTCATGTGTGTACTGTACGTGTAAATAGTGTCATGTGTGTACTGTACATGTATATATAGTGTCGTGTGTACTGTACGTGTATAAATAGTGCCGTGTGTACTGTACGTGTATATAGTGTCATGTGTACTGTACGTGTATAAAGTGTCGTGTGTACTGTACGTGTATGTAGTGTCATGTGTGTACTGTACGTGTATAAAGTGTCGTGTGTACTGTACGTGTATAGTGTCATGTGTGTACTATACGTGTATATAGTGTCATGTGTACTGTACGTGTATGTAGTGTCATGTGTGTACTGTACGTGTATGTATAGTGTCATGTGTGTACTGTACGTGTATATAGTGTCATGTGTGTACTGTATGTGTAAATAGTGTCATGTGTGTACTGTACGTGTATGTATAGTGTCATGTGTGTACTGTACGTGTATATATAGTGTCGTGTGTACTGTACGTGTATAAATAGTGTCATGTGTACTGTACGTGTATATAGTGTCATGTGTACTGTACGTGTATAAAGTGTCGTGTGTACTGTACGTGTATGCATAGTGTCATGTGTGTACTGTACGTGTATATAGTGTCATGTGTACTTTACGTGTATATAGTGTCATGTGTGTACCATACATGTATAAATAGTGTCATGTGTGTACTGTATGTGTATGTATAGTGTCATGTGTGTACTGTACATATATGTATAGTGTCATGTGTGTACTGTACGTGTATGTATAGTGTCATGTGTGTACTTTATGTGTATAGTGTCATGTGTGTACTGTACGTGTATATATAGTGTCATGTGTGTACTGTACGTGTATGTAGTGTTTTGTACTTTACCTGCATATACAGTGTTACGTGTGTACTGTACGTGTATATATTGTCATGTGTGTACTGTACGTGTATAGTGTCATGTGTGTACTATACATGTATATAGTGTCATGTGTGTACTGTATGTGTATATATAATGTCATGTGTACTGAACATGTGTATAGAATCGTGTACTGTACATGTATATATATAGTCGTGTGTACTGTACATGTGTATACATATATAGTCATGTAAGTACTGTACATGTATATAGTCGTGTATGTACTGTACATTTACATATGGATTACTTTATCTACTGTACAAGTATACATAGCATCATATAGGTACTGTACATGTGTATATACTCATGTATTTACTGTACAAGTATATCAATTCCTGTATTTACCACACACAAATATATATGGAATCATGTGTACCGAACATGTGTATATATAGTGTCATGTGTGTACTGTACATGTGTATATATAGCGTAATATGGGTACGGTACACGTATATATCGATTTGTGTGTACTATACACGTGTGTATATAGATTCCTGTATGTACTGTACATGTATATATAACGTAGATGTGTACTGTACAAGTGTGTGTATATGGAGTCGTGTGTGTAGTGTAGCTGTAGACAGTTGTGTGTGTACTGTACATATATATATATAGTTGTGTGTGTACTGTACTTGTATATATAGTCGTGTGCACTGTACTTGTATATGTATAGTTGTGTGTACTGTACGTGTATATATATATAGTCGTGTGTACTGTACGTGTATACATATATATAGTTGTGTGCACTGTACGTGTATATATAGTCGTGTGTATTGTACGTGTATATAGTCGTGTGTACTGTGCGTGTGTATATATATATATATATAGTCATGTGTACTGTACGTGGGTATGTGTATATATAGTCGTGTGTACTGTACGTGTATATATAGTCGTATGTACTGTACGTGTATATAGTCGTATGTGTATATATATAGTCGTGTGTACTGTACGTGTATATATAGTTGTATGTACTGTACGTGTATATAGTCGTATGTGTATATATATAGTCGTGTGTACTGTAAGTGTGTATATATATATATATATGTGTGTACTGTACGTGTATAAAGTCGTGTGTACTGTACGTGTATATACATTTGTGTGTACTGTACATGTATATATAAATAGTCGTGCGTACTGTACGTATATATAGTCGTGTGTACTGTACGTGGGTATGTATATATAGTCGTGTGTACTGTATGTGTATATAGTCGTAGGTGTATATATATATAGTTGTGTGTACTGTACGTGTATAAACATATATTTGTGCGTACTGTACATGTATATATAAATATAGTCGTGTGTACTGTACGTGTATATAGTCGTGTGTACTGTACATGTATATATATATTTTTGTGTGTGCTGTACGTGTATATATAACTATAGTCGTGTGTAATGTACCTGTATATAGTCGTGTGTACTGTACGTGTGTATATATATATGTATATATATATATATATATATATATATATATATATATATATAGTCGTGTATGTGTAGCATCCCATTTGATCTAACAGTGTAAGCACAAGCCATTCTAATGTGTCATGGAAATAGGACTCTTTACTTGCAGGAATTCCTGCCATGTAACCGGACACGTCCTATGTTTCTTGCTCCTCTCCTATTAGTAGAACTTTTCCAGCTTGCAGCCTTGTCCTCGCCAGGGAGCTGTGTGCCCGGCCAGCAGTGCCCGCTGATGGGAGTACATCTGCACAGTACTATCACGGCGACATCTTCCCCCTCAGCACGTTAGTGGTTAATAATGCGAGTCCCAGCAGTGCAGCCATAGCGGGCGGCAGCCACTCACCCTGGAGATGGACAGCGGCATGTTGAAGTCCTTGCCTCCCTGCAGGCGGAAGCCCCACGGGGCCGGTCCATCCAGGGTCACTTTGTAATCCTCCATGTCAGCAATCTGCAGAAGAGACAAGGCAGAGATGTGAGCAGTGCAGGGGGTATTGCCCGCAGCGGAGCCCCCACATCGGAGCCCGGGGGCCGCGCCAGTCACCCACTAGAGTCACCCACTAGAGCCGCCCCAGTCACCCACTAGAGTCACCCACTAGAGTCACCCACTAGAGCCGCCGCTGCACCTATGGGCGCTCCATGCACCTCCGCGTCCGCCGCAGTCTCAGCAGGAGCAGGCGGCGAGTCCTGCCCGCTCTCCCGGCCGGCGCCCAGGCTATATAAGGAGTGTAAGACGACACCGTGCCGGGGCCGGGGGATACGGGGAAGTGAATCATGCTGGGGTTTGGGAGGGACCAGCACAGCGCCACATTCCCGGCTGCTGTCGGGAGGGGGCACATTCCTCACACGGACCCAGGGATGGCTCAGTCAGGACCCGGCTCTGCAGCCAATGGGAGGCCCAGTGTGCCAGGCCCGAGCCCGGGCATTGCCCTAGCAGCTGGTCACTTAGCGGGCGGCGGGCCCACAGCGCCTCATCAGAGGTCCTATGTGGGGTGCCCTCCACTGTCCTAGAGAAAGTGTGCCACATAGAGCAAGGTGGCACCTAGGGCATGACTGCCCAGGGGCACAAATGGCATGACTGCCCAGGGGCACAAATGGCATGACTGCCCAGGGGCACAAATGGCATGACTGCCCAGGGGCACAAATGGCATGACTGCCCAGGGGCACAAATGGCATGACTGCCCAGGGGCACAAATGGCATGACTGCCCAGGGGCACAAATGGCATGACTGCCCAGGGGCACAAATGGCATGACTGCCCAGGGGCACAAATGGCATGACTGCCCAGGGGCACATATGGCATGACTACCTGGGACACGTGGTATGACTGCCCGGGGGTCACATATGGCAGACTACCCAGGGACACATATATTGAAGAAAACAGCCGCACTCAGGTTTGGATTTTTTAAATGCATAACAGGAGCAAAAAGTTTATTCAAGTCACCACAATGTTAAGGCAATTCGGAGAGGGACTCCGTGGAAGGTATAAAGTAGGTGAGTGCCTGGCTGCTCCAGCTCCTGCAGCATTCCCAGGGACATATCCCTTCCGTGCCATTCCGGATCTCCACATGCATTAACCATAGTCCAAACTGGGAATTTCTCCAGATTATCTACACTGCATCTCTGTTCTGCTATCCTTATCCTCTTCCAAGTGAGGTTTGACAAAGACCCACCACGGGGTCGAAACGTTGGCTACTCACCTACTTTATACCTACCACGGAGTCCCTCTCCTAATTGCCTTAACATTGTTGTGACTTGAATAAACTTTTTGCTCCTGTTATGCATTTAAAAAATCCAAACCTGAGTGCGGCTGTTTTCTTCAATATATGACTTTGTTTGGATCATTTCCACATCCAGCCAGCACCTATCTAACCATACACTGAGTGCACGCCTTCTCTATAACTTACCCGGGGACACATGGCATGACTACCCAGGGGCACATGTGGCTTGACTACCCGGGGGCACATATGGCATGACTGCCCAGTAGCACATGTGACAGGACTCTCCAGGGGACACATGCAGTATGACTCCCGGGGGGCACATGTGGCAGGACTGCCCAGTGGTACATGTGACAGGACTCCCCGGGGGGGGGGCAAATGTGGTATAACTCCCCGGTGGGCACATGTGGTATGACTTCCCGGGGGGCACATGCAGTATGACTGCCCGGGGGGCACATGCGGTATGACTGCCCAGGGGGCACATGCGGTATGACTGCCCCGGGGGCACATGCGGTATGACTGCCCCGGGGGCACATGTGGTATGACTGCCCCGCACATGAAGTATGACTCCCGGGGGGCACATGTGGCAGGACTGCCCGGTGGTACATGTGACAGGACTCCCCGGGGGGCACATGTGGCAGGACTGGCCAGTGGTACATGTGACAGGACTCCCCGGGTGGCAGATGTGGTATGACTCCCCGGGGGACACATGCAGTATGACTCCCGGGGGGCACATGTGGCAGGACTGCCCGGTGGTACATGTGACAGGACTCCCCGGGTGGCACATGTGGTATGACTCCCCGGGGGCCACATGCAGTATGACTTCCCGGGGGGCACATCATGCGGTATGACTGCCCGGTGGCACAATGTACAGTACTACTGTATAATGGCCGCGCTCTCTGTACACTATGGGATGTGTGGGGCCGATACCGTTTTCTAGGTGTTTTATTATATGTTGTGGGGATAAATCACTAGTGTGACGTTTTCTGAGACGTAGCTGTGTTAGTTTTCCGTCGGTGGAGCTTTGTGTGTGGGGGGGGGAGCTGTAGTGTTATCGGCTGCACTTTGTAGCACGTACATTGTTTTCATCACTTTTATCCCATTTTGTTACGGACGTGAGCTGACTGAAAAACTCCAATTTTGACATTTTCAATTTAATTTTTCATTATTGCATTTATTGTATGGATGAATAATCTTTGAAATGTCATAGATCAGACTTATACGGAGCGGCTGCATGGTGAGCCATTGGGGCCTCACGTTCTCGTCGGGCGCGCTGACAAATCGCGACCATTGAAGTGCTGCTGCGAAACTAAGGGCAGAGTCTGAGCGGTTAAGCCGCAGCATTGGAGCTCGCTCCCTTTGCTATTGTTGCTTGAAAGTATAGAGTAAAAGAAGCCAGCAGAAGAGTTGCCCAAAAATATCTTAAGGCACCCATGAAGCCGCTTCAGGAAAACGACTGCTGGCATTGCCCTAATGAAAAAGCTGCGCACATACCTTACCGCAGGTTTAAAGGTTGTAAAGATGTTATGAATTTCAGTATGGCAGGTTCCCTTTAAAGTATGCATTTTTTGTAGCATTTTTCAATACCTATAGAGAAGCCTATGAGAAAAAAAAACATACAAGTGCCTGCTGAGCTGAAAAAAAATCCCTGGAATGCCACATACCAAAACAACTTGGCCCCGATTCATCAAAGCAGAATTCTGCTGTAAGTTGCTGTGAAATGTCACACCATTTTTGACTGAGTTGTGCAAAAATTCTGCATCTTGTGCTTTTTTCCTGCCAGGTTCACCCAGGTCAACCAAAATGGTCAGAGCTAGGGTGGGATGCCACAGCTCACCTGACTGATGACGAGCTGCGGAGTACCTTATGCCTAAGGGCTCGCTCACACTGGAGCATAATACGGGGGACTGCAATGTGAGAAAACAAAGTTACTCAATGAGTCAGTGCTCATCGGAGAGATTTTCCTCAGCTCGAATTAGACTGAGGAACAAATTACAGCATGCTGCCATTGCACTCGTACAGTATATCAGACAAGACTCGCCAATGCAAGTCAGTGGGTACGAGAAAAAATTCGGATGGCACACGGACCAAGCGTATGCTGTCAGATTTTTACACACTCAAAGGAACCACTAAATGACATCAGCCAAGTTCAGTAAATTCACAGCCAGAACCCTCAGAATGGATAGATACATAGAATGATAATGAAGAAAAATATACGTGGTCCAGCTCCTTAAAAGTTGAGTGTCTTTATTGATCCATAAATTTAAAATTGAGCAGAAAAATCCTTGCAAGCACTGGATGCCAACATGTGGAAACAACAGATTAGAGCGACGCGTTTCGATCTATAACGCTCTTACTCATGGCTGTGATGAGCAGTGACGTCACACTGCCTTCTTTGAGACTCTGCGGCTTTGATGAGTGGTATAGTTACTGATGTCACCGCCATTCAGAGTCGGCGAGACTGGTGGAACACAGAGGGATCCAGAATGGCGGCTGCAACAGCCAATGGAGCTTGGTTCTCTTAACAAGGCTCCATAGCTTTTGGTTGTCAGATTCAGGGATCATTGTGGGAACGTCAAGGACTGTCAGACCTGCGTGGGAACTTTATTTGCGAATTGGTGTACGAGGGTCAGTGTCCTGTCTTTATTTCTCTTTTTTTCTGTCGTTTATATTTTCACTTGTGGACTACGGCGGATTCCCACGTCTATGACGGACCTGCATGGCTTTTTTTTTTTTTTTTTTTTTTTTAATTTACAAATTGGGGAATCAGGGAAAGAGTCTGAGTGTGTGTTTTTATTTTTATTTACTGGGTTTGTAATGGGGGTTAGACACCTCTATTGAACACTTCTCCATTACTAGCCCAAGGGCTTGATGCCAGCTCTGATTTGTGACAATTCACAGCTGACATCAACCCCAACTACCATTACCCCAACACCGCACCAGGGCAATCAGGAAGAGCTGGCAAAGTGTCAGAATTGGCTCATCTAATCTGATGCGCCACTTCTGGGGTGGCTGCAGGTTGGTATTTGTAGCCTTATATAAGATTGCTTTATTAGTTTGAAGACTAGCTTTAAGTTGCATAGAGCATTATAGTATGTAAGAGATGTTAAAAACACATCGCATACGCATGTCATATGGATACTAGGTGAGAAAAAACACAGTCGCATTGCACTCGCATGACACTAGTTCAACCAAACAGATTTCTCTCGTCTTAACTTTTCTGGAGCAACATCGGAATTTTTTTTATTTGCGAATGTCAGCGAGCCGTTAATCTTACTCTGGTCTGTGTCCAACGTGTGATGAACATGGGGTTAAAAAACAAATCTGTTACCAGATTTCCGAATACAAACAGCATACATAATGTTAGGCATGATGAGACTGGTATACTTCATGAAATCCATGACACAATGGCTGCATAATCCTATTTGAAACTTGCAACCAGATCTCCCTCCACCTGAACTCATAAAATGGTCATTTAAATATGTGGAAAAACATTCAAAAAGGATTGTACGGCCATTCCGACATGAGCTTTCAGAGTAGGCACTTGTACTTATGTCGGAATAAAAGCTTTCTTAAATAAATTATGCTGTTTGTAGTATATGTATGTGACATGAAAAATACCCCAAAATATTGTCCTTAAAAATTTCAACTTGTCCTGCAAACGTAAGCCTTCATATATATTTACTGAAAAATAAAAAAAAACTTAAAGGGTAACTTTACTTTTAAGTAAGTTTTCAGAATAAGCTGTCATGTGTGTATTTCTTTATGACAATATTTCTGGCGAGTATATTAATTGTATTCTACATTTTTACTGATTTTCTCCTTTGCAGGCTATATCTCTTAATAATTTGCAATTGACCCTGAGCTAGTGGTAGAAATTTGCTGCTATGATGTCTCATACACAGCACACAGAGATTAATTCCTTAGTCAGAGCACAATGAGAAAAATAATGGCAGCATGGAGGAAATTATAAAGCAGTACTGAGCTATGTAGATGTGAATCCAGCTCTGAGGTGAGGTGAAAGATTTGTTAGAAAGCTCAGCACCATCTTTCTGTGTCTGCCTCTGCCCATTTTCTCACTGCTCCTCTTTCCCTGTCCAAGAATATGGTAAGAAGTGTAACCTGACACCAAAATAAACTGACAGTCCGTTTTATCTGAGCAAGATGGTTTTGAGTGGGGTTTTTCACAGTGCATAATACATTCTAGAGGTGTAGCTGATAAGCAGGGGCATAAGCAGATTTGTTTGATAAGTTTCTGCATCTGCTTGTACTATTGACTTGTGAAAAGTTTGTTGAAAGTGCATTTCATTTTTTAAGGCTCATGAAATGCAATGTTTTAAAAAGGACTTTTCACCAAATTTCTCATGTTAAGCTGGGAACACGATGTAATAGTGGGTGCAGAGCAGAATAAAATGTTCTGGGTTTCTTTGTTGCAGAGATATTGGCCACTAAAGTATTTGTAACCTAACTATTTAATTTTCATTAACTGGAAATGGGCGATATCAGAGAGTTTTCTCTGGGGTCGTGTACTTCTTCCCCCTGTATGATGTTGCCCAATCATAAGCAGGCAGCAGCACACAGGAGAAAAAGTACACACTCAACACTAGCTCCAAAGAGAATATTCCTGTGTGACATCTAATGATAGCTTGCCCTGATCTCACTTGTGAGTGATTACAACAGATTTATTTGATTACTGACACCTTTTCAGTTCTCATCAGGCAGTGTGGTTGGAGGGCTGTAAAGCAGAGGTGACAGTGCTATGAGAGGAGGACAGTTGATAGAAAGGATTTGTAAAGTGGAAAATCACCTGTGGTGAAGGGGTTAAGTCCCTTGTGATTGCGTGCTGCAGATCTACAGTACATAGATTTGTGTGTGTTTCGCCATATGATGCCTTCATATCTTTTCAGTGGTGACATTAAGGGATAGTCTTCTTTACAAGAGGACTGATGCTCCGGTAGGACTTTGGGCTGAAAAAAATAATTTCCCCAAATGGTAGAACAGCATGCCTCTCCCATTTCTTGTACAATGTGACATTCTGCAGTGCTATAAAGAGATTTTCATCAGTTCGTGTCCAGTGGTGCTACCTATCCAATTTCTTTAGCCCACACACCTGATGTTACCCTTGTATTGTCCACTCTGGTGGAGTCTAAATAGTAGCTAAGATAGATTTACCCCGGTTCCTTACAAAGCACATTTTCAGTTTTTTCGTACATGCGATTTAAAGATCTATAATATTTTTTCTTATTGGGATATTCAAGTAATTTTTGCATCTTTTTTTTTTTCATGATACATGGAGCTTCACATTTCTGTTACTGTTATACTCTCTGGTTTTTATTAATCTGTTGATATCTGGCGATATTAGTGGATAAAAAAGGGGAATAAATGTCCTTAATTTTAATGACCACACAAGACAACTAAACTGCATTTAAAAATTTGTTTCCCATTCTGTAACAAATAATTTTTATATATTGCACATTGTTTTTTACAAGGGTGGGCTAGTACCAGCGATTGGATTGACGGTAACATTTTCTTCTATTTTTTTTCCTGATATTTTTTATTTATTTTTCATTTATTTTACACATTGTGACTCCATAAGGTGAAAAAAGGCTTTTGTGGACATGTATTGAAATATTTTTATTTTCATCTTATTTCCCCTGTAATTGGGGCTGGTATATTAGCCTCAGGTACAAGGACAATGCAGTAGAGTTATCGGAGTCTCCTAAGGCCTCTTTCACACTTCCGTCTTTTGTCTCATGTCGAAATCCGTCGAGTTTTGAAAAAACAGGATCCTGCAAATTTTTCTGCAGGATCCTGTTTTTTCCCATAGACTTGTATTAGCGATGGATTGTAACGGATGGGCATCCGTTTCATTGCACTGGATCCGTCGGGAAATAGGGGTCCGTAGTGCAGAGAAAACGTTCAGAGGAACGTTTTTTGTGCACGTCGGAAAATCGGTCAGCGACGGGTCCTGCGCTGTCCGTCATTGGCTATAATGGAAGCCTATGGACACAGGATCCGTTGCTGACTGTCAAACACAGGAATCCAGTGACATATCCCGTTTTTCCACTCTGAGCATGCCCGTAAGGATTTGAAGTCCGGGAAAAAAAAATCTCTCTCTCGATGCATCCGTCATAATACAGGATGCATCACACACGTTTTCCTCTGTTTTCACAACGTCCGTCGATGCGTCATTTCACTGCACTATGACGCACAGCCAACGACGGAAGTGTGAAAGAGGCTAAAAACCCAGCAGCTCGTGTTCCCTTCCTATATAGTGATCACTGTGTATGAAAGAGGAAGGAGTTTCGGTAGTGCCTCCATTGCTGTGTACACCATGATGGAGAAGACACAGAGGGTAATAAACTGTCTGAGCCTCCTCTATGCGGACTCTAGCTGTAAGCTACATGAACGCGAGTATCTGGGCTTCATTCAGTTATGTCTTAGAATATCACTGTAGAGTAGAAGCGAGAACTCATCAGACATTGTGTATATATTTTATCTCGCCATGGGACTTGAAAATACAGTTTCCGATCACTTATGTAATACACTGCACTATTAATGTAGTGTAGGGTATTATTTGTGTCTGTCAGAATTCTACTGATACTTGGTCTATTAGACACTGCATGTGGCTTCCGTAGATGGCAGATCCAGATGCCATTATTAGGGCTATGATTTCCATAGCAATGCATCAGCACTATTGATGAACGAGTGTGCTCGTTACTCGAGTTTTCCGAGCATGCTCAGGTGTTGTCCAAGTATTTTGGGCGTTCTCATAGATTATGTTTGTGTCCCCGCAGCTGCATGATTTGCGGCTGTTAGACAACCTGAACACATGCAGGGATTGTTTGTTAGGGAAGCCCTACATGTATTCAGGCTGTCTAGCAGCCGCAAATCATGCAACTGCGGGGATACAAACATAATCTACGAGCACGGCCAAGATACCCGGAGAACACCCGAGCATGCTCGGAAATCTCGAGCAACGAGCACACTCACTCATCACTAATCAGCACTCCACAATCATGTTGGGAAATGATAGGTTGACAGAGGTAGCGTATGTGATCATCGTGTAATGTGCAAGTACCTAGAGGCATTTTAGGACTTACCTGTATGTCATGTTACCTTAAAAGTTGAAAAAAAATCACAAAAAGAGCAAAATATCAAACTAAATTACAGTATAATTGTTAACTTTAAATTATAGGTGAAGGCATCCAGGTATTTGAAGACATTAGCCCTGAAATGGTTAACACAATACAGAAACAGACTTCATAAAACAACCTGTGCCCGCTGAAATGTCTAAAGGGCAGAATCTGGGAATTTCAATGTCTGTTAGTTTTGCAGGTTGCTAGTAGAGAAGTGTTGATGTCACATACTTAATGGATTATTCTCATCTTCACAAATGGCTATTGTCAGATAGCATTTATAAAAATAAACACTTTTGCAATTTTACTTCAAATTAAATTTTCAAGCATTCTTAACACTTTTCTTTTTCATTGTTTACAGCTTGTTGCTTTGGAGACCGACCACCGCTACTAGACAGCAGAACATGCACAGTGCTTGGCACTTTTCTATTGAGCTTGTGAGCACTGTTTGGAATCTAGCCAGGATCGCTAGAGAACGCTGTCCCCTCCTAATCATGGCCAACTTCAGCACAGTGCTTACAAGCTAGAAAGCAGAAGTGGTTGCTGTCCTAGACAGTGAGGTGTAAACAAAAGAAAAGTGTTAACTTCTGAAGAGCAAGTCTATAATCACTGCACTCTTTGCGACAATATTATGCATAATATTGTCGCAAAGAGTGCAGTGATTATAGACTTGTACATATTGATGGGAGTAATTTCCGTTCACTAGCACCTTACAATCCGATCTCAGTCGTGTGCTAGCCATTCCTATACTCAACTTCTGAAGAGCGGCTCTAATTTTAATCAGTACAATGTGTGGTGAAACGCTACCTGAGTGGGTTGGGGAACACTCGCTTGGCACGGGATTTAAGCACTCGGGCACGGTTTCTCCACGTAAACAGTCTTATTCGGTTTTTTATACGTCATAAACCATAACACGAACAGTGCATTACATACATCAACGGAATATTTTAACCACCGACAGTCTGTTCCAATGGCAAATCCGTGTCTGCCCATAACCCCTTGTTTCCTGGAGTTACCTTTCAGGAGCTCGGGCTCCACACACTGACTCCTGCCAGTGCTGGTTCACAAGGAAAAGCTGCCTCACTGGGATCACCGTCCTTAGGACCAGGGCACCTCGGATAGTCCAGACCCACAGTAGGAACTATAGCTTCCCCAACACAGAAACCATCTCAGGCTCTGTAGATGCAGCCTCTCCATGCACTTCCAGGAAGTCCAATCACAGGCACTTCCAACACAGGCCATCAGTCCATGGTCTCACCAGGTGCTTGCAGGACTCCAGTCCATCCCAGGACAATCCAACACCCTGACCATTCCAGGACTCAAACTCTCACCAGGTGCTTGCAGGACTCCAGTCCATCCCAGGACAATCCAACACCCTGAGCGTTCAGGTCCACAGTCTTTCTAAGTGCTTCCAGGACGTCTCCACTCCCAGGAGACTCCAACACAGACCACCAGGTCCACGGTCTCTCAGGTGCTTCCAGGAAGACTCCACTCACAGGATCTTCCAACACCGACCGTCCAGGACCTTGCACATGGACCAAACAGATCCATACACTCTGACCATGTGACCAGACCTCAGTCACATTATATGGTTGTAACCACTCCCCTAGATGGGAGTATGTGTGGTTAGCCAGTCCCACCCAGCTAACCCTATAAGCCCGCCCTTATAAGTAAACACAACAAACTCTTGTGGAACTATAAGTCCCAGCATAATCATATAATTTTGGGCTTACAGCGCAGAGCACCTCTGCGACACATACCGGCCATTTACAATCCTACCGGACTTTGTCTCATTACCATAATTATGCCTCCAAGCCCATCCTGAAGCACACACAGCGCCCCCTGGCTGTAACATTGGTTACCGCACCACAAATGTAAGAGTGCTTATTTTTACAAGCACTATTTGATAATATCCATCTATAAAGATGGGAATAATACTTTAACTAGCCCTGATCCTGTGGATGGAGGAAGAACAGCTTGTATTGTTGCTCAGCTGATAATTCAGTATTATATAAATTAGTCCCTTGCTGGCTATCCAATGGAAGGGCTGGTTAACAGTCCAATTACTGTGCACAGCACCCTATTTAACCTGACAGTCCTTTTTGCAGTTATAGATTTCTATTGTTATACGATGAATACTGCTCTTCTGAGAATGGGTCCTGTCCCATACTCCGCACAGTAGGAGAATGAGGGATGTGCCACTGTGGATGCGGATGAGCTGAGCAGTGCATAGCTGCTCTAAGGTAGGAGAGGCCTTCCATGTTTCTTCAGTACCGGCGGGGCCCACCGGGCGAGTCACCGGCTCCATGGTGGGCCAATCCGAGCCTCCCATAATGTAGATATCAGATTCTCTCTACTTAGCAGGTGTTATGAGGATTGTTCCTGAAGATCTGGCAACTCTTAAAAGGTCTTCCAGAGCCATTCCATCTAAAAAGTCCCTCTTATACATAGTCATGTATCTTATTTGAAAATTGACCATCCAGATGTTTTTTATTAGGACCACTTGTCTACCCCATTGCTAACCTTGTCCCAACTTTCTGAGAGGATTTTTTGCTACAAAATTTCTAAATTTATTTAATTGTAATTTATTTTATTTATTTAATTTGAAAATTGTCCAACTTTCACTTTCTTATATGTGTTCTATGTTCTGTTGTGAATAAAATATGGCTATATATTTCCAAATCATTGCATTCTTGTTTTCTTATATTTTACATAATGTCCCAACGTTTTGGGAATTGGGTTGTAGTAATGCTGACCATGTATACCAGTGTTTCCCAAACTCCAGCCTTCACGGCCCCCTGAAAGATAAAGTTTACAGGATTTGCTTAGTATTGCACAGGTGCCAGAACCTGTGACAATTTCTAAAGCCTTGATATTAATTCTATCACCTTTAAAATACTGAGGAGATCCTGAAAACACGACATGTTGGTGGCCATGAGGACTGAAGTTTGGGAAATACTGGTGTATACTGATATTTGGACTTTGTTTATAGTAACCAGTTAGCTGATATCAAAAACATGCAGTGAAAAAAGAAATGCTAAAATATAAACCATTTAGACTCTGGGAAGACGGGGAGTGAAAAACTGAAAATCGCCCTGGGGTGAAGGGGTTTAAAGCAGTTGTAACTGCGCGCTGTGGGGATTCTTCGGTGCCAACACCGGAAGCGGCTGGCGCGTGACTGCAAGTATGTAATTTGTATGTATATAGCTGGAAGTATTCTCCTGTCACTGGTGACTGCAGACTTGTAGCTTAAGACTGGACAACCCCTTTAATACAATAGCGTTAATTTGAGTTCATTTATCATTTTCATATATTTATATACTTGTATGAAATTTACTTAAGTGGATTATGCATAAACAGTGTTCCAGGATAAAAATATTCAGTATAACAGTAATACAACATTCTGTGCATGTTATACAGTACATGGTCTACAGCATTAATAGTGCGCCTGAATTTTATTCTGGGAAGGATGCTTATCTTGGTTAAAACATCTGTTACAACATAGGAAACTGAACGATTCAACACCCCACTGATAGTATTCCTTTGGCGCTCGGCAATCGGTGGTTTTTGCAATTAGTATGCTATTTTTTGCTGGCTGTAACAAGTGTACTTGTTCAGTACATGGTTTTCTGGCTGTAACAAGTGTAACAGCTCAGTACTGAAAATCTTGCCAAAGATACACACGTGGTCAAAATTGTTGGCACCCCTCTTTTAATGACAGAAAAACCCACAATGGTCACTTAAATAACTTTAATCTGACAAAAGTAATAATAAATAAAAAATCTATGAAAATGAATAAATGAAAGTCAGATATTGCTTTTCAACCATGCTTCCACAGAATTTAAAAAAAATAAAACTCATGAAATAGGCCTGGACAGAAATGATGGTGCCCCAGAAAATAATGTGACAAAAGGGACATGTTAAATCACGGTGTGTCCACTAACTAGCATCACAGGTGTCTACAATCTTGGAATCAGTGAGTGGCCTGTATATAGGGCTACAGATACTCACTGTGCTGTTTGGTGACATGGTGTGTATCACACTCAACATGGACCAGAGGAAGCGAAGGAAAGAGTTGTCTCAGGAGATTAGAAAGAAAATTATAGACAAACATGTTAAAGGTAATAGTTATACGACCATCTCCAAGCAGCTTGATGTTCCTGTGACTACAGTTGCACATATTATTCAGAAATATAACCCCTTAACGACCACCAATACTCCTTTTAACGGCAGTAGTTAAGAGTACTTAAACCACAGTACCGTTAATTAACGGAGCTGTGGAAAAAGTGTATAGCGCCCCCCAGACTCAGATTTTCTGCCGGGGGTAGCCGAGATCCAGAGAACATGATGCGGATCGGTTTTTACCAACCCACGGTTTGCGATCGCCGGTATTGACCGTTTACCGGCAACCGCAAAAAATATCCGCTGATACCAGTGTCTCCCGGTGCTCCTCGGCCCTCCTGCATCCATCCATGGGCGCCGCCATCTTTATCCGGGAAGAAAATGGCGGGTGCATGCGCAGTGAGCCCGCTGAGATCTGCTGGCCGGCGCCCGGCAACAATAGGAAGATTTTTCCTATTGGTTCATTTTGGTCACTGTGATAGACCCTATCACAGTGATCAAAATAAAAAAAATAGTATAAATAAACTCCCCCTTTATCACCCCTTTAGTTAGGAAAAAAATAAAATAAAGAAAATATATTTATCTCCATTTTCCAATTAGGGTTAGAGTTGGGCTAAAGTGAGTTGGGCTAAAGTTAGGGTTAGGGTTGGTGCTAAAGTTAGGGTTGGGGAAAAAGTTAGGGTTAGGGTTGGGGCTAAAGTTAGGGTTAGAGTTGGGGTTAGGGTTGGAATTAGAGTTTGGATTAGGGTTAATATTAGGGTTAGGATTAGGGTTAGGTTTGGATTAGGGTTAGGTTTGGATTAGGGTTAGGGTTGAGGTTAGGATTGGGATTAGGGTTGGAATTAGGGTTAGGGGTGTATTGGGATTAGGGTTAGGTTTGTGGTTGGGGTTAGGGGTGTGTTAGGGTTAGTGTTTTGATTAGGGTTATGGTTAGGGGTGGGATTAAGGTTAAGGGTGTGTTGGGGTTAGGGTTGCGATTAGGGTTAGAGTTAGGGTTGATATTAGAGTTAGGGGTGTGTTGGGGTTAGGGTTGTGATTAGGGTTAGGGTTGGGATTAGGGTTAAGGGTGTGTTGGGGTTAGGGTTGTGATTAGGGTTATGGTTAGGGTTGGGATTAGGATTATGAATAGGGTTGGGATTAGGGTTAGGGGTGTGTTGGGGTTAGGGTTGGAGTTAGAATTGGGGGGTTTCCACTGTTTAGGTACATCAGGGGGTCTCCAAACCCGACATGGCGCTACCATTGATTCCAGCCAATTTTGCATTTTAAAACTCAAATGGTGTTCCCTCCCTTCTGAGCTTTGCCGTGTGCCCAAACTGTGGTTTGCCCCCACATATGGGGCATCAGGGTACTCAGGACAACTTGGACAGCAACTTTTGGGGTCCAGTTTCTCCTGTTACCCTTGGGAAAATAAAAAAATTGGCGGCTAAAAAAAGATTTTTTATTTTCACAGCTCTGCGTTATAACCTTCTGTGAAGCACTTGGGGGTTCAAAGTGCTCAATGCACATCTAGATAAGCTCCTTGGGAGGATCTAGTTTCCAAAATGGGGTCACTTGTAGGGGGTTTCTACTGTTTAGGCACCTCAAGGGCTCTGCAAACGCAACATGATGCCTGCAGACAATTCCATCAAAGTCTGCATTCCAAAACATCACTACTTCCCTTCCGAGCCCCGACGTGTGCCCAAACAGTAGTTTTCTCCCACATATAGGGCATCTGCGTATTCAGGACAAATTGGACAACGTTTGGGGTCCAATTTCTCCTGTTACCCTTGGGAAAATAAAAAATTGGGGGCTAAAAAAATCATTTTTGTGAAAAAAAAAGGATTTTTTATTTTCACGGCTCTCCATTATAAACTTCTGTGAAGCACTTGGGCGTTCAAAGTTTTCACCACATATTTAGATAAGTTCCTTAAGGGGTCTAGTTTCCAAAATGGTGTCACTTGTGGGGGTTTCCACTGTTTAGGCACATAAGGGGCTCCCCAAAAGCGACATGGCGTCCGATCTCAATTCCAGCCAATTCTGCATTGAAAATGTCAAAAGGCGCTCCTTCCCTTCCGAGCTCTGCCATATGCCCAAACAGTAGTTTACCCCTGCATATGGGGTATCGGCGTACTCAGGACAAATTGCACAACATGTTTAGTAGTCTAATTTCTCCTGTTGCCCTTGTGAAAATAAAAATTTGGGGGCAAAAAGATAATTTTTGTGGAAAGAAAATGATTTTTTATTTTCACAGCTCTACGTTATAAACTTCTGTGAAGCACTTGGGATTTCCAAGTGCACACCACACATCTAGATAAGTTCCTTATGGGGTCTAGTTTCCAAATTGGTGTCATTTGTGGGGGGTTTCCACTGTTTAGGCACATTAGGGGCTCTCCAAACGCGACATGGCGTCCGATCTCAATTCCAGCCAATTATGCATTGAAAATGTCAAACGGCGCTCCTTCCCTTCCGAGCTCTGCCGTGTGCCCAAACAGTGGTTTACCCTCACGTATAGGGTATTGGCGTATTCAAGAGAAATTGCACAACAAATTTTGTGGTTCATTTTCTCTTTTTATACTTGGGAAGATAAAAAAATTGGTTCTCAAATAAAATGTTTGTAAAAAAAAGTTAAATGTTAATTTTTTCCTTCCACATTGCTTCAGTTCCTGTGAAGCACGTAAAGAGTTAATAAACATCTTGAATGTGGTTTTGTAGTTTTTAGAATGGTGTCACTTTTGGATCTTTTCTGTACAACCCTCAAAGTAACGTTAAAAGTGAGATGATCCCTAAAAAAAATGGTTTTGTAACTTTTATTGTAAAAATGAGAAATCGCTGGTCAACTTTTAACCCTTATAACTTCCTAACAAAAACCAATTTTGTTTCCAAAATTGTGCTGATGTAAAGTAGACATGTGGGAAATCTTATTTATTAACTATTTTGTGTGACATATCTCTCTGATTTAAGGGCATAAAAATTCAAAGGTTGAAAATTGCAAAATTTAAACAATATTCACCATATTTCCGTTTTTTTTCCAGAAATAAACGCAAGTAATATAGAAAAAATTTTACCACTAACATGAAGTACAATATGTCACGAAAAAACAGTCTGAGAATCAGCAGGATCCGTTAAAGTGTTTCAGAGTTATAACCTCATAAATTGACAGTGGTCAGAATTGTAAATATTGGCCTAGTCATTAAGCTGCAAATTGGCTCCTTCACTAAGGGGTTAAGATCCATGGGACTGTAGCCAACCTCCATGGAAGTGACCGCAAGAGGAAAATTGATGACAAATCAAGGAGACGGATAATATGAATGGTAACAAAAGAGCCCAGAAAAACTTCTAAAAAGATTAAAGGTGAACTTTAAGCTCAAGGAACATCAGTGTCAGATCGCACCCTCCATCGTTGTATAAGCCAAAGTGGACTTCATGGGAGACCATCAAGAAGGACACCATTGTTGAAAAAAAAAATCATAAACAAAGCCAGACTGGAATTTGCCAAACTTCATGTTGGCAAGTCACAAAGCTTCTGGGAGAATGTCCTATGGACAGATGAGAGAAAAATGGAACTTTTTGGCAAGGCACATCGCTCTATGTTCACAGATGGAAAAATGAAGCATATCAGGAAAAGAACACTGTCCCTACTGTGAAACATGGAGGAGGCGCTGTTATGTTCTGGAGCTGCTTTGCTGCATCTGGCACAGGGTGTCTAGAATCTGTGCAGGGTACAATGAAATCTTAAGACTATCAAGAGATTCTAGAGAGAAATGTGCTGCCCAGTGTCAGAAAGCTTTGTCTCAGAAACAGGTCATGGGTCTTGCAACAGGATAATGACCCAAAATACACAGCTAAAAACACCCAAGAATGGCTAAGAGGAAAACATTGGACTATTCTGAAGTGGCCTTCTATGAGCCCTGACCTAAATTCTATTGAGCATCTTTGGAAAGAGAAGAAACATGCTGTCTGGAAAAACAACCTTCAAACACGAGACAACTGGAGCAGTTTGCTCTTGAGGAGTGGGTCAAAATACCTGTCGAGAGGTGCAGAAGTCTCATTGACAGTTACAGGAATCGTTTGATTGCAGTGATTGCCTCAAAAGGTTGTGCAATAAAATATTAAGTTAAGAGTACCATTATTTCTGTCCAGGCCTATTTCATGAGTTTTATTTTTTTTAAAATTCTAGGAAGCATGGTTGAAAAGGGTTGAAAAGCAATGTCCGACTTTCATTTGTTCATTTTCATAGATTTTTAATGTATTACTTTTGTCAGATTCAAGTTATTTCTGTGACCATTGTGGGTTTTTCTGTCATTAAACGAGGGGTACCAACAATTTGGTGTATATATTGTAGGCATCCTTGGTGTTACAGAAAGCAGATGATGGGAAATGCTTTTGGATGCCCAGTGTAAAGTTAGTAGTATATAGTACGTGCCTTCCCTCTCATATAATACTCCCATATTGGTGCAAATATAATTTAGTTAGGAATTAATTGAAATCTTATGACAGTCACAGGAAAACAACTGTGCAGTAGGCATTCTGTGTGATTTCTACTAGTAAGGCTGGCGGTACACACATGTCCTTTCTTTGTCATGGCTTTGTAACCTGCAAAACATGAAAAAAAAGAACATAAAACCTAAGATTGTCTAAACAATGGTGTACATAGCGAATTGGATCCCTTAAGCTCATGCTTTACAACATATCGGGCATGTGTAACCTTGTGATAAAAATATATCCATACAATGAAAATAAAAATGAAAGATTTTATCATTTGAGATTACAGTCCAATGCTGATGTCCTACACACCATGATTATTTTGCTGTTTGTTTTTTTAGTTTTTTTTCTCCAAAATAGATGCACCAATGTATTTACCTTGTGTCATGATTTATACATTTTCAGTACATATCTGATATGTTCTGTTTCTCACCCTACATAATAATAATAAACAATTATGAAATAAAGAGAGAAAAAAGAAGGCAGTGTTTCAGAAAGTAGAGCGATTGATGTTATGATTTTGAATTTTATGCTTGACTTTTATGAAGTCGAGTTTTTTGCTACTCTAATATCACACATTCTGGGCTAATACATTATATAATACCCTTTATAAGTAGGATGTATTATTTACTGTGGAGACTTAGGGTACGTTCACACAGGACTTTTTTGCTGCTTTTTTTTGCTGCTTTTTTTTATGCTAATTTTCAGCTGCTTTTTACAGTACCAGTAAAGCCTATAAGATTTCAGAAATCTCATGCACACACGTTGGTTTTTTGTTTGATCAGTATTTTCTGCTTTGCTGCTTTTTTTGGACATAGGGCATGGGGTACGTTCACACAGGACTTTTTTGCTGCTTTTTTTGCTGCTTTTTTTTATGCTAATTTAGGTGCGGTTTTTGGTGCCTTTTTTGGGTACGTTCACACAGGACTTTTTTGCTGCAGATTTTTGCTGCAGATTTTTGCTGCTTTTTTATGCCAATTTTCAGCTGCTAGGACACCTCACAATGGCTCTTCACACCTTACTACCAGGAACTCCCTCACAATAGATCACAATCAGGACACCTCACAATGGCTCTTCACACCTCACAATGGCTCACAATGGCTCTTCACACCTCACTACCAGGAACTCCCTCACAATAGATCACAAACAGGACACCTCACAATGGCTCTTCACACCTCACAATGGCTCACAATGGCTCTTCACACCTCACTAACCACACCCCTAAGCTCTTGGCTGTGAGATCCCTTCCTGCTGGCCATGATTTTCTGCACAAAAAACGCAGCAAATAATGCTACATGCGTTTTTTCAGCGTTTTTGCAGCGTTTTTTTCATCACCCATTCAAGTCAATGGGTGAAAAAACGCTGCAAAAACGCAGCAAAAACGCTGAAAGAAGTGACATGCCCTATGTCCAAAAAAAGCAGAAAATACTGATCAAACAAAAAACCAACGTGTGTGCATGAGATTTCTGAAATCTCATAGGCTTTACTGGTACTGTAAAAAGCAGCTGAAAATTAGCATTAAAAAAAGCAGCAAAAAAAAGCAGCAAAAAAGTCCTGTGTGAACGTACCCTTATGGGTGATGAAAAAAACGCTGAAAAAACGCTGAAAAAACGCATGTAGCATTATTTGCTGCGTTTTTTGTGCAGAAAATCATGGCCAGCAGGAAGGGATCTCACAGCCAAGAGCTTAGGGGTGTGGTTAGTGAGGTGTGAAGAGCCATTGTGAGCCATTGTGAGGTGTGAAGAGCCATTGTGAGGTGTCCTGATTGTGATCTATTGTGAGGGAGTTCCTGGTAGTGAGGTGTGAAGAGCCATTGTGAGGTGTGAAGAGCCATTGTGAGGTGTCCTAGCAGCTGAAAGGCTACGTTCACATTTGCGGCCAGCGCCGCGTCGGGCGCCGCAGCGGCGCCGCATGCGTCATGCGCCCCTATATTTAACATGGGGGCGCATGGACATGCGGCGCACTTGCGTTTTGCGCCGCATGCGTCGCTGCGGCGCCCGCGTCGGGGCGCAGAGGACGCAGCAAGTTGCATTTTTGCTGCGTCCAAATTCAATGAAAAAAACGACGCATGCGGCGCAAAACGCAGCGTTGTGCATGCGTTTTGCAGCGTTTTTGTTTGCGTTGTGCGCTGCGGCGCCGACGCTGCGGCGCACAACGCAAATGTGAACGTAGCCTAAATTGGCATAAAAAAAGCAGCAAAAATCTGCAGCAAAAATCTGCAGCAAAAAAGTCCTGTGTGAACGAACCCAAAAAACGCACCAAAAACGCACCAAAAAAAACGCACCTAAATTAGCATAAAAAAAAGCAGCAAAAAAAAGCAGCAAAAAAGTCCTGTGTGAACGTACCCTTACAGAACCATAACGGGAATTCATAGATGTACTAACCTGGAGCATCATATTGCCAGGTCAGTTTTATATACTGAACATGGTAAATTAAAAAATAAACAATTGTGTAATTGCACTTTTTTTTATAATTTCAACGCACTTGGATATTTTTCCAGTGCATCGCATGATAAAATGAATGGAGTCATTCAAAAGTACAACTCACGCCGCTAAAAAAACAAACCATCATATGGCTTCTGGAAAGAGAGGAAAAAGCAAAACAAAAAAATAGAAATTGCTAGTGGCCTGAATGGGGTAAGACCTTAACCACCTCCTCCCCCCCAAAAAAATTGTAATTCAAAAAATTAACCTATGGGTTGCCACATTATTCTATTCCCTTTTTCAAATTTCCTCATTATTTCTGGTGTTAAAAATCAACTCTAGAAGGATCAACAATTTTTTTAGACCTGCATTATTATATTATAAATGTGTGTCTGTCACGTTCTGTGCCCATGTGTCAGGCGTGGAACATACCATAGGCGTCTGTCAGCTATTAGTGCTCTACAGTAAATTCCTCCAGATCTCTTTTCAAGGTTTGTCAAATGGACCATACTGGATTTGTACATAAAATGTTTCCTTTTATCTCCTGAAAAAATGTTTTCCTTTTTTTTCTGTAGATGGTTAGATGGTTTTTCAGGTTGTATGCAGAGGATCGGGCGTATGGTTTTATTTTACTGTATGTATATTTTTTTGTCTTTATGGTATGCACTCCTGTTTTTCCTTTTAAAATTACACTGCAACAATATTATGTCAACAAGGACTAATGGTCGCAATGACTACTACAGTAGGAAAAAGCTCTTTAGAAGTATGAACCATAAATGTAGCAATGCCTACAGCAAAATGAGGTAATTCAAAGACATTGCACAACTGCTGCCCGGTATTGTGAACTAGTGATTCACTTGATGATACACACATTGGCTAGACAGTGATGGAAGCACAAAGTTTAAAGGGATTTTCTCAACTTCTTCTCTTCAGACGTATACGGCTCATGACCCCTGGCTTCATGCTTTGCGGGTGCCAGCGTCCAATTCATGAAGGACAGCTTGAACAAGCAGCATGGTCTGAATTGTGTGTTCTCCCAAGGGCGCTGAGGCTGGTAGGATCCAGTGATCTGTCCATGAGAGGAGTGCGAACAGGCTCTAAAGCAGAGAGTCTACTAGCAGCGCATGCTCCTTACCTAGGTAACCGGCCACCCTGACACCGTAGGCAACGAGCTCTACAGTATTCAATTAAAAATACATTCCATTTAAGTACTCTTGTATTTATAAGGAATTTGTCATTTTAACCACATAAGAACTTGAGACAAGCTTTTTCAGACTGCTTATCCAACATTAGATTTTTTTTTAAAGTTTGAACTTCTGGTTGACATTATCTTCACAGTACACTGTTTATTTCCCTTAGCAGCAGCATGCACGGAGCACACCAAGCCGCCTTTCTCTTTAGCCAGCTTCCTTAGTCCTCTGTATTTACACGCGGTCACAATATTTAGCTCACTGTCTGCTTCTTGACAACCAGACTTTGCTCAGTTAAGCAGCAAAACCACTCCTCTTCCAAAGACTTGCCCTAGAACAGTGTGGGGGAGCAAACCACTGAGAACCAAAGCAGTCATCAGAAGAGAGCTCCCTAGAGAATGAATGGAGCCACAGTTGAGAATATGCCCTGCTGCATCATTTAGTCAGGAACAAAAGTGCCTCATTCTGGCGTAAACCCTCTTATCACCTATGGATAGGTGATACCTTCTTTTTAATGGAATACCCCTTTAAGTAAATCATTTTCAGTATGTACTGGTAGGTCCATGTTTGCCACTAAAAAAAACAAAAAAAGGTTGCACTCTGTAGTGCTAAAGCATGTCAATAAGAAATATTTAAACTATGAATAGCAATACTGCTTCTGGATACTAGGAACAAAATGAGACACTTAGCACATAATTTGGCCAATTCATGCATGCCCAGCAACCAACGACAAGGTGGTCTCAAATCTGCTGGGTCCTATGTGTCTAGTGTGAATACCTCTATGACTGAAGTCTGAATTCATGGGTAGATGTGAATACCTCTCTTCAAAGTCTGATTTTATGAGTAGGTAGGACCCTGTTGCAAAATAAATCCACCACATGCTGGAGATCGGAGTGCTCGGTCAGAGACCTAATATGCAAATGACAAAAGACTGAATTGCACTTCCAAGCTAATGTGAACAGGAGCATACTAGGACACCTATACCAACAACACCCTCTCGGCCAACAGGGGGCATACCTCTAGGCCAGAACATGTAAACCTATAAAGCACTATATGGCTGACAGACAAAGAGGTAAATGTCCAGAGGATCAGATAATATAATAGTTTAAAATAAACTATAATCAAGCGATCCACACCAAAAAAGAAGAGGTATCAGCAAAATATATTTTATTAGGATATCAAAAAAATAATAATAATACAAATCAAACATGTACACACATGTGATGATGAATGGAGAGCACACAAAAAATAATCCAGTAACCGCAGATGATGAAGAAACGGAACTGGGATGGGACACAAATAAATCCAAAAAGTAAAGAGCCTTGCTGAGACGGCGCATCGGTAACAATTTAACTACTCATGATAGATATGGTCAGAACCGGATAAAATTAGTCCGGTCATGAAAGTGCATAGTGCAAAGTATGATCTATCTCCAGAGAGCAGGATTAGTGGAGGCAACTAAACACTGAATGTTCATAATAGACCGAGCATGTACAGTGAACATAACAAATGCAGCATGCCCAAGCGGCAATATTAGAAATAAATATCATTTAAGACGGCATTAAATTACCTTGGGACATGTTATTGCAGAGAACCGGTGAGCTGTACAGCAGGGACTGCCTCGACGCGCGTTTCACCGTCGTGGCTTCGTCAGGAGGCATGGCTACTAAAAAGGGGACTGGATATAAATAGGAAGTGATTGACACTCATTGGCGATTCAGCGCATATATCCACCATGATGTAAGTGCTCGAGGAGGCCGAGGCGGACGCGCGTCATGGGGTATGGGCGGGAGGACAAACGTCATCACCGCCCATCCCCACGGCAATGCGGCCGACTCACAATGTCCCCCCGAGCAGTACAGCGCATGCGTGACATGCGCACATACCAAGAAGTACATAGAGGAAGTCTGTTGCTGTGTACATGGAGACGTGATCCTCAGGGATCGTAAGTTAGGCCGGAGACACACTGGTGCGAGATACGGCCGAGTCTCGGTGGTTAAAAGCAAGCTGTGGCACCGGCACTCCGGAGCGGAGCGTGCGGCTCCATGTATTGCTATGCAGCTGCACGCTCCGCTCCGGAATGCCGGTGCCACAGCTTGCTTTTAACCAGCGAGACTCGGCCGTATCTCGCACCAGTGTGTCTCCGGCCTAATACACCTGCCATATGTTTGAGGCACAAGGGGAATTAAACATAGAACTCCATAGCACGAGCGGCATGTTGACAGTGTGTCCAGAGGCCAAATACCGCATGCACAACACGCGCACATACCAGGATATTCACAATAGGAATCTGTCAGTATTAGCATAGAAATAAAGATATATAATCCCCAGGAGTAAAAAATAAAAAATAGTATTGACCGGCCATATATTTGGGGTGTAGAGAGAATTAACTCTCCTTGCTAATATGGCCGCAGCATAATGACAAAATATCGGTAGCCAATATCAAAAATCAAAAAATGTATAGCCGATAGAATAAATAAAAAACACCAAAAAATTAAATAAATATTAAAGTACAATATGCAGGCAAAAATACCTATGAAGTCCAAACATAAGATGTATTCCTGGTCAGAATAATAGATGAACTACAATACCCTAAAATACACCGAAAGATGAATAGCCATGCATAAAGTATTCAACAAAACAGAAAATAGTCAGAAGTGCTGCGATGTTCTTGGGAGCTGACATTCCCGGATGAAGGTGATCCTCCGTGAATACCCGCTGGTGGATAGAGCTGAAAAGAATGATGACATCACAAAGGTTTCTAAATAAAAGAAAAAACACATAAATGAGTGGCACAGAAAAAGGACAGCGACATCAGTGAATTAAAAAATCCAGTCCTACCTATTAAAATCAATGTGGATTTTATAGAAAAGACTTGAAGCTGACGGCCTCATTGAGGCCTATTGGTGAAAGTGTATTCAGGGTAACCATCCAGCGTGTTTCCTTTTGAAGTAATTTTTTCTTTATATCCCCACCTCTGATCCCCATATAAATATGGTCAATCCCACAGAATCTGAGGCCTTTGGGGTTACTCTGGTGGGCCTCAAAAAAGTGTTTGGGGATAGATTTCAGCAAAGATGGTTCAGGACAATTTCTTGAATTGTTGATGTCCCTAATGTGTTCCTGAACACCAATTTTAAAAGGTCTGGTTGTCATGCCGATGGAAATACGATTACAGGGACACCGTGCATGGTACACATCTGCTTCTGTATTGCAGGTGATATGGTGTACAATTTTATAACTTTTATTCCCAGCAGAGTTGGTAAATTCTTTAGTTCTAGGAATGTATTTACACGCTGAACAGTTACCGCAGGGGAAGCATCCCCAAGGAGGGCCCTTAGAGGTTGTACCAAATGGGTTACTTTTAGGAGGAACATAGTGACTACTACATAACATATCGCCTAGAGTACGGGATTTCCGCCAGGTAATAAGAGGATGAGGGGTGAGTTGACTACGTAGATCTTTATCGGTCAGCAAGACTGACCATACTAGGAGCAGCCACCTCTTTTTTGGGGTAGCGGTATTATTTAATCTTATATAGCAATATTATTGGTAATATTGGTCTTTTTTTTATTTCCTGCAGACTAGGTAATATTTGTAATAAAGACCTCCATCTAGGGAAGTGAGAAGGGCTAAATGCTTTGATATGGCAGGGCTGAATTTCAGTCTCAGTCTAGCACTGAATACCACAAATAAATCACAAATACTGCCTCACTACAACTAGACTGAATGTACCATTAAATTGTGACTCAATAAAGCCACCATACTGATCATTAACATACAATAACTACGGCATTAATGCAGATATTATGAACAGTGACCAGAATAAGCAGGAGCTCTGGAGACAGTACACTGGTGACGTCTCCAATTGAAGTCTTCATTTTTTTCTTAATCCGGGGGCAGACACTATGACTTCTTCCAGCCAGGACTCTTCTCTGCATAATGTAACACACAGATATCAATGGCTGACCACTACTAGAGCATCCTCGTCACCTTTCCCTCTCTTCTACACCATGCTCGATGAAGAAGAAAAGTGTCCTAGTGGAATACCTCTCTTTTGCTCCCTGCAAAGTAACAGTATCCCCAAAAATAAAACATACCACAGTAGTTAAGTTCCTCTTGTGATCTCACAGTAGAAACATCTTCCTCTGTGGTAGTTAAATATTAATGCTAAAGTTTCCTATTGTGACTCCTATAGAAATGTAAAATTCCTTTTGTGCCCCATATAGTAGTAATAGCTGTCTTTGTGCCCAAATACAGCTCTATTCCTACCTCTCCAGTGGCACCCATACAGTCATAACATATTCATTTTATGCCCCAATACAGTAATATCATTTATCTTCTCTGCCACTGTAACTGTTGTAACGTTCACAGTTATAGCCCTATACATTAAGTCAGGGGTCCCCAGGGGCTGGCTGGCACTTTTCAGCCTGGGAGGCAATCACAAGGCAGTGGCCCTTGAGTTGCGGTGGCCCTCCTTTTCCCTAATAATCTCTGACCACTGCATAAAAGTAGCAGAGATAACAGGCTTTTAAAAACAGGCTGGTACATAGATAAGGGAACAGAACACAGCTTGCTGCATAGATATGGTAGCAGAACCAAGCTTACTCCAGAGATATGGGAGCAGAATCGAGCTCACTCCAGAGATATGGGAGCAGAACCGAGCTTACTCCAGAAATATGGGAGCAGAACCGAGCTTACATCAGAGATATGGGAGCAGAACCGAGCTTACTACAGAGATATGGGAGCAGAACCGAGCTTACTGCAGAGATAATGGAGCAGAACCAAGCTTACTAAAGAGATATGGGAGCAGAGCCAAGCTTACTCCAGGAGACATGGGAGCAGAACAGGGCTTACTACAGAGATATGGGAGCAGAACCAAGCTTACTCCAGAGATATGGATCAAAATGAAGAATACTCCAGAGATATGGAAGCAGAACCGAGCTTACTACAGAGATATGGGAGCAGAACTGAGCTTACTACAGAGATAAGGGAGCAGGACCAAGCTTACTACAGAGAAATGGGAGCAGAACTGAGCTTACTGCAGAGATATGGGAGTAGAACCAAGCTTACTGCAGAGATAAGGGAGTAGAACCAAGCTTACTGCAGAGATAAGGGAGCAGAACCGAGCTTACTACAGAGATATGGGAGCAGGACCGAGCTTACTAAAGAGATATGGGAGCAGAACAGAGCTTACTGCAGAGATAAGGGAGCAGAACCGAGCTTACTACAGAGATATGGGAGCAGAGCCGAGCTTACTCCAGAGACATGGGAGCAGAACAGAGCTTACTACAGAGATATGGGAGCAGAACCGAGCTTACTCCAGAGATATGGATCAAAATGAAGAATACTCCAGAGATATGGGAGCAGAACCGAGCTTACTACAGAGATATGGGAGCAGAACTGAGCTTACTACAGAGATAAGGGAGCAGGACCAAGCTTACTACAGAGAAATGGGAGCAGAACCGAGCTTACTGCAGAGATATGGGAGCAGAATCAAGCTTACTGCAGAAATAAGGGAGTAGAACCAAGCTTACTGCAGAGATAAGGGAGCAGAACCGAGCTTACTACAGAGATATGGGAGCAGAACCGAGCTTACTACAGAGATATGGGAGCAGAACCGAGCTTACTACAGAGAAAAGGAAGCAGGTCCAAGCTTACTACAGAGATAATGGAGCAGAACGGAGTTTACTTTGTCTACTACATGGAACCAAGCATGCTACATAGAAACTGGAGCAGAACCAAGATTACAGCATACATACAGTACCATAATGTAGATTACTACATTGATACAGTACCAGAACCAAGCTTACTGCTTAGATATGGTGCCATAACGGAGCTTACTTACAAACATACATACAACAATACGGCTACAGAGTGCCTACTACTATCACCACTACACAGCGAATACATAATATTAGAATATCACCATTACCTCTACATGAAACTACATTCTATACAAAGACCAATGATACCACCATACACCTTTTACTATGACTGAATTACATTAAGCTGCTACTAAATTTTAAAAAAAATGCTACCTTAAAAAAATCAGTATTACAACCTTACAGCAACCGTATATTGGTAGATACCAGTTCCGCAGAACCAGTGATTACAGTACAGTTATATATAGTAACTTACACATGACGTTCTTTCTGATTCGGGTCGTTCACTTTTCTATCAGGCCCAGACTGACATGACAACTTCTCCTGCCAGGACTCATCTGCACAGATTACAACAAAGGTACATTTGACTTCTCACATTTCTAGCGCCGTCTCCATCTATTCCCAACATACAAAAACTCCCCACTCTGTGTGCACCTGCAGTGTGGACCATTGACCCCAATATTTAATTGTGTAATTACTAGGATTACTCCCACCCCCCGAAAAATTAAAGTGTCCCACAGAAAGTAGTAATGCCCCTACTGTGCAAATATTTGTATGGTCCTGTGAAGAATATAATATCCCAAGTGCCCCCTTCCAGCAACAAATACCCTTGAGTGCTCACTTAAAGTAACAATATCCCCCCTAAAAAAAGTACCTGAGTGCCCCTATCAAAACTATTAATGTCCCCATTCATAACAAATAATGTCCTCTGAGCACCCACACAGCTCTGTATATACAGTTTGATGGTCCTACAGCCCCCAATTCCCCTTTATTATACATTGAGGACCTCAAAACTCCTATATATAGTAAAATGGCTACATAGCCCCTATAGACAATATGATGTCCCTGCTGCCTCCTATATATAGTATGAGGCTTTACAGTTTTCTATATATACTATAGCTCCCCACAAATAGTAGGTCTCCAAAATCCCCTATATATAGTATGATGGCCCCCTACAGATCTCTAATTGCGATATTATGTACCTCACAGCTTCCTATATATAGTATGATGATCCCGCATCCCCTCTATATATAGTATCATGTCCCTACAGCTCCCTATATGGAATATGGTGACCTCACAGCCCCCATATGATGGTCCCCACAGTTTCTTTTATTTATATATATATTATATATAGTATGAAGTTATCCCACTGCCCCATATATATAGTATGATGGTCCCCACAGCCCTACATATATAGTATATATAGTGCGATGGCCCGAGTTCCCACCATAAATATAGTACGATGGCACCAGTTGCCCATATATATAGTATGATGGCCCTAGTTCTTCCCAAATATCTAGCATGATGGCCCCAGTTCTCCCCATATATCTAGTATGATGGCCCAGTTCTCCCCATATATCTAGTATGATGGCCCCAGTTCTCCCCATATATCTAGTATGACGGCCCCAGTTCTCCCCATGCATATATTATGACAGCCCCAGTTCTCCCCATATATATAGTATGACGGCCCCAGTTCTCCCCATGTATGTAGTAAGATGGCCCCAGTTCCCCCATATTTTTATCTTCCAGTCAGCAAAGCGGCATGAGGCAATAATGTCATTGCACCGCCTGCGTCAGCACACTGAAGTCTCAGGAAGCTGCGGTCTGCAGCTTATGAGACAGACCATGGTTTCCACTAGGAATTTCGGGGCCCATAGTGGCAAAATTTTCGGTTTCCCTTGAGACTCCGCCCAGGCTCCACACCAGCTTCACCTCCACTGTCCCATCACCCACTCTTGGAAAAACTCAACTTCTCCACCACATCCTCACCGATCAGATATCAAACACCAGATCACATTCATAACCAGCAGCTTTTGTTCTGGCCAAAAGAATTTTTAAGTTGACACCACGACACGGTAGACTCTTTTGACCGGGCCCTACTTTACTCTAAATTATTAAAAATAAATATATTTTTATGTATTTTTCTTTAAGGGAATGAGTGACATACATTTATATATTTTTTAAACAACCATTAATACCACATACAGGGGACAAATATCGTCACACCATGACCAGACCACATATTACCACCACATAGTGACTGACTAATACCTCATACAAGGAACAAATACCGCCACACCATGACTAGACCACATATTACCACCACATAGTGACCAAATAATGCCACATACAAGGAACAAATACCAACGCACCATGTCCAGACCACATATTACCATCACATGATGACCAATAATACCACATACAAGGAACAAATACCACCACACCATGACCAGACCACATATTACCACCACAAAGTGACCGAATAATACAACATACAAGGAACAAATACCACCACACCATGATCGGACAACATATTACCATCACATAGTGACTGAATAATACCACATACAAGGAACAAATACCGCCACACCATGACCAGACCCCATATTACCACCACATAGTGACTGAATACTACAATACTGATCATTAATTTAAAAAAACAAAACACAATACTAAATGCTATTGTATACAGGAACTCTGTATTTACTGTGAGTGTACAGGTAATACAGTGATCACTGGTGACATTATTCACAGGAGCTCTGTATATAGTGTCAGTGTACAGGTAATACAGGGATCACCAGTGACATTAGGCACAGGAGCTCTGTATAAAGTGCCAGTGTACAAGTAATACAGTGATCGCTACTGCCAGTGACATTATACACAGGAGCTCTGTATATAGTATACAGTGTATAGTGTCAGTGTACAGGTAATACACTGACTCACCAGTGACATCTCTAGCTGAAGTCCTTCATCTTTGCTTTTCTTTTTCATCCACCACAGACCACCGTCACTTCTTCCAGCCAGGACTCGACTCTGCATAAAATAACACAGTTACCTAGAGCACCGCTTCCAGAGCACATTCCCCACTTTTTCCCTTTCGTCTATACTACACATCTGAATACAGAGGTCCACCCACAATCAATATATAATTGGTTATTATGCAACCTCATAGATTGTAAGCTTGCGAGCAGGGCCCTCATTCCTTTTGGTATCTGTTGATCTATGTGTTTATTGTTATGCTTAATGTCCATTGTCTGTACAAGTCCCCTCTAAAATGTAAATGCAGAATATGTTGGCGCTATAGAAATAAAATTATTATTAATTATTATTATTAACCCACTATTCCAAATATAAATTATAATCCGCCACTGTGCACCCACTAACTATAAATAGCCACTTTCCCCATTTAATATATAATTTAATTAGCACCTGTACTCTTTCCCCGAATTCATTACGTAACATTTCATCCTCAACGCCCCCATTATGTACCTCCCTCTCTAACCCTAACCCCGATTCATTATATTTACATGCCCCTCCCACCCCAATTCATTGTCATGTCTTTCTCTTCCACCCACTATTCATTATCAACTGCTCTATCCCACGTTCAATACATCCTTTACTCTCCTACCCTCAAAATTCATTATTTGTTCTCCCCCTAGATTATCATTTGCTATCCCCACCCCCCACCTTCAATTAAATTGCTGTCCCCGTCCCTCACAATGAATTCATCATTTGAAGTCCCCCACTTTAATTTTAAGTCCCCTTACTTCATCCATTGCAGTCACCTATCACCCCCTCACTTCATCTGCAGTGTCCCTTCATCATTTGCAGCCCCCATCCCCCTTCCATTTCATCATGTAAAGTCCCTCCTCAGACACACTTCATCATGTGCAGTCCCCTTCCCCCCACTTCATCATGTGCAGTTCCCCTTACCCACCCACTTCATCATGTGCAGTCCCCCTTATCCCCCACTTCATCATGTGCAGTCACCCTTACACCCAATTCATTATGTGCATTACCCTTTACCCCCAAATTCATCATGTGCAGTCCCCCTTACTGCCCACTTCATCATGTGCAGTCCCCCTTACCTCCCACTTCATGTGCAGTCCCCCTTGCCCCCCACTTCATCATGTGCAGCCCAACACCCCCTCTTCATCATGTGCAGCCCCACTCCCCCTTCATCATGTGCAGTCCCCCTTACTCCCCCCTCTTCATCATGTGCAGTCCTCCTTAACCCCCACTTCAATATGTGCAGCCCCACTCCCCCTTCATGATGTGCAGTCCCCCTTACTCCCCCCACTTCATCATGTGCAATCTCCCTCACGACCCACGTCATCACGTGCGGCCCCACTCTATCATGTACAGCCCCACTCCCCCCACTTCATCATGTGCAGTCTCCTTTAACCCCCAAACTCCATCATGTGCAGCCTCCTTTAACCCCCAAATTCCATCATGTGCGGCCTCACTCCCCTTCATCATGTGCAGTCTCCTTAACCCCCAAATTCCATCACGTGCAGCCCCACTCCCCCTTCATCATGTGCAGCCTCCTTTAACCCCCAAATTCCATCATGTGTGGTCCCACTCCAACTTCATCATGTGCAGTCTCTTTAACCCCCAAATTCCATCATGTGCGACCCCACTCCCCTTCATCATGTGCAGTCTCCTTAATCCCCAAATTCCATCATGTGCGGCCCCACTTCCCTCATCATGTGCAGTCTCCTTAACCCCCAAATTCCATCATGTGTGGCCCCACTCCCCTCATCATGTGCAGTCTCCTTAACCCCCAAATTCCATCATGTGTGGCCCCACTCCCCTTCATCATGTGCAGTCTCCTTAACCCCCAAATTCCATCATGTGTGGCCCCACTCCCCTCATCATGTGCAGTCTCCTTAACCCCCAAATTCCATCATGTGTGGCCCCACTCCCCTCATCATGTGCAGTCCCCCTTAACCCCCACTTTATCATGTGCAGCCCCACTCCCCCTTCATCATGTGCAGTCCCCCTTACTCCCCCCACTTCATCATGTGCAATCTCCCTCACCACCCACGTCATCATGTGCAGCCCCACTCTATCATGTACAGCCCCACTCCCCCCACTTCATTATGTGCAGTCTCCTTTAACCTCCAAACTCCATCATGTACAGCCCCACTCCCCCTTGATCATGTGCAGCCTCCTTTAACCCCCAAATTCCATCATGTGCGGCCCCACTCCCCTTCATCATGTGCAGTCTCCTTAACCCCCAAATTCCATCATGTGCAGCCCCACTCCCCCTTCATCATGTGCAGCCTCCTTTAACCCCCAAATTCCATCATGTGTGGTCCCACTCCACCTTCATCATGTGCAGTCTCTTTAACCCCCAAATTCCAACATGTGCGACCCCACTCCCCTTCATCACGTGCAGTCTCCTTAACCCCCAAATTCCATCATGTGCGGCTCCACTCCCCTTCATCATGTGCAGTCTCCTTAACCCCCAAATTCCATCATGTGTGGCCCCACTCCTCTCATCATGTGCAGTCTCCTTAACCCCCAAATTCCATCATGTGCGGCCCCAATCCCCTTCATCATGTGCTGCCCCAATCCCCTCATCATTTGCAGTATCCTTAACCCCCAAATTCCATCATGTGCAGTCTCCTTAACCCCCAAATTCCACCATGTGTGGCTCCACTCCCCTTCATCATGTGCAATCTCCTTAACCCCCAAATTCCATCATTTGCGGCCCCACTCCCCTTCATCATGTGCAGTCCTCCTTACACCCCCCCACTTCATCACTTGCAGTTACCCAACATTTAATTCATTTTATAAAGAAAACAAAAAAGTTTTTCATACTTACCTGCCCAGTCGCTCCCCTGCAGTGCCTCTCTGCTTCTAGCATCCGGATCGAGACATGTCGGCGCGTCCGCGATGATGTCATCGCACACCCGACACCTGACCCGGAAGTATAGAGAGAACATGGAGGAAGCAGGAGCTGTGCAACCGTCAAGGTGACGGCCGTGCACAGCTCCCGGCCCCGGCGCGAACGTGTGCACTGACTGTGATGCGGCTGTGTCTGCTGCCGGCCGTGTCACAGTACAGTGCACAGAGCCGTGCACAATTTGATGTGTGGCTGTAGTCACCACCAGGCGGCCGTCCCTGAGCAGCTGCTGGGGGAGCAGCCCGGGGGACATTTGCCTCTTTGCCATCCGGCCCGGCCTGCCCCTGGGGGTCACCAACCTGTAGTTCAGGAGCCACATGTGGCTCACGGTCCCATGAATTGTGGCTTGCGGCTGTCTGCCAGCTTGGCGCATTAGCTCCACGTCTAGCAAACAGGTATGAGAAGCACATGTCAAAATGATGAATTTTATGAGTAACCCAGCACAGAAGAGAAGATCTGGATGCCCATATACTGGTCTTTGCGGTTTGGAGATAATTTAGGTATGGTACACTGGAGACAGGATAATACTACCTGTCAGAGGTTCTTGAAGCTGGATGCAACAGTCTGTTGGGAGTGCTTGATGGCTGAATACCGAATGGGGGTATTGTGGGAACCCTTAGATCTTGAGATACTGTTTCAGGGTAATTTCTGTGGAAAAGCTTAGGGTATCATTATACCTGTAATGGGGACTTTGGTTGCCAATATTGTGAGCAGGGATTGGAGCTGAATGTGGCTCATGACCCACAGAGCTGAATGTGACTCGAAAGGTTGGGGACCACTGCATTAAGGTATGGAACCACAACAGGGGACATTATTACTGTCGCTCTTTGTTGAGCTATACAATAATAATGCTCACCACTGTGACCTTATAAACTATTAGTATCCTCCAGTTCTGTCCCCCATACACTGATATCCGCCAATTCTGTCCCCCATACACTGATAATAATGCACAGTACTAGTCTCCATATACAATACCTATAACGTCTCCGATTCTAGCTCTTACACATTTCTTGCAGTCATAAACTTATAATGACCCCATTCTGTCACATGAACAAAGTTCCCCATTCTAACCATGTTATAATGTTCCCAGTCGTGGTCCTCATATATAGCTATAGTTTTATATATATATTAAGTTACAACTTCCTCCTACATTGCACAGTGAAGGTGCAGCACTGCAGGAATGTATTTGCACTGCCCGAGATAACCCGATGCCATCTGGCCCTTGATAGTCTGGTGACATGTATATATTGCAGGACACTAGCAGGAACTCTGGTGCCCCATGGCTGGTCATAGAGGCTAATGTTGCGATCGGTACCCCCCTGGTACTGCCGTTAGCCTCTTCCTCCGGTTCCAGGCTCACACTGATGGAGCTGCATACTGGCTGAAAGCTCCCTGTGTCACCAACAGATGGAAGGGATCAGCTGTTCAGGCTCTGATTTGTCACCACTAACTGCCTACCGTAAGCCATTGGGCATGGGTGAGTCTGTCCCCTTCCCATGCATTTATCATTTGCCATCCCTTGGTTGAACTTAATGGACATGTGTCTGTTTTCAGCCATAATAACTATTTAACTATGCAAATGTGTATTTGCAACAGACCCACTTCCTGTAGTAAGCTTGATTATGTTCATACAGTCATGGCTAAAAGCACTCTTGAAATTGTTCTAGAAAAGGAAGTATTTCTCCCTGAAAATTATTGCAATTACACATGTTTTGTTATGCACATGTTTATTTCTTTGTGTGTATTGGAACAACACAAAAAAATCTGAGAAAAAAGGCACATTGGACATAATTTCACTAAAAAAATGGGCCGGACAAAATTGTTAGCATCCTCAACTTAATATATTGTTGCACACACTTTTGAATAAATAACTGCAATCAATCGCTTCCTATAACCATCAACAGGCGTCCTAGATCTCTCAACTTAAATTTTGGACTACTTTTCTTTTGCAAATTGCTCCAGGTCGCAATGCAAGAAGCTGTAAGATAATCTCAAAACATCTTTGAACCTCCACCATTTTTTACTGTAGGCACCGTGTTCTTGTTTTTTTTGTAGGCTTCATTCCATATTCTGTTAACAGTTGTCATCTGTCTGGGTTCAAATCCTTGAAGCTGTGCTTTATGGTCAGCTTCTCTGTCTGCCGAGCCACAGCAGATACACCTTTTTCTCCAGATGTTTATTTTCTGTTATACTTGCTTCAGTCGTTTCATGGTAACAGGTGTTTTCATTTACTCATGTGTCTGCCCTATCTTCTTTCAGGTGTGGCTTTATATATTTTTCCCCTGCTTGTATTTCCTGCTGGTGATTGTCTCATTTGGATCTCTAGCCATACTACTGTACAGTCATGGCCAAAAGTATTGACACCCCTGCAATTCTGTCACATAATACTCGGTTTCTTCCTGAAAATGATTGCAAACACAAATTCTTTGGTATTATTATCTTCATTTAATTTGTCTTAAATGAAAAAACACAAAAAGAATTGTCCTAATGCCAAATTGGATATAATTCCACACCAAACATAAAAAAGGGAGTGGACAAAAGTATTGGCACTGTTGGAAAAATCATGTGATGCTTCTCTAATTTGTGTAATTAACAGCACCTGTAACTTACCTGTGGCACCTAACAGGTGTTGGCAATAACTAAATCACACTTGCAGCCAGTTGACATGGATTAAAGTTGACTCAAGCTCTGTCCTGTGTCCTTGTGTGTACCACATTGGGCGTGGAGAAAAGAAAGAAGACCAAAGAACTGTCTGAGGACTTGAGAAACCAAATTGTGAGGAAGCATGAGCAATCTCAAGGCTACAAGTCCATCTCCAAAGACCTGAATGTTCCTGTGTCTACCGTGCGCAGTGTCATCAAGAAGTTTAAAGCCCATGGCACTGTGGCTAACCTCCCTAGATGTGGACAGAAAAGAAAAATTGACAAGAGATTTCAACGCAAGATTGTGCGGATGTTGGATAAAGAACCTCGACTAACATCCAAACAAGTTCAAGCTGCCCTGCAGTCCGAGGGTACAACAGTGTCAACCCCTACTATCCGTCGGGATCTGAATGAAAAGGGACTGTATGGTAGGAGACCCAGGAAGACCCCACTTCTTACCCCGAGACATAAAAAAGCTAGGCTGGAGTTTGCCAAAGCTTACCTGAAAAAGCCTAAAACATTTTAGAAGAATGTTCTCTGGTTAGATGAGACAAAAGTAGAGCTTTTTGGGCAAAGGCATCAACATAGAGTTTACAGGAGAAAAAAAGAGGCATTCAAAGAAAAGAACACGGTCCCTACAGTCAAACATGGCGGAGGTTCCCTGATGTTTCGGGGTTGCTTTGCTGCCTCTGGCACTGGACTGCTTGACCGTGTGCATGGCTTTATGAAGTCTGAAGACTACCAACAAATTTTGCAGCATAATGTAGGGCCCAGTGTGAGAAAGCTGGCTCTCCCTCAGACGTCATGGGTCTTCCAGCAGGACAATGACCCAAAACACACTTCAAAAAGCACTAGAAAATGGTTTGAGAGAAAGCACTGGAGACTTCTAAGGTGGCCAGCAATGAGTCCAGACCTGAATCCCATAGAACACCTGTGGAGAGATCTAAAAATGGCAGTTTGGAGAAGGCACCCTTCAAATATCAGGGACCTGGAGCAGTTTGCCAAAGAAGAATGGTCTAAAATTCCAGCAGAGCATTGTGAGAAACTCATTGATGGTTACTAGTAGTGGTTGGTCGCAGTTATTTTGGCTAAAGGTTGTGCACCCAAGTATTAGGCTGAGGGTGCCAATACTTTTGTCTGGCCCATTTTTGGAGTTTTGTGTGAAATGATCAATGTTTTGCTTTTTGCTTCATTCTCTTTTGTGTTTTTTCATTTAAGACAAATTAAATGAAGATAATAATACCAAAGAATTTGTGTTTGCAACCATTTTCAGGAAGAAACTGAGTATTATCTGACAGAATTGCAGGGGTGTCAATACTTTTGGCCATGACTGTAGTTTAAGCCAGTCAGTGACAGACAAGTTAGAGTTTATCTCTCTGCTGTTTATGTACTTTACTCTGCACCTATCTTCTGTTTCTTTTTACGAAGTAGGCGGCATATTCACTAACAGTACATACTTAATCCTTTATTTAATTTTACTCACTGTGGGATATCTTTCTATTTCAGTACACTTTCCTTTCTGTAGGCAATTTGCACTCTGCTCTTCCCTCTGGTTCCTTAGGAGGAACGAGAATTGCTTGACCACCTTTCAGGCAGCATAGGTTCACGTTGCGCACAATGGACAAAGGAATATCAAGATCTTTGGAGATAGACTGGTAACCTCAATATTATTGATATTTTTCAACAATTTTTATTTCTCAAGTCCTCAGACAGTGCACACAGAAACAGAATACAAAGATTGAGTAAACTTCTCCCCTTTTTATCTGGTTTAAGGTGTGATTTTCATATTGTCCACACCTGTTAACCTCCTAACGACCAGAGGTATTTTTGATTTTGAATTTTCATTTTTTCATTTTCATTTTTTGCTCCCCTTCTTCCCAGAGCCATACCTTTTTTATTTTTCAGTCAATATAGCCATGTGATGGCTTGTTTTTTGCAGGACAAGTTGTACTTTTGATCAGCACCATTGATTTTAACATATCATGTACTGGAAAACGGGAAAAAAAATTCCAAATGCAGCGAAATTGCAAAAAAAGTGCATTTCCACACTTTATTACTTTGGACCACTAATTAACAAATCCTGAGGCTATTACAATGGTACATTTCCATTTATTTCTGAAGATATTGTACAGTCTATGAAAAAAATAAAGGGATGTGAATAATGGTGAGCAGCACTGTATGTTGACTTCAGCAAAGCATTTGATAAAGTATCTCATACTATCCTTATTGAAAAAATGACCAAGTATGGGATTGACAAGGCTAAGGTTAGGTGGATTCATAATTAGATCAGTGATTGTACTCAAATAGTGGCAATAAATGATTGCACAAGGCCGTGTCCTGGCCCCAGTGTTGTTCAAAGTTTTTATAAATGATGTACAGTAGATAAGGAAACTGAACATAAAATAATTAAATTTGCAGACAATGCAAAGCTAGAAGGGATAGCTAACACTAGAGAAGACAGATAAAGTATTCAGAAGGATCTAGATAAGCTTGGATAATATGCAGCGATTAATAGAATGGTATTTAACAGGGAGAAATGCAAGATTCTACATCTGGGCAAAAAGAAAATTACATCTGCAGAATGAGAGGAATAATACTGAGAAACAGCAAGTGTGAAAAAGACTTGGGTATACAAATAGATCACAGACTGCACATGAGTCAACAATGTGATGCAGCAGCAAAAAAGGCAAACATAATTCTAGGATGTATTAAGAGAAGCATAGGAGTCTAGATCACGTGCAGTATCTACTCCTCCTTGGTCAGACTTCACCTGGAATACAGTGTCCAGTTCTGGGCACCACATTTAAAAAAATACATTGAAAAACTGGAGCAAGTTCAGAGAAGAGCTACCAGGATGATGAGCGGGCTGCTAAGCATGTCCTACGAGGAATGGTTAAAGGATCTGGAAATGATTAATTTGCAAAAGAGAAGGCTCAAAGGAGACTTAATAGCTGTTTACAAATAGCTGAAGACATGTCACAGTGTAGAGGGATCATCATTATTCTTATTTGCACATGGAAACACGAGAAGGAATGGAATGAAATTGAAAGGGAGAACATACAGATTAGCTATTAGAAAAAAACTTTTTGACAGTGAGTGAAACAGGCTGCCACAAGAGGTAGTGAGTTCTACAATGGAAGTATTCAAACAGAAGCTGGATAGACATATAATGCTTTATCCAGAATGGGTCCCAGTACCCCATATAATGCTCTTGTCAGGACTAGATCCCAGCAGCTCTTGTGCACCAGTCGGCAGCTTTTCCCTCTGAGCTATTCATCTCACTGGACAGTACCTTGCTAATCCCGATACTAGTACGTGTGTTGTTCCTGATTGTCTCTACCCTGAGTTCTTGATTGGCTCAATCCTGATTGAACATCCTACTTAAACTTGGCATTGCATTTCCTTTCTTGCAAGATTATTGAACTTCCAGCCTTCAGTCAAGCTTTCCTTCCACCTGCTACTTCATTTAAAATTATACTGCTTCTACCGTGTACCGAACCTAGCTATTCCTGACTACACAACCTACTGATCCTTTAACTATATTGCTACTCCTGTGTACCAACCCCTGACTATTCCTGACTATGCTACCTGCCGGTGCTGCCCCTAGTGTTTGCAATACCACTACTACAAAGGTCAGTCCATAGCAGCTCTATACATAAAAAAATAAATAATCAAATACTCACCTCTCCTTGTTCCTTGCTGGCTGCAGCTCCAGTCTCCTCAGTGTCTTCTGTTCCTTTGCACAGCTCAGTACAGAGGGCGCACTGTAGTGACGCCAACAAGTCCTCTGCCCCTAGACATCACGGAGTCAGAAGAAGCAGAAGAGACTGGAGCTGCAGAGGAACAGGAAGAGGTAAGTATTTCAAATAGTTTAAAGCACGATGAGGGGCACCCGGTGGCAATGCCCATGCTGGCACTGGGACCACCCAAATGACAGGTCCCTTAGTGTGCCGGTGTCTCTGACAGCGAGTGGCCCCCCTCTTGCTCAGGGTCCTGGCACGTACCCAGGTGCGCCGGGTGGTGATGCCGGCCCTGACGCTGAACTTTGATGCCTGACATCTGATTTTGCCACTTTGACTACTCAATCCTATTGCCCCTTTTGCCTTTGATCTACTCTGACCTTCGTAGCCTGACCTTGGACTTTGCTTTTGACAATTCATTTGTCTTATCCCTTTGTCTCTGATATACTCTCCTTGCAATTGACATCCGACTTAGCGTCACAAATGGCATGGGTATATGTGACTATGAGTAGCCACAAAAACCTCTCTGACATCCTTTTGGTCAGAAAACCAGGCTATAATCAGCCTATGTACAAGTATACCCACTCAAACTAGCATAATGTTGCAAAGAGAAAAGAGAGTTATGCCAGGTATATATGGAGTAAAAATAGTATAAAGTTTATTAACACTTGAACAATATATTACCAAAACAGTTATACACGAAAAATAAAGTGATACATGTGCAGAAAGTCACCCGGCAGGGTGTAGAGATCCTCCACAAACCCCCCACCGCTCAATGCCTATCAGTACTTTTAATGTAAAGTGCATGTGCGTATTACTATGGCATAAGTGGACATGCCTACCGCCACCCAGGACCCTAACAAAAACATAATCCTCAGGTAGGGTAACAGTGAGTCCATGGGAGGCTGACAGACACTTACCACAAGCAGGGGTTAGAGGAAATAGAGCCGGGTATCCCGAGAAACCTCCCGACGCGCGTTTCGCGTCCCTAGATGTCCGCTTTCTCAAGGGAGTACCGGATCCCTAACCAACAGGACCTTATGAGGTCAAAGGATGCATCACGTGGTGGGTTTGGGCCAATCCGCGTGGTTATGTAGCGGCGCATGCGCACCACGTATCCTAGGTCCTGAAGGTGCGACGGAGCGTCACGCACCACCGCGCACGCGCGGGGATCAGACTGAATCCCCAGGCGTGCGAGCAGAGCCGAGAGACGCCCCACCGCACAACAGGAATCCCGGGCCGCGGCGCGCATGCGCACAACCACTGGATCACCAATAAGTAATAGCAGGTGCCTACAATACAATAAAGAATGAACGCTAAGTCATAAAATGGGGGAAATATGCAGAGGAAAAAAGAACGCACACAAAGTGGACAGAGCAGAGTGGTCATATCAGGTATATAGTACAATTATAGATCTTGGTCAGACGACAAGCCATTCTCTCTCTGCCACTTCTAGTAGGTGTCCCCCGTAGTATTCACCCAGATAATCACTCCAGCGTTACGCATAGGTTCTAACTGTGCCACAAATCCAACGTGAAAAGCGAAGATACAGTCTCATGGTTCTCTTGGTCCCACTGTAGGGTTATAAAATATGAATAATGAATAATAAAGAAAAAAATCAAATTAAAATACAATATTACTAAAAACACCCGGATCGTGCATCAACGGGGCAACCGGCAGGAATATACAGTCAGTACCTCATAATCAGGACCCCAAGAAAGAGGAAAAGGAAAGGGATTCATTCAATCCCCTAGGGGTCAGAGTGTCCAGTATAGTGATCCACTTGGCTTCAACCTGTGCCAATATTTTTTTATAATCCCCCCCCCTCTTATACCCAAATGGATTACATCTATCCCCCTCACTTTTAGTGATGACGGATCACTATTGTGGTGTTGTCTAAAGTGACGGGGGATAGTTTTGAGGAGGGTAACATCGGTCGCTGTCTTGGCCGCGCAAATGTCCCGCACATGCTCTCGTACCCTTATTCTGAGTTCCCTTGACGTTAGTCCTATATAGATTTTGGAGCACCCGCATGTGGCATAATAAACCACATTTGTGCTACTACAGGAAATGCGGTGTCTGATGTCAAAGGTTTTTGTACCATCGGAACTACAGAAGGTGGTGCAGCGCAGGACATTTGCGCAGGCAAGACAGCGACCGCATGGTATCGATTCCAATATCGGACCCCTAGAGCCAAATGGGTTCTTCCTAGTAGGCACGTAATGACTGCTAACAAGAAGGTCTTTCAAGTTTTTTGACCTTCTTGCAGTCATAAGGGGGTAATCACCCAAAAATGTTCCCAGGGAGGGCTCGGTACTCAGGGTACGAGAGCATGTGCGGGACAGCCATGGGCGCGGCCTGTGCGCCCTCGTACGCAAATCTCTTCCTGGGCTCCTGGGAGAGGTTTGTTTTTGGTGACGAGGGCCCACGGGCCGCCTCCCATGTGCTGTGCTGGCACAGGTACATAGATGACATTTTCTTTTTGTGGGATGGGACGGTGCAACAGCTTGGGGAATTCATGGAGACGCTGAATCGGAATTCTTTAAATATATTTCTGACCTACAACTATGATATCAGGAAGGTTAACTTCTTGGATGTCAATTTTGAAGTAGATACAAATGGGTCTATTCAGACGGACGTATATTGCAAGCCTACATCTGTGAATTCCCTGATTCATGCGTCCTCAGCTCACATACCTTCTACCATTAGGGCCGTCCCGGTCGGACAGTTTCTCCGGATGAGGCGGATTTGTTCGTCGGATGCAAAATTTGAAGCACAGGCTTCTGACCTTAAGTCAAGGTTTGTAGCACGTGGTTATTCGAACCGGTGCATTAAAAAAGGATATCGCAGGGCGCAGGCTACTCCACGCGGCGACCTTCTTAAAGGTACCAGAGCTCGAGCAGGTACCATGGGTAATGGACCTATTCGGTTCATATCAACATTTAATCATGAATGGGAGGACATGCGGCAGATCCTTTCGAAACATTGGTCTATTCTGAGTACCGAGCCCTCCCTGGGAACATTTTTGGGTGATTACCCCCTTATGACTGCAAGAAGGTCAAAAAACTTGAAAGACCTTCTTGTTAGCAGTCATTACGTGCCTACTAGGAAGAACCCATTTGTCTCTAGGGGTCCGATATTGGGATCGATACCATGCGGTCGCTGTCTTGCCTGCGCAAATGTCCTGCGCTGCACCACCTTCTGTAGTTCCGATGGTACAAAAACCTTTGACATCAGACACCGCATTTCCTGTAGTAGCACAAATGTGGTTTATTATGCCACATGCGGGTGCTCCAAAATCTATATAGGACTAACGTCAAGGGAACTCAGAATAAGGGTACGAGAGCATGTGCGGGACATTTGCGCGGCCAAGACAGCGACCGATGTTACCCTCCTCAAAACTATCCCCCGTCACTTTAGACAACACCACAATAGTGATCCGTCATCACTAAAAGTGAGGGGGATAGATGTAATCCATTTGGGTATAAGAGGGGGGGGGATTTTAAAAAAATATTGGCACAGGTTGAAGCCAAGTGGATCACTATACTGGACACTCTGACCCCTAGGGGATTGAATGAATCCCTTTCCTTTTCCTCTTTCTTGGGGTCCTGATTATGAGGTACTGACTGTATATTCCTGCCGGTTGCCCCGTTGATGCACGATCCGGGTGTTTTTAGTAATATTGTATTTTAATTTGATTTTTTTCTTTATTATTCATTATTCATATTTTATAACCCTACAGTGGGACCAAGAGAACCATGAGACTGTATCTTCGCTTTTCACGTTGGATTTGTGGCACAGTTAGAACCTATGCGTAACGCTGGAGTGATTATCTGGGTGAATACTACGGGGGACACCTACTAGAAGTGGCAGAGAGAGAATGGCTTGTCGTCTGACCAAGATCTATAATTGTACTATATACCTGATATGACCACTCTGCTCTGTCCACTTTGTGTGCGTTCTTTTTTCCTCTGCATATTTCCCCCATTTTATGACTTAGCGTTCATTCTTTATTGTATTGTAGGCACCTGCTATTACTTATTGGTGATCCAGTGGTTGTGCGCATGCGCGCCGCGGCCCGGGATTCCTGTTGTGCGGTGGGGCGTCTCTCGGCTCTGCTCGCACGCCTGGGGATTCAGTCTGATCCCCGCGCGTGCGCGGTGGTGCGTGACGCTCCGTCGCACCTTCAGGACCTAGGATACGCGGTGCGCATGCGCCGCTACATAACCACGCGGATTGGCCCAAACCCACCACGTGATGCATCCTTTGACCTCATAAGGTCCTGTTGGTTAGGGATCCGGTACTCCCTTGAGAAAGCGGACATCTAGGGACGCGAAACGCGCGTTGGGAGGTTTCTCGGGACACCCGGCTCTATTTCCTCTAACCCCTGCTTGTGGTAAGTGTCTGTCAGCCTCCCATGGACTCACTGTTACCCTACCTGAGGATTATGTTTTTGTTAGGGTCCTGGGTGGCGGTAGGCATGTCCACTTATGCCATAGTAATACGCACATGCACTTTACATTAAAAGTACTGATAGGCATTGAGCGGTGGGGGGTTTGTGGAGGATCTCTACACCCTGCCGGGTGACTTTCTGCACATGTATCACTTTATTTTTCGTGTATAACTGTTTTGGTAATATATTGTTCAAGTGTTAATAAACTTTATACTATTTTTACTCCATATATACCTGGCATAACTCTCTTTTCTCTTTGCAACAATATGTGACTATGAGCAGCATTTGAATTCATCATTCTTATCACCAACAATTGATGATCAGTGCTAAAGGAGTTATATTATTGACCTTTTTCTTTATTAACACTGATCTTTTTTTTATGATTACCTAAAAACAATAAATTATTACTAAAATAGAATGAGCATTAAAGTTTTTTCCACTTTTAGGAAGTGGACCACAAATTTATATTGACAAAAATGAGGCTTGTATTTTAATCATACACTTTGTATTGGATGCCACTTAAAGGGAACCTACCACCCCGTTTTTTAAAAATTAGATAAAAATAGTGTGAAATAGGGGCAGAGCTGGGCTTTACATTAGGGCCTTTTCGGTGCCTTTACACCCCCGTTAGGCTGCCCAAATACCTTTGTGAAGTGGCCGTTTTCTGCTGTCACTCAAGTGGGTCAGGTCGGATGGGCGTGGTCACAGCGCTGTTTGTCCCCCAGGATCCTGCTCATCATTACGTTGGTGGCGTAGTGGTGTGCGCATGTCCAAAGAAGATCCACTGCCCAGGAGATGAATAATGGCGCGGTCTTCGCTATTTAGCCATTTACCGGTGGGCGCGGCCATCTTTCCTGTGGCCGCGCCTGCGCAGATGGAGCGCTCTGCTGCCCGGGACTTCAGGAAAATGGCCGCCGCGATCTCCATCTGCGCACGGGCGGAATCCCGCGGCCATTTTCCTGAAGTCCCGGGCAGCAGAGCGCTCCATCTGCGCAGGCGCGGCCACAGGAAAGATGGCCGCGCCCACCGGTAAACGGCTGAATAGCGAAGACCGCGCCGTTATTCATCTCCTGGGCAGTGGATCTTCTTTGGACATGCGCACACCACTACGCCACCAACGTAATGATGAGCAGGATCCTGGGGGACAAACAGCGCTGTGACCACGCCCATCCGACCTGACCCACTTGAGTGACAGCAGAAAACGGCCACTTCACAAAGGTATTTGGGCAGCCTAACGGGGGTGTAAAGGCACCGAAAAGGCCCTAATGTAAAGCCCAGCTCTGCCCCTATTTCACACTATTTTTATCTAATTTTTAAAAAACGGGGTGGTAGGTTCCCTTTAAAAACGTTGAACAAATCCAAATGCCCAAGACCATGTACACATATGTATAGTTTCAAGGCTCCTGAAGACGCACGACAGCACATGTGTCGGGGTGTCATGACGCTGGACCTGGCTTGTACATGTAATTCACGCATTTTTCGATTATAAGATATCATTACCCTATTTGACATCATTACTGGGTGGTACATGATGATTTATATCACACATTTTAGCATTAAGCCTGTGTGCAAACTTTTATCTAGTAGCAATAAAATTATGCCTTATAACATGTTTGATGATCAGGTCTATTTACTGTATTCTCTATAAAAAGGCATCCTTGTTTTTTAACATTTTCTCAATACATATCGATTCTAAGTGTTCACTTAACTTTGCCCTAAACTATACATATGTGTTCATGCTCTTGAGTATTCGGGTTTAAGTGGACAACAAATATTGTAAAATACCTAGAATAACAATCAAATCAGTTACTCTCCCTCCTTGTTTCCAGCACTGGATTGGGTCTATCTTTGGGTTGCATAAGTGACATCAAGTCAACAGTGTGTATCACTGCTGTAAGGAGCCACTCAGCTCAGTGGCTGTGACAAAGTACAGTAGATGGCACACCACTGAACTCAATGACTGGCTTCAGTGGTGATTCGTACCATTGATGTGACATCACTGCTGCAGACCAAACACGGAAAACAAAGCAGTGGCGAGGAGCTGTCGCTGGACCCAGGGAAGGTGAATACCTGCTCTGTTTGTTGCTTTAGGTATTTTACAGTGTTTGGGTTCTACTTTCCTGAAAGCAGAAAACCCCTTTGATGGGTCTTTAATCAGGCATACCCGGACTCAGTACCTAGGGTTGTGAGCTGTAATTGTGCTCTATATACTGCAACACCACACAACACCTTCTGTTTCTGGAGATGCTCTGATGGAACGCCCCCCAGGGTCTATGGGTACTCGGTACCAGGTCCAGTATTTAAAGGGATGGGTCACGGCGGCAACGACCCGGTCCGTGGCCCTGGGTGCCCATGTTAAGGGAAAAGTCTTTAAAGGGGTTTTTAGGAATAGAGTTTGTTCGTGATGCCACCTGTGGTTCTCGGTCAGGGATGACCGACGCTGCTTAAAGGGGTCCACTGGGGTGATGTTATGACAGGTGAAGCTGGGTCCCCAGGGCTCCCAGTGTATAGATGAAGATGGTGGGTGGTATAGCAAGAAATGGGGGACACAGGTTTGCAGTCTCTTTACCTGGTTTACTGATGAATTCAGGCAGCCACAGTCCAGGGTACCGGATCACAGGTGTCAATGGTCCGGCCGGCTTGGAAGCGAGTTGGGAGTCCCCCTTACCAGGTGAAGTTAGAAGCCTTCCTTCTATTGCTGTGGTGTAAGCCCTTGCTGCCTTAAGCCTCTCACAAGGTCCTCATGTGTTCTCTCTGTCCTCCAGGTTGGTAGGACACTACCCGTGCGACAGGTAGCTTCATCCTTTTTACAGGATCTCTGTCACAACCCGAGCTCTATGCGCTACTGTCTTCTCAGGTGTAAAGGTGGACAGGTGACTTGTAATCCAGCTGTCCTGCCGGTTTCTGCTGTGAGACGTGGAGTCCCTCACAACCTCGGTCTTCTGGCTACCGGTGTTTGCACTCAGTAGAGAGGTAGCCCAGTCGCAGCTAACTCCCCAGTTCTTCACTCTCCTGTGCTCCACTTCCCCTACACGCTCACTACAGCTTGCTCTCTTCTCTGTTCTATCTCCTTCCAGGAGCTGCAGCAGTTCTTGTGGCTGCACGGCTCCTCTCCTTCCCCTCTGCCACAGACTGCTCCAGTCTGCTGTCTAGCACTCACTGACAGGAACTAACTTTCCCTCCAGACCAGAATATATATATAGCGGAGCCACCCATAAGCTGGATCAGAGCTCCCCCTTCTGGTCTGGAGTGTGAACATGTATGTTTGTGTTTACCTGAAAAAGAAGATCTTCCCTCGCTTCCAAGCGTGACATCACTCTCCCCCTGAGGAAAGCAATGCCACTGTAACAACCAGGATCCTGGGGTGTTACACTGACATAGTTGATAGTCATGTGGTACCTAAAGGAGACTTGTTACCAGCAGCAGCAGTGTGATGCTATTTGGTAGTTATAATTTATGGTCCTGTTAAATGAATGTTCTTGTAGATTAGACATTAAAACTAGGTTGAAGAACTTGTAGATAAAATAGTTAGGACTACAGAAGGCAGTAACCTTTTTGTTTTCCCAACACTTATTACAACACTTGGCCCTGGTTCATCAAAGCAATCACACCAGAATGCTGAGTTGTGCAAAAAGTTTGCAAATTTTGGAATCTTAACACTTGTTTCACCCAGCTTCAAACATGGGCACAGCTGGGACAGAATTGGGGAGTAATGTCATAGTTTGTCTAAATCATAACGGGCCATGGAGTGCCTTACACTAGAAATCTTATTTCAGTCTGTGATTGGAGTAAGATTTGTGGCGAAGTGCATAGAGGCACATACCATTTTTAAGACATTTTTAAGTGTCCAACACGCCCCTTCATCAAGACTGGCGTGAAAAGGAGGAAACATTTTCCTTTCAGGGTAAATTGCTTTATGTCCTGGTTTCTTTTTACTTTCCTTTGGATTATTGGGTTGAGGGGTGTAAACATTTCTACATTAGTAATGTCAGTAGCATCTATCACCTCATGATTTGGAAGTGAGGGGCGCTGGATATTCTAAAAGTTTACTTGTTTCAGGTGAAGTCATCTGTTTTGGACTGGCTCTTTAGTTCTTCCTTCCTCCCTCTCCATAGAGAAAGCTGAAATCTGTCCTCACTAAAGATAGATTTTACAAGTGAATTAAGAGTAAATGATTAGTCCAAAAGGAAGAAGTCGATTTTTCAAAAGATATTACAAAATTCTTATCTTCGCTTGTACCACTGATTCATGGGAAAAAAAATTAATTGACATTCAGTACACAAGGAAAATAAAGATCTTATCATACAAATTACCTGCCAGTAAATCAGCACCATGGGGATAATAAAAACTAGCACACATAACCTAGTGACAGGTTCACTTTCTGAAAATGTGATGTAATATTTTATACAAACAGGGATGTACAAAGAAATGTGGAGTGGAGGTCTGATTGGGAGTTCCCATGAAACCCTGGTGCTATTAAAAAAACGCATCTCGGTTCTGGTGATTGTGACTCATGGTCTAAATAGTATATATGTAAAAGCTTATCCTTTATCCAGCTGACTTTCTCACCAACTTCTTTCCCAGCTTCGGCGTGCATGCAGTACTTTTTGTACAGCTGAGCGAGGCCCATCATGGCTTCCTTCCTGACTCTCCACCTCTTGTCCAATGTTCTCTCTCGTACAAATCCAAGCAGCTGATCATTGACAAGAGAAAGATCCTTCTTCCCGGCTGTAATAATCGTCACTATAACATCATGCCTAATTGCTTCTTCAGGATCGTGCGATCTAACTTTCAGAAACTCTGAGATCTTTAGCCAGGTCAGGATGGCTCATTAAACAGTGACTAGCAAATTTCACACTTTTCAGTCTGAGCGGTACATGGATATCTTTAAAGCGGCCAAGGAAGCACTGCCACAGAGGACGGTTCTGATTTGCCAAGTCTAAATCTTTAGAACCAAAAAGTTTTGCAAGAAGTCGACCAACAGCCAGACGTTCCTCTCCGTCGTTACTCTTTAGCTTGAATTCCAGCTGTGGCATTACAGAAACCAGCAGATTGGCATCTATGGCAAACAGCTCTTGAATGAGATCAAACACGTGCTCTGACAGGTCACTCACTGATGATTTTCCCAACACCAAAACTTGATTGAAAAAGTTTGCAATGCAGGGTTCAATGGTCTGAACCGTTCTCTTTAACAGAACTTTGGCAAGATCAAATGCCTGCTTGTTTAAATTCTTATGTGCAGGAATGAGGTTTATAAGTATTGAATCCAACAATTCCTGTGTAACTCCATCACCCTCCATAGTAATTGAGCTCATTAAATCCAACATGTGCATTTGTTCTTTCTGGTTGTGGCTGTTATTTATAACCGAAAAGAGCGTCTTAAAAGAGCTGAATAAAAATTTAATTGCAGTCTTCCAACTCGAAGCAAATGTTATATGATTTGACCCATGGTAAATTCTCAAGCAGGTAGAAGTATCTGTTGAACTGTGGGCTTTTAGTGTCTTCTAGACCCTTCAACTGCCTTGTTATAAACAAGAAAATGTCCTTTAATTTGACATGTGAGGTGTATGGTGCTTCTGGTGCATATATTCTGAAGATGTCAGCCAAACAGCAGGCCACGAGGAGGCGGACATCTTTATTTGGATTCCTGAGGAAGAATTCAGATGAAAGGTGCAAGGCTAGAGGGAGATATTGCTGTTTTTCAACCTCTGAATCCTGGTCCATATCCATAAACGTTTTAACCACCATCTTGAGCCGTTTCACCACCTCATCGTTGCTGATCTTGTCGGTGATCTCCTTCACCCCCGGGGGTTGACGATCTTGCCGTCCGGGGCAGGGAACTCCATGATGTTGGTCTGCACAGTCCTCTAGCGGCCTCTCCGGAGGACAGCAGGCTCCCCCGCATGTATCTGGCACCCGGTGTGTCGGGGCTGCTCTCACACATGAGGAGGAGTCCTTGTGAATGTTTTTCCCAGCAATATGCGCTCCTGAAGGATGATGATGGAACTCGATATTCTGATTCTAGGATGATTTTTATTTCAAACTAAAATACAACCGGTTTTGACTTCTTGGAGTCTTCCTCAGTGAAAACCCCCAACATAAATGCTGTGATTCAGAGACAGCAGCACTACCACTTACAACCACCGGAGGGAGCCCAAGAGCAGAATTCACAACAGTACCCCCATCTTGAGGAGGGGTCACCGAACCCTCACCAGAGCCCCCAGGCCGATCCGGACGAGCCAAATGAAAGGCACGAACCAAATCATCAGCATGAACATCGGAGGCAACAACCCAAGAATTATCCTCCTGGCCATAACCCTTCCATTTGACAAGATACTGAAGCCTCCGCCTCGAAAAACAAGAATCCAAAATCTTCTCAACCACATACTCCAACTCCCCATTAATCAACACCGGGGCAGGAGGATCAACAGAGGGAACAGCGGGCACCACATATTTCCGCAACAAAGATCTATGAAAAACATTATGGATGGAAAAAGAGGCTGGAAAGGCCAAATGAAAAGACACTGGATTGATAATCTCAGAAATCCAATAAGGGCCAATAAACCGAGGCTTAAACTTAGGGGAAGAAACCTTCATAGGGACATGACGGGAAGTCAACCAGACCAAATCCCCAACCCAAAGCCGGGAACCAACACAGCGACGACGGTTAGCAAAACGCTGAGCCCCTTCCTGAGACAACACCAAATTGTCAACAACATGAGCCCAAATTTGCTGCAACCTGTCAACCACAGAGTCCACCCCAGGACAATCAGAAGGCTCAACCTGCCCTGAAGAAAAACGGGGATGAAAACCAGAGTTACAAAAGAAGGGTGAAACCAAGGTAGCAGAACTAGCCCGATTATTAAGGGCAAACTCGGCCAATGGCAAGAAAGCCACCCAATCATCCTGATCAGCAGACACAAAGCATCTCAAATAAGTTTCCAAAGTCTGATTAGTTCGCTCGGTTAGGCCATTTGTCTGAGGATGAAATGCGGAAGAAAAAGACAAATCAATGCCCAGCCTAGCACAAAAGGCCCGCCAAAACCTAGAAACAAACTGGGAACCTCTATCGGACACAATGTTCTCCGGAATGCCATGCAAACGAACCACATGCTGAAAAAACAACGGAACCAAATCAGAAGAGGAAGGCAACTTAGGCAAAGGTACGAAATGAACCATTTTACACACAAACCACCCAAATAACTGACATCCTCTGGGAAACCGGAAGATCCGAAATAAAATCCATAGAAATATGCGTCCAAGGCCTCTCAGGGACCGGCAAAGGCAAAAGCAACCCACTAGCGCGGGAACAGCAAGGCTTGGCCCGCATACAAGTCCCACAGGACTGCACAAAAGAACGCACATCCCGTGACAAAGAAGGCCACCAAAAAAACCTACCAACCAAATCTCTGGTACCAAAAATCCCAGGATGACCGGCCAACACAGAACAATGAACCTCCGAAATTACTTTACTAGTCCATCTGTCAGGAACAAACAATTTCCCCCCTGGACAGCGGTCAGGTTTATCAGCCTGAAATTTCTGAAGAACCCGTCGTAAATCAGGGGAGATGGCAGAAAGAATCACCCCTTCCTTCAGAATACCGACCGGCTCAAGGACCCCAGGAGAATCAGGCAAAAAGCTCCTAGAGAGGGCATCAGCCTTAACATTCTTAGAACCCGGCAGATACGAGACCACAAAATCAAAACGGGAGAAAAACAGGGACCATCGGGCCTGTCTAGGATTCAGCCGTTTGGCAGACTCGAGATAAATCAGATTCTTATGATCGGTCAAGACCACAATACGGTGCTTGGCCCCCTCAAGCCAATGTCGCCACTCCTCAAATGCCCACTTCATAGCCAACAACTCACGATTGCCGACATCATAATTGCATTCCGCAGGCAAAAACTTTCGAGAAAAGAAGGCACACGGTTTCATCAAGGAACCATCAGAATTCCTCTGAGACAAAACGGCCACTGCCCCAATCTCAGAAGCGTCAACCTCAACCTGAAAAGGAAAAGAAACATCCGGCTGACGCAACACAGGGGCAGAAGTAAATTGGCGTTTAAGCTCCTGAAAGGCAGAAACAGCCGCAGAGGACCAATTCGTAACATCAGCGCCTTTCTTCGACAAATCGGTCAGGGGTCAGGGGTTTAACCACACTGGAGAAGTTGGCAATGAAACGGCGATAAAAATTAGCAAAGCCCAAAAATTTCTGAAGCCTCTACACGGATGTGGGCTGGATCCAATCATGAATGGCCTGAACCTTAACCGGATCCATTTCTATAGATGAGGGAGAAAAAATGAAGCCCAAAAAAGAAATCTTCTGTACTCCAAAGAGGCACTTAGACCCCTTCACAAACAAGGCATTATCACGAAGGATCTGAAATACCATCCTGACTTGTTTCACATGAGACTCCCAATCATCTGAAAAAATAAAAATATCATCCAAATATACAATCATGAATTTATCAAGATAATTCCAAAATATATCATGCATGAAGGACTGAAACACAGATGGAGCATTAGAGAGTCTGAATGGCATCACAAGGTATTCAAAATGGCCTTCGGGCGTATTAAACGCAGTTTTCCATTCGTCCCCCTGCTTAATACGAACCAGATTATATGCCCCTCGAAGGTCAATCTTAGTAAACCAACTAGCCCCCTTAATCCTAGCAAACAGATCAGAAAGCAAAGGCAAAGGCTATTGGAATTTGACCGTGATCTTATTCAAGAGGCGATAATCAATACAGGGTCTCAAGGAGCCATCTTTTTTGGCAACAAAGAAAAAACCTGCTCCCAATGGTGAAGAAGATGGCCGAATATGCCCGTCAAAGGAATAGGACTCTGCAAAGGCTGCAAGGGGAAACCACAATGTCTGGCAAATTCTAAGTCCATTAAATTTAGAGCGGCGCCTGAATCCACAAATGCCATGACAGAAAATGACGATAATGAGCAGATCAGGGTCACAGATAACAGTAATTTAGGTTGTACAGTACGGATGGTAACAGAACCAGCGATTCTCTTGGTACGCTTAGGGCAATCAGAAATAACATGAGCAGAATCGCCGCAGTAAAAACACAACCTATTCTGACGTCTGAATCCTTGTCGTTCAGCTCTAGACACAATCCTATCACACTGCATAGGCTCAGGACTGTGCTCGGAAGACAATGCCATAGTGTGCACAACTCTGCGCTCGCGCAAGCGCCGATCAATCTGAATGGCCAGAGACATAGAATCACGCAGACCAGCAGGCGTGGGGAACCAAAACATCTTTAACGGATTCAGAAAGACCCTTTCTGAAGATTGCCGCCAAGGCATCCTCATTCCATTTAGTCAGTACAGTCCATTTTCTAAACTTCTGGCAATATGATTCTGCCGCTTCTTGACCCTGAGACAGGGCCAACAAGGTCTTCTCAGCATGATCCACTGAATTAGGTTCGTCATACAATAACCCAAGCGCCTGAAAAAAGGTGTCTACATTAAGCAACGCCGGATTCCCAGGTTCCAGGGCAAATGCCCAATCCTGGGGGTCACCACGCAGCAGAGATATCATAATTTTAACCTGCTGGATGGGATCACCAGAGGAACGGGGTTTCAGAGAAAAAAACAGTTTACAGTTATTTTTAAAGCTCAGAAATTTGGACCTATCCCCAAAAAACAAATCAGGAGTTGGAATTCTAGGCTCTAAAACTGGAGTCTGAACTATATAATCGGAAATACCCTGTACTCTAGCAGCAAGTTGATCCACACGAGAAGCCAATCCCTGAACATCCATACCAGCGCCGAACTCCTGAGCCACCCAGAGGCAAAGAGGGAAGAGAAAAAAAAAACACAACAGACTACAGAAAAAAAATGGCTCAGCACTTTCCTTCCCTTCTTCTGAGATGCGGTTAACTCATTGTGGGCCAGTTGTACTGTTATGATCTGGTGGCCTAAGAGCAGCATGGGACGTACTCTGGAGAAGGTGGTACCTGTACTGACCGCAGACCCTGAACCTAACACCGCAACTAGAAGTAGCCGTGGAATGTACCTAGTGCTCCCTAGACATCTCGACACAGCCGGAGGACTAATTACCCTTAGAGATAGAAAAGGGAAAACTATCTTGCCTCAGAGAAAATCCCCAAAGAACAGGCAGCCCCCCACAAATATTGACTGTGAGAGGAGAGGGAAAAAACATACACAGACTGAAATGAGAATTTAGCAAAGGAGGCCACTTCTAGCTAAATAGAAAGGACAGGACAGAGTACTATGCGGTCAGTATTAAAATACTAGAAAATATCCACCATAGAAAATACAAAAACTCCACAGCTAACTAAAGACATGGAGGGTATATCTGCATCTCCAGAGATACCAGCTTGGCTAAACAAATCCTTATACAGACCAAGCTGGACAAGACAAAACATGGAAAATAACTGAACAATAAGACCACAGCATGTGGACAGCAAAATCAAGGCCAGAACTTATCTTTGTTGAAAAGAACTGCAAAGCAGAAGAGACCAGGCAGGGATGTGAATCCTCCAGGAACAATGGACAACTGGCACTGACTAAAGGGTGAAGCAAGACTAAATAGCCCTGTCCAAATTGCAAAAAGTGAAAACACCTGATAAATGCTGTGATTCAGAGACAGCAGCGCTACCACTTACAACCACCGGAGGGAGCCCAAGAGCAGAATTCACAACTCACCCCGTGTTTCAGGAGGTCCACTCTGCTTTGGCTGGAGTCTGAATGAAGGACGCTGGCTGGAATTGCTTGGTTACATGGGCGCATATAAAAGATCACTGCTTCTCCACGTATTTCCAGTATGACAACACTTTACTCACAGGACACAGAATATATCACACAGTTACAGAGGGCAGGCCAATTGAATAGCGGCAGGCCAGACATACATTACAATAGCCGCAGGTGGCCAGAGCCTGCTGATATTTACTGTGGGAATTACAAAGGTGGGGGAGGTCAGAAGGGGGATATCTTGTCCCCTCTGCCCAGGGGCGCAGCCTGTGGGCTGATGCATTAGGGACATGCATCTCACATGGAACCTATTATACATACCGTTATATGAAAAAGTTTGGGCACCCCTATTAATCTTAAGCTTAATGTTTTATAAAAATTGTTTTTTTTGCAACAGCTATTTCAGTTTCATATATCTAAGAACTGTTGGACACAGTAATGTTTCTGCCTTGAAATGAGGTTTATTGTACTAACAGAAAACGTGCAATCTGCATTCAAACAAAATTTGACAGGTGCATAAGTATGGGCACCTGTTATGACCCCAATGGCGAGGGTCTCAGAGGAACAAGTAAGTCTGCGAAGTACAAAAATCCAGCTCATAGGGCAGTGGTAACTGGGTTGACCATATAACCAACACTGAAAATTCAAGAACCCCCGAACCGTCTAACGGCCCGGGGGGAGAACTCCAGCCTCCCTAGAGCTTCCAGCAAGGTTAGGATACAGATTATGTACAAGCTGGACAAAAATGCAAACAAAAACAAATAGCAAAAAGCAAGAAAGCAGACTTAGCTTAATCTAGCAGGAACCAGGATCAGTAGACAAGAGCACAACAGATTAGCTCTGATTACAACGTTGCCAGGCATTGAACTGAAGGTCCAGGGAGCTTATATAGCAACACCCCTGACCTAACGACCCAGGTGAGCATACAAGGGATGGCAGACATTCCCAGAGTCAAATCACTAGTAACCACTAGAGGGAGCCAAAAAGGTAAATTCACAACAGTACCCCCCCCTTAGTGAGGGGTCACCGAACCCTCACCAAGACCACCAGGGCGATCAGGATGAGTGGTGTGAAAGGCACGAACCAAATCGGCCGCATGCACATCAGAGGCGACCACCCAGGAATTATCCTCCTGACCATAGCCCTTCCACTTGACCAGGTACTGAAGCCTCCGCCTGGAGAGACGAGAATCTAAGATCTTCTCCACCACGTACTCCAACTCGCCCTCAACCAACACCGGAGCAGGAGGCTCAGCAGAAGGGACCACAGGCACAACGTACCGCCGCAACAAGGACCTATGAAATACGTTGTGAATGGCAAACGACACCGGAAGATCCAGGCGAAAGGATACAGGATTAAGGATTTCCAATATCTTGTAAGGACCAATGAAGCGAGGCTTAAATTTGGGAGAGGAGACCTTCATAGGAACAAATCGAGAAGACAGCCATACCAAATCCCCAACGCGAAGTCGGGGACCCACACCGCGGCGGCGGTTGGCAAAACGCTGAGCCTTCTCCTGTGACAACTTCAAGTTGTCCACCACATGACTCCAGATCCGCTGCAACCTATCCACCACAGAATCCACCCCAGGACAGTCAGAAGGCTCCACATGTCCCGAGGAAAAACGAGGATGGAAACCAGAGTTGCAAAAAAATGGCGAAACCAAGGTGGCGGAACTAGCCCGATTATTAAGGGCAAATTCAGCCAACGGCAAGAAGGTCACCCAATCATCCTGATCAGAAGAGACAAAACACCTCAAATAAGCCTCCAGAGTCTGATTAGTTCGCTCCGTTTGTCCGTTAGTCTGGGGATGAAAAGCGGACGAAAACGACAAATCAATGCCCATCCCTACCACAAAAGGATCGCCAGAACCTGGAAACAAACTGGGATCCTCTGTCCGACACAATATTCTCAGGAATGCCGTGCAAACGAACCACGTTCTGGAAGAACACAGGAACCAGATCAGAAGAGGAGGGCAGCTTAGGCAAAGGAACCAAATGGACCATCTTGGAGAAACGATCACATATCACCCAGATGACAGACATGTCCTGAGACACCGGAAGATCAGAAATGAAATCCATAGAGATGTGTGTCCAAGGTCTCTTCGGGACAGGCAAGGGCAAGAGCAACCCGCTGGCACGAGAACAGCAAGGCTTAGCTCGAGCACAAGTTCCACAGGACTGCACAAATGACCGCACATCCCTTGACAAGGAAGGCCACCAAAAGGACCTGGCCACCAGATCTCTGGTGCCAAAAATTCCCGGGTGCCCTGCCAACACTGAGGAATGAACCTCGGAAATGACTCTGCTGGTCCATTTAGCAGGCACAAACAATCTGTCAGATGGACAAGAGTCAGGCCTACCAGCCTGAAATCTCTGCAACACACGCCGCAGATCAGGAGAAATAGCTGACAAGATAACTCCTTCCTTAAGAATACCCACAGGTTCAGCGACTCCAGGAGCATCAGGCACAAAGCTCCTAGACAGAGCATCGGCCTTCACATTCTTAGAACCTGGTAAATACGAGACCACAAAGTCAAAACGGGAGAAAAACAATGACCAGCGGGCCTGTCTAGGATTCAGGCGTTTAGCAGACTCGAGATACATCAGATTTTTGTGATCAGTCAAGACCACCACACGATGCTTAGCACCCTCGAGCCAATGACGCCACTCCTCAAATGCCCACTTCATGGCCAACAACTCCCGATTGCCCACATCATAATTTCGCTCTGCCGGCGAAAACTTCCTGGAGAAAAAGGCACAAGGTCTCATAGTAGAGCAACCAGGGCCTCTCTGCGACAAAACGGCCCCTGCCCCAATCTCCGAAGCATCCACCTCCACCTGAAAGGGAAGTGAGGTGTCAGGTTGGCACAAAACAGGCGCCGAAGTAAACCGGCGTTTCAACTCCTGGAAAGCCTCCACGGCAGCAGGAGCCCAGTTAGCTACATCAGAGCCTTTCTTGGTCATATCCGTCAATGGTTTAACAACGCTAGAATAATTTGCGATAAAACGACGGTAGAAGTTAGCAAAACCCAAGAACTTCTGAAGACTCTTAACTGACGAGGGTTGAGTCCAATCATGAATAGCTCGGACCTTGACTGGGTCCATCTCCACAGCAGAAGGGGAAAAAATGAACCCCAAAAAGGGAACCCTCTGTACACCAAAGAGACACTTTGAGCCTTTAACAAACAAAGAATTTTCACGCAAAATCTTAAAAACCATCCTGACCTGCTCCACATGCGAGTCCCAATCATCAGAAAAAACCAGAATATCATCCAGATAAACAATCAAAAATTTATCCAGATACTTCCGGAAAATGTCATGCATGAAGGACTGAAAAACTGAAGGTGCATTAGAGAGCCCAAATGGCATCACCAAGTACTCAAAATGACCTTCGGGCGTATTGAATGCGGTTTTCCATTTATCGCCTTGCTTAATGCGCACAAGGTTGTACGCACCACGAAGGTCTATCTTGGTGAACCACTTGGCACCTTTAATCCGGGCAAACAAGTCTGACAACAGCGGCAAAGGATACTGAAATTTGACAGTGATCTTGTTTAAAAGCCTATAGTCAATACAAGGCCTCAAAGATCCGTCCTTTTTGGCCACAAAAAAGAATCCCGCACCAAGAGGGGAAGAAGAAGGACGGATATGCCCCTTCTCAAGAGACTCCTTGATATATGAACGTATCGCGGTATGTTCAGGTACCGACATATTAAACAGTCTCCCCTTAGGAAACTTACTGCCAGGAATCAAATCTATTGCACAGTCACATTCCCTATGAGGAGGCAGTGCACTGGACTTAGACTCGCTGAAGACATCCTGATAACACAGGCCAACAAAAAACAACTTTTTTTATCTTTCTTTGATGAAAATAGGCAAATATTACTAATTTTGGGTCGAGAAACTCAAATATACCCACAGAATTGTTTAATTAGCTCTCGTTTTTTAGATACACGCCATGGATGTATGTGCTGTAGGTAGCGAGAAGCATTCATTACAAGAGTATAAATTGCACACAAATGTCATGTTCAAACTTGAAATATTGTTTAAAATATGATTAAAATAGCAAGAACACAATACATTAACTGAACACAACAGTTCAGACAAGACCTATTCACGAGAACGCTTTCTTTTTGCTTGTCTATTGAAGTTTTCTTCTGGTACATCTCTGATTAATGTCCAACAGTAGTCTGCAAGCATGGAAGCATTCCACTTGCCCTGATATCTTTGTTCCATATTTAAAATATCTTGGTGGAATCGCTCACCATGCTCATCGCTTACTGCACCACAATTGTCCGGGAAGAAATCCAGATGAGAGTCCAGAAAGTGTATTTTTAATGACATGTTGCAGCCTAATTTATGATACTTCGTAAGAAGGTTATTCACAATATCAACATAGTTATCAACTCGTCTGTTTCCCAAGAAGCCACGTACAACATCTCTGAAGGCTTGCCATGCCGCCTTCTCATTGCCTTGTAGGATCTCGTCAAAATTTCCATCCCTAAGTAGGTCACGAATTTGAGGACCAATGAAGACACCTTCTTTCACTTTAGCATCACTGAGTTGTGGAAACTTCCCTCTGAGGTACTTAAAAGCATTTCCTTCTTGGTTCATTCCCTTAACAAAATTTTTCATAAGACCAAGTTTAATGTGTAGCGCCGGCAGAATGATTTTACTGCGTTCAACAAGTGGACAGTGTTGAACATTCTTAATTCCAGGACACATTTTGTCCCTTGTAGGCCACACTTTTATATTGTAGTGAGAAGATCTAGCACGGCTGTCCCACTCACATAGGAAACAGCAATATTTTGTGTATCCCAACTGCATGCCTAACAATATTGCAACCACTTTCAAGTCTGCACAGATCTGCCATTGGTGGTCACTGTATTTTATTGCGTCCAGAAGCAGTTTCATATTGTTGTAGGTTTCTTTCATGCAAACAGCATGGCCTACAGGAACGGAAGGAAGAACATTTCCATTGTGCAATAGTACAGCTTTTAAACTAACCTTTGAACCGTCGATGAAAAGTCTCCAATCTAGTGGGTTGTACTGAACATTCATAGCGGACATTAAACCATCAACACTGGTGCAGAAAACGAGATTGTCTTGCTTTTTAAAATAAACATGTAAATCTCTTTGTCGATGCCTATAGGCAGTCACTTTAACATTGTACAGTAGAAAGTTCCATTGTTTTAATCTTGAAGCCAGAAGCTCTGCCTTTTCTTTCGACAGGTCCAGGTCGCGTATCAGATCATTGAGTTCACCCTGAGAAAGCAAATGTGGTTCATTTGATGCAGACTGTGAATCATATTCAAGATCTTGTGATGAACTTCCGGGCGATTCTTCCTCCTGATCTGATTCCAGTACATATTCCTTTGGAGGGCGAGGAACGGGAAGATCTTTCCCATGTGGGACTGGTCTTATAGCCGAGGGGATGTTAGGGTACTCAATAGTCCCCTTCTTTTTTCTTGACATGCCATGCTGAAGAGGAGCAACCATGCAGAAATAGCAGTCGTCTACATGATTTCTTGGCTCCCTCCAAATCATTGGCACACCAAAACGCATAGAACGTCCTTTATTCTTCAACCATGCAACCAGATTTACTGAACAACTATTGCAGCAAATGTGTGGAGCCCAGGGCTTCTCCTGATCACCAACCTTTACACCAAAGTAATGATGGTAAGCAGTCTTCACAAGTGGAGTAATTGGTCTTCTTTGGTTGGCAAATGTCACATAACCACACACGTAACAAAAATTGTTAACAATATTTGCACATTTACGAGGCATTTTCAAAGTGTAAATTCTCTCCACAAAATTACTGCAACAAGAGAAAGAGACTTCAATTAGTACAAACTATGCAGACACAATGAATAAAATGGCTGACATTGGTTCAACAGGTCTGTAATCAGGTTTACCAATACACATTTGTTGAAAATTCAAAATTTCCCTATTTTCCTGCATAATAATCTTAACCCCTTCCCGACATGTGACGGTATAGTATGTCACATGTCGGGACCCCCGCTTTGATGTGCGCTCCGGCGGTGAGCGCACATCAAAGTCGCGACATGTCAGCTGTTTTTTACAGCTGACATGTACGCGCAATAGCGGCGGGTGAAATCGCGATCACCCGCCGCTATTAACTAGTTAAATGCCGCTGTCAAACACAGACAGCGGCATTTAACTACCGCATCCGGCCGTGCGGCCGGATATGAGCGCATCGCCGACCCCCGTCACATGATCGGGGGTCGGCGATGCATCAGGAAGGTAACCATAGAGGTCCTGGAGACCTCTATGGTTACTGATTGCCGGTGGCTGTGAGCGCCCCCCTGTGGTCGGCGCTCACAGCACACCTGCAATTCTGCTGTGTAACAGCGATCTTATGATCGCTGCTGCATAGCAGAGCCGATCGGGCTGTGCCTGCTTCTAGCCTCCCATGGAGGCTATAGAAGCATGGCAAAAGTAAAAAAAAAAAGTTTTTAAAAATGTGAAAAAAATAAAAAAAACATAAAAGTTTAAATCACCCCCCTTTCGCCCCAATCAAAATAAATCAATAAAAAAAAAACCCAACCTACACATATTTGGTATCGCCGCGTTCAGAATCGCCCGATCTAGCAATAAAAAAAAAGCATTAACCTTATCGCAAAACGGCGTAACGAGAAAAAAAATCGGAACGCCAGAATTACGTATTTTTGGTCGCCACGACATTGCATTAAAATGCAATAACGGGCGATCAAAAGAACGTATCTGCACCAAAATGCTATCATTAAAAACGCCAGCTCGGCACGCAAAAAATAAACCCTCACCCGACCCCAGATCACGAAAAATGGAGACGCTACGGGTATCGGAAAATGGCGCAATTTTGTTTTGTTTTGTTTTTTGCAAAGTTTGGAATTTTTTTTCACCACTTAGGTGAAAAATAACCTAGTCATGTTAGGTGTCTATGAACTCGTAATGACCTGGAGAATCATAATGGCAGGTCAGTTTTAGCATTTAGTGAACCTAGCAAAATAGGCAAGCAAAAAACAAGTGTGGGATTGCACTTTTTTTGCAATTTCACTGCACTTGGAATTTTTTTCCCGTTTTCTAGTACACGACATGGTAAAACCAATGATGTCGTTCAAAAGTACAACTCGTCCCGCAAAAAATAAGCCCTCACATGGCCAAATTGACGGAAAAATAAAAAAGTTATGGCTCTGGGAAGGAGGGGAGCGAAAAACGAAAACGGAAAAAGCTCCGGGGGTGAAGGGATGACATGTATCTCAGCAACAAGAGCTAATAATGATTTTTAAGTAACATATTCGTTTTTAGGATGCTAAAATTATTACAAACCAGCTATTTTCATTTCAGACACATTTTCACTGTTGGCCAGTGTAATCAGACAAATACGCCGGAACTTCCGAAGGCGTAGAAGAAGCAATAGACAAGGGCAGGGAATCTCCATGAATTCCATGGCAGCCCCAACTTGACACCGACATTGCCTTCCAGTCCAAGACTGGATTATGGGTCTGTAACCATGGCAAACCCAAAACAACCAAATCATGCATCTTATGCAGAACAAGAAAACGTATCACCTCCCGATGTTCGGGAGTCATGCACATGGTAACCTGTGTCCAAAACTGCGGTTTATTTTTTGCCAAAGGCGTAGCATCAATACCCCTAAGAGGGATAGGATTTTCTAATGGCTCCAGAACAAAACCGCAGCGCTTGGCAAATGACAGATCCATCAGACTCAGGGCAGCACCTGAGTCTACAAACGCCATGACAGGATACGATGACAATGAGCAAATCAAAGTTACAGATAGAATAAATTTAGGTTGCAAATTACCAATGGCGACAGGACTAACAACCCTAGTAAGACGTTTAGAGCATGCTGAGATAACATGTGTAGAATCACCACAGTAGTAACACAAGCCATTCTGGCGTCTATGAATTTTCCGCTCATTTCTAGTCAGGATTCTATCACATTGCATTAAATCAGGTGCCTGTTCAGACAACACCATGAGGGAATTTGCGGTTTTGCGCTCCCGCAACCGCCGGTCAATTTGAATTGCCAGGGCCATGGAATCATTCAGACCTGTGGGAATGGGAAAACCCACCATCACATTCTTAATGGCCTCAGAAAGGCCATTTCTGAAATTTGCAGCCAATGCACACTCGTTCCACTGGGTCAGCACGGACCATTTCCGAAATTTTTGGCAATACACTTCAGCCTCGTCCTGGCCCTGAGACATAGCCAGCAAGGCTTTTTCTGCCTGAATCTCAAGATTGGGTTCCTCATAAAGCAAACCGAGCGCCAGAAAAAACGCATCAATATCAGCCAATGCCGGATCTCCTGGCGCCAGCGAGAAGGCCCAATCCTGAGGGTCGCCCCGTAAAAAAGAAATAACAATTTTCACTTGCTGAGCAGAGTCTCCAGATGAACAAGGGTCTCAGGGACAAAAACAATTTGCTAGGGTTGAGCGAAACGGGTCGATCATTTTCAAAAGTCGCCGACTTTTGGCTAAGTCGGCGTCTCATGAAACCCGATCCGACCCCTGTGCTTGTCGGCCATGCGGTACGCGACTTTCGCGCCAAAGTCGCGTTTCAATGACGCGAAAAGCGCCATTTCTCAGCCAATGAAGGTGAACGCAGAGTGTGGGCAGCGTGATGACATAGATCCTGGTCCCCACCATCTTAGAGAAGGGCATTGCAGTGATTGGCTTGCTGTCTGCGGCGTCACAGGGGCTATAAAGGGGCGTTCCCGCCGACCGCCATCTTACTGCTGCTGATCTGAGCTTAGGGACAGGTTGCTGCCGCTTTGTCAGAAGCAGGGAGAGCGTTAGGCAGGGTCCACTAACCACCAAACCGCTTGTGCTGCAGCGATTTCCACTGTCCAACACCACCTTCGGTGTGCAGGGACTGTGGAAGCTATTTTTTTTTTTTTTTCCCCTCAGCGCTGTAGCTCATTGGGCTGCCCTAGAAGGCTCCGTGATAGCTGTATTGCTGTGTGTACGCCACTGTGGAAACCAACTGCTTTTTTCAAAGCACATATCCTCTTGTTCCTTCCTTTCTGCACAGCTATCTTTTTTGTTTGTCCACACTTTTTATTTAATTTGTGCATCAGTCCACTCCTATTGCTGCCTGCCATACCTGGCTTAGATTACTGCAGGGAGATAGTAATTGTAGGACAGTCCCTGTTTTTTTTTTTTTTTTTTTTTGTGGGAGATTAAGATTGGCATTTCTGCTACAGTGCCATCCCTGTGTGTGCCATCTCTCACTGAGTGGGCCATAGAAAGCCTATTTATTTTTTCCGTGATTTGTGTTCTAAATTCTACCTCAACACAAAAACACTACATCAATCAGTGGGAGAAAAATATTGGCCTCAGTCAGGGCTTGTGTGCCACTGCTGTGTGTGCTATCTCTCATTCAGTGGGCTATAGAAAGCCTATTTTTTTTTTTTTTTTTTTTTAATATTATTTGGTTTCTAAAGTCTCCCTGAAAAAAAAAAAATACCTAAAAAAACAGTGGGAGAGTAATATTGCCCTTTCAGCTTGTGTGCCAGTCTTGACTCCTGGGTGTGCCACCTCTCTCTCTCATTCAGTGGGCCATAGAAAGGCTATTTTTTTTTTTGGTTTTTTTTAATATTATTTGGTTTCTAAAGTCTCCCTGAAAAAAAAAAATACCTAAAAAAACAGTGGGAGAGTAATATTGCCCTTTCAGCTTGTGTGCCAGTCTTGACTCCTGGGTGTGCCACCTCTCTCTCTCATTCAGTGGGCCATAGAAAGGCTATTTTTTTTTTTGGTTTTTTTTAATATTATTTGGTTTCTAAAGTCTCCCTGAAAAAAAAAAATACATAAAAAAACAGTGGGAGAGTAATATTGCCCTTTCAGCTTGTGTGCCAGTCTTGACTCCTGGGTGTGCCACCTCTCTCATTCAGTGGGCCATAGAAAGCATTTTTTTTTTTTTCCTTGATTTGTGTTCTAAAATCTACCTCAACACAAAAACACTACATCAATCAGTGGGAGAAAAATATTGGCCTCAGTCAGGGCTTGTGTGCCACTGCTGTGTGTGCTATCTCTCATTCAGTGGGCTATAGAAAGCCTATTTATTTATTTATTTTTTTTCTTATTATTTGGTTTCTAAAGTCTCCCTGAAAAAAAAAAAAAAAACATACAAAAAACAGTGGGAGAGTAATATTGCCCTTTCAGCTTGTGTGCCAGGCTTGACTCCTGGGTGTGCCACCTCTCTCCCTCTCATTCAGTGGGCCATAGAAAGCCTATTTATTTTTTAAAAAAAATATTATTGGGTTTCTAAAGTCTCCCTTAAAAAACAAAAAATACATAAAAAAACAGTGGGAGAGTAATATTGCCCTTTCAGCTTGTGTGCCAGTCTTGACTCCTGGGTGTGCCACCTCTCTCTCATTCAGTGGGCCATAGAAAGCATTTTTTTTTTTTTTCCTTGATTTGTGTTCTAAAATCTACCTCAACACAAAAACACTACATCAATCAGTGGGAGAAAAATATTGGCCTCAGTCAGGGCTTGTGTGCCACTGCTGTGTGTGCTATCTCTCATTCAGTGGGCTATAGAAAGCCTATTTATTTATTTATTTTTTTTCTTATTATTTGGTTTCTAAAGTCTCCCTGAAAAAAAAAAAAAAAACATAAAAAAACAGTGGGAGAGTAATATTGCCCTTTCAGCTTGTGTGCCAGTCTTGACTCCTGGGTGTGCCACCTCTCTCCCTCTCATTCAGTGGGCCATAGAAAGCCTATTTATTTTTTTTTTTAAATATTATTGGGTTTCTAAAGTCTCCCTTAAAAAACAAAAAATACATAAAAAAACAGTGGGAGAGTAATATTGCCCTTTCAGCTTGTGTGCCAGTCTTGACTCCTGGGTGTGCCACCTCTCTCTCTCATTCAGTGGGCCATAGAAAGGCTATTTTTTTTTTTGTTTTTTTAATATTATTTGGTTTCTAAAGTCTCCCTGAAAAAAAAAAATACCTAAAAAAACAGTGGGAGAGTAATATTGCCCTTTCAGCTTGTGTGCCAGTCTTGACTCCTGGGTGTGCCACCTCTCTCCCTCTCATTCAGTGGGCCATAGAAAGCCTATTTATTTATTTTTTTTAAATATTATTGGGTTTCTAAAGTCTCCCTTAAAAAACAAAAAATACAAAAAAAAACAGTGGGAGAGTAATATTGCCCTTTCAGCTTGTGTGCCAGTCTTGACTCCTGGGTGTGCCACCTCTCTCCCTTTCATTCAGTGGGCCATAGAAAGGCTATTTTTTTTTTTGGTTTTTTTAATATTATTTGGTTTCTAAAGTCTCCCTGAAATAAAAAAAAAACTTAAAAAAACAGTGGGAGAGTAATATTGCCCTTTCAGCTTGTGCGCCAGTCTTGACTCCTGGGTGTGCCACCTCTCTCTCTCTAATTGTGGGCCATAGAAAGCCTTTTTTTTTTTTTTTTTTTTTAATATTATTTGGTTTCTAAAGTCTCCCTGAGAAAAAAAAATAAATAAATTAGGTGGTAGATTAATATTGACATTAGTGCTTGAGTGACAGTCCTGCGTGTGTGTCATCTCTGTGATTTTGTGCCACAGAAAACAGAGTGTGTAACATTGTGCCTGATTTTCCTTGTGGTCTCACCAACCTGTTAAGGGATATTGAAATCATACTGAAGTTATAGCTCACCGTGTAAGTTGTTTGACAGCAACAAATAAAGTTACTTTGGTTAAGATTTTAAAACAATGAGGAAGTCTGGTGCAAGAGGTCGTCGTGGGCGTTCATTGTCAGCTGGTAATGATGGTAGTGGTAGTGGAGCATCAGGTGGTCGTGGGGATAAAAATATTCCACCTAAGTCTGGAGCTGTGGAGCCAGTTTCGTCGTCAGGCTACACAAGGCCTCGAACGCTCTCTTTTCTGGGAGTAGGAAAACCGCTTTTAAAGGCGGAGCAGCAACAGCAAGTTTTGGCTTACATTGCAGACTCAGCCTCTAGCTCTTTTGCCTCCTCTTCCGAAACTGGTAAATGTAAAAAAGCAGCGCGTCGCTTGTGGATGTTCACGGTCAGGGACAAGTCGCTTCCTTGTCCTCCTCAGCAAAAACTACAACAAGAGAGAAGGATGCAGCAGGCGACACAACGGGTCACTCCATGGAGCTCTTTACACATACCGTCCCTGGCTTAGAAAGTGAAACATTTAACAGGCCATGCCCATTACAAGTATATTCTGACATGGAGTGCACTGATGCACAGCCACAGCCAGAGTACTATGCTGCTCCTTTGACTCAGACCACCACATTGCCCTCTCAGGGTACAGATCCACAATCAGACCCTGATGAGACTATGTTGCCCCGCCACGAACGCTATACCACCGACCGACACAGTGACACAGACGAAGTTGCACACGAGCTCGAAGAGGAGGTAATAGATGACCCAGTTATTGACCCCGATTGGCAGCCATTGGGGGAACAGGGTGCAGGCGGCAGTAGTTCAGAAGCGGAGGTGGAGGAGGGGCCGCAGCAGGCATCAACATCGCAACAGGTTCCATCTGCCGGGCCCGTATCTGGCCCAAAACGCGTGTCAAAGCCAAAACCTGTTGGAGCACAGCGTTGCCATCCGGTTAAAGCTCAGTCTGCAATCCCTGAAAAGGGATCCGAGTCTAGGAAGAGTGCAGTCTGGCATTTTTTTAAACAACATCCAACTGATCAGCGCAAAGTCATCTGTCAAAAATGTTCAACTAGCTTAAGCAGAGGTCAGAATCTGAAAAGTCTAAATACTAGTTGCATGCATAGACACTTAACAACCATGCATTTTCAAGCCTGGACTAACTACCAAACGTCCCTCAAGGTTGTAGCACCCTCGGCCAATGAAGCTAGTCAGCAACGCAACATCCCTTCCGTCACTGTAAGGCCACCATTTTCCGCACCACCGGCAGTATCTGTGCAGGTTTCTTTGCCAGCCAAAAGCAGTCAGGGTCAGGGAATCACCAGTTTTGTAGGAGGAAATATTGCATCTAGGGCACCGGCGGAAACAATACCGTCTCCAACCGTCTCTCAGTCTGCCATGTACACCGGCACACCTGAAAGTTCCACGATCTCCAGCTCTCCAGTCCAGCTCACCCTACATGAGACTCTGGTTAGAAAAAGGAAGTACTTATCCTCGCATCCGCGTACACAGTGTTTTAACGCCCACATAGCTAGACTAATCTCGTTAGAGATGATGCCCTACCGGTTAGTTGAAAGCGAAGCTTTCAAAGCCCTGATGGAGTACGCTGAACCACGATACGAGCTACCCAGTCGACACTTTTTTTCCAGAAAAGCCATCCCAGCCCTGCACCAGCATGTTAAACAGCGCATCGTCCATGCACTCAGGCAATCTGTGAGTACAAAGGTGCACCTGACTACAGATGCATGGACCAGTAGGCATGGCCAGGGACGTTATGTGTCCATCACGGCACACTGGGTGAATGTGGTGGATGCAGGGTCCACAGGCGACATCAATTTAGGGACAGTTGTGCCTAGCCCACGGTCTAGGAAACAGTTGGCTGTAGGCGTTCGCACCCCCTCCTCCTCCTCCTCGTCCTCCTGCAGAAGCTACAGCTCTTCCACAGAACGCAGTCTGCCAACCACTCCATCGGCAGATGACACTGTTGCACACCAGTTGTCCCATTATGGGCCAGCTACTGCCAAGCGTCAGCAGGCTGTATTGGCTATGAAGTGCTTGGGCGACAACAGACACACCGCGGAAGTTCTGTCCGAGTTCTTGCAACAAGAAACGCAGTCGTGGCTGGGCACAGTAGATCTTGAGGCAGGCAAGGTAGTGAGTGATAACGGAAGGAATTTCATGGCTGCCATCTCCCTTTCCCAACTGAAACACATTCCTTGCCTGGCTCACACCTTAAACCTGGTGGTGCAGTGCTTATTGAAAACTTATCCTGGGTTCTCCGACCTGCTCCTCAAAGTGCGTGCACTTTGCTCACATATCCGACGTTCGCCTGTACACGCCAGCCGTATGCAGACCTATCAGCGGTCTTTGAACCTTCCCCAGCATCGCCTAATCATAGACGTTGCAACAAGGTGGAACTCAACACTGCACATGCTTCAGAGACTGTGCGAACAGAGGCGTGCTGTTATTTATTTGTGGGAGGATACACGGGCAGGCAGTAGGATGGCAGACATGGAGTTGTCAGGTGTGCAGTGGTCTAAGATACAAGACATGTGTCAAGTCCTTCAGTGTTTTGAGGAATGCACACGGCTGGTTAGTGCAGACAACGCCGTAATAAGCATGAGCATCCCCCTAATGCGTCTGCTGATGCAAAGTTTGACGCACATAAAGGAGCAGGCGTCTGCACCAGAGGAAGAGGAAAGCCTTGATGACAGTCAGCCATTGTCTGGTCAGGGCAGTGTACAGGACGAGGTAGCGGGCGAAGAGGAGGTGGAGGACGAGGAGGATGATGGGGATGAGTATATTTTTAATGCCGAACCTTTCCCGGGGGCACAGGAAATTGGTTGCGTGTCACGGCCGGGTTCTGGTTTTTTGAGGGACACAAGTGACGTAGATTTGCCTGCAACTGCCCCTCAACCAATCACAACCGGAGATTTGACAACTGGAACTTTGGCCCACATGGCGGATTATGCCTTACGTATCCTAAAAAGGGACACACGCATTACGAAAATGATGAACGATGACGATTACTGGTTGGCCTGCCTCCTTGATCCACGCTATAAAGGCAAATTGCAAAATATTATGCCACATGAGAACTTGGAACTAATATTAGCAACCAAACAATCAACTCTTGTTGACCGTTTGCTTCAGGCATTCCCAGCACACAGCGCACATGATCGTTCTCACACGAGCTCCAGGGGGCAGCAGACTAGGAGTGTTAGGGGTGCACACATCAGAAGTGGCGTTGGACAGAGGGGTTTTCTGACCAGGTTGTGGAGTGATTTTGCTATGACCGCAGACAGGACAGGTACTGCTGCATCAATTGAAAGTGACAGGAGACAACATTTGTCCAGTATGGTTACTAACTATTTTTCATCCCTTATCGATGTTCTCCCTCAACCGTCATTCCCATTTGATTACTGGGCCTCCAAATTAGACACCTGGCCAGAATTGGCAGAATATGCATTGCAGGAGCTTGCTTGCCCGGCAGCAAGTGTCCTATCAGAAAGAGTATTCAGTGCTGCAGGTTCAATATTAACCGAAAAAAGGACTCGTCTGGCTACCCAAAATGTTGACGATCTAACATTCATTAAAATGAACCACAACTGGATTTCGAAATCTTTTGCCCCACCTTGCCCGGCCGACACCTAGCTTTCCTATGAAAAGCTCTTGCCTGTGAATTACTTTTCTAATGTCTAATTTGCTGCAGCTGATTGTACAGCATACGACATGTTTACAGTCACCTCCCTAAATGGCAAAACTCCCCACACGGGGCCGTGGTATCGCAACTTGGCGCAAGCACCCGTGAGACTGCTGTTTGTCTGAAGAGGTGGGTGTGCTCGCTTTTGGTTGACGGCATTGCTACTGGGTCCCTCATAGTACAATGTAGTGTCTCTGGCGGTGGTGGTGCGCACCCAACATCAGACACACCGTTGTAACATGAGGGGCCCTGGGGCGGTCCCGCCGGCCTCAAGAGAGTTCCCCCCTACCCCAGCTCAAAATGTGCTCTACCACGTGCAAAATTATGTTGCACAGCTCCACCAATCTTTAGTCTATTCGCTGACATCATTCAATGTCTGGCACTGACAATACAAATTTGTAGACATCTATGATGCAACTTAAAGTAGTCTGTGTCTGTGTCCTATATTGGCACCATTAAATAGTTACTGCCAAATTACTATGTCAGAAACTCAGTAGATGAGCCCACCCCTGTACCTAAGTATGCCACCTTTTTTTTGTTTTGGTTGTTTTGCGAGACATTAACATCTATTTATATTTTGGGAGTACTGGGACAGACACTCCTTGCACTACTCCTCCACTCACCACCAAGCTGCCTGTGTATCCATGTAACCGCTGTAAAGCTGCCATGAGCCTATTGTTTGTTATTTTAGGCCTTTGATAGCCTGTCTGCGGTCCCTACTTTAAATACTCCTCCACTGACCACAATGCTGCCTGGAGTGCCTGCCTGTGTATCCATGTAACCGATGTAAAACTGCCATGACTGCCTACTGTTTGTTATTTTAGGCCTTTGATAGCCTGTCTGCAGCCCCTACTTGCAATACTCCTCCACTGACCACACCAATGCTGCCCGTGTACCCCTGGAACCTATTTAAAAGTTCATAGAGCCTAGTTATATATTTTATTTACTATTAATAAGGCCATGATGGACTACGCTGTACCACGCTACAAGCTAACCAGTCGACACTTCTTTTGCGAGAAAAGCCATCCCAACCCTCCACCAGCATGTAGAAGACCGCATTGTCCATGCACTCTGGCAATCTGTGAGTACAAAGGTGCACCTGACAACAGACGCATGGACCTGTAGGCATGGCCACGGAAGATTACGTGTCCATTACGGCGCAATGGGTTGAGGTGGTGGATGCATGGTCCACAGGGGACAGCCTACTAAGTCTGTCTGCAGTCCCTAATTCAAATTGTCCTCCACTGTCTAAATCGGAGCTTCCACCTTCTGGCTTTCGGCCTATAGTATCAGAAATTAAACTGCATTTGGCCTTCAACTTTGGTTAGGGCCTACTAACGGCTTCTGCCCCTGCCTGGTGTTGCCCTCAACTAAATAAAGCTGAGCTTCAACCTTCTGCTCCAAATTACCATTTTAAAAAATGCAATAGGCTTTTCCGGCCTACTAAAGGTGTCTGTCTGTGTGCCCCTGCCTGGTGTTGTCCTCAACTAAATAAAGCTGAGCTTCAACCTTCCGGCTCTCATTAAGTGGTTTTAAAAAAAAAAAATGGTGGTTAGGGCCTACTAACGGCTTCTGCCCCTCCCTGGTGTTGCCCTCAACTAAATAAAGCTGAGCTTCAACCTTCTGCTCCAAATTACCATTTTAAAAAATGCAATAGGCTTTTCCGGCCTACTAAAGGTGTCTGTCTGTGTGCCCCTGCCTGGTGTTGCCCTCAACTAAATAAAGCTGAGCTTCAACCTTCTGCTCCAAATTACCATTTTAAAAAATGCAATAGGCTTTTCCGGCCTACTAAAGGTGTCTGCCCCTCCCTGGTGTTGTCCTCAACTGAACAAAGCTGAGCTTCCACATTCTGGCTTTCGCCCTATACTATCAGATATTAAACTGCATTTGGCCTACTAGTGTGGTTAGGCCCTTGAAACAGTGTCTGCTGCTCTTGGGTTTGCTACTCCACTGAACAAAGCAATGCCGCCTGTTTAGTCCTGTTACCAATTTTGAACTGCATGTAGCCTACTTTATTCTTTGGCCCTATATCTGTTTCCTCCTCATCCTGCCCATTGCCCAGCCACTGCTAAATGAGTCTGCTGGTACATTGACCTAGACCACTACATTCCCCTTGTACTCTACACAGCCAGAATCTGACCCTGCTGAAAGTAAGGTTCCCCTTCCCGCATGTTATACCACCTTACACAGGGACAAAGAGGAAGGTGCAGATGAAAGTGCAGGTTCCTTCATCAGGTGGGGGGGCATACTCGTTGGCGACGTCACTGGCACAGGGCCCCTCAGAGTACGCAAAAGTGTCGCTGCTGGTGGGAGGCGCCCCCGCCATGCAAACACACCGCCGTACTTTGAGGGGCCCTGTGCCAGTGGCAATGCGAACGAGTGGGCCCCCCCCTGCTTGCTCAGGATCACAGCACTTGCAACGTTTAAATACTTACCTTTCCCTGCAACACCGCCGTGACGTAGTCCGCATTTCCTGGGCCCACGAAAAACTTGAGCCAGCCCTACTCCCCCCACAACTTTCCCCCAATTCCCTATGCCCAACTATTATTATACAGTTAATTAAGATTGGCAAGCTTCAGAAACAAGAATGGATGTTTTTGGCATTAAAATGGGCACTGTAGGTGTTTTCCTGGCCTCCACTCACTGCCGACTATGCTTCCCCATTGACTTGCATTGGGTTTCGTGTTTCGGTCGATCCCCGACTTTTAGCGATAATCGGCCGACTGCACTCGACTCGACTCTGGACAAAATCGGGTTTCCCAAAACCCTACTTGATCTTAAAAAAATGAAAGTCGCTCAACCCTACAATTTACAATTATTCCTGAAATTTCTAAATTTAAATCGGTCTCCGGAAAACAGTTCAGGAATCGGTATCTTAGGTTCTGACATAGGATTTCTGATAACATAATCTTGTATGCCCTGCACACGAGCAGTAAGCTGGTCCATACCTGTAATCAAGGTCTGGACATTCATGTCTGCAGCAAACACAAGCCACTCAGAGGTAAAGGGGAAAAGAAAAAAAAATGAGAAAGAGAGAAAAAAAAAAAAAAAAACTCAGAATTTTCTTTCTTATAATCCCGCTTCTGCAATGCATTTAACATTTAATACTGGCCTGGCAAACTGTTATGACCCCAATGGCGAGGGTCTCAGAGGAACAAGTAAGTCTGCGAAGTACAAAAATCCAGCTCATAGGGCAGTGGTAACTGGGTTGACCATATAACCAACACTGAAAATTCAAGAACCCCCAAACCGTCTAACGGCCCGGGGGGAGAACTCCAGCCTCCCTAGAGCTTCCAGCAAGGTTAGGATACAGATTATGTACAAGCTGGACAAAAATGCAAACAAAAACAAATAGCAAAAAGCAAGAAAGCAGACTTAGCTTAATCTAGCAGGAACCAGGATCAGTAGACAAGAGCACAACAGATTAGCTCTGATTACAACGTTGCCAGGCATTGAACTGAAGGTCCAGGGAGCTTATATAGCAACACCCCTGACCTAACGACCCAGGTGAGCATACAAGGGATGGCAGACATTCCCAGAGTCAAATCACTAGTAACCACTAGAGGGAGCCAAAAAGGTAAATTCACAACAGGCACCCTTATCATTTTCTTGTTTTAAATACTCCTACCTACTTTTTACTGACTTACTAAAGCACTTTTCTTGGTTTTGTAACCTCATTGAGCTTTGAACTTCATAGCCAGGTGTATGCAATCATGAGAAAAGCTACTTAAAGTGGCCACTTGCAAGTTGTTCTCCTGTTTGAATCTCCTCTGAAGAGTGGCATCATGGGCTCCTCAAAACAACTGTCAATTGATCTGAAAACAAAGATTATTCAACATAGTTGTTCAGGGGAAGGATACAAAAAGCTGTCTAAGAGATTTAACCTGTCAATTTCCACTGTGAGGAACATAGTAAGGAAATGGAAGAACACAGGTACAGTTCTTGTTAAGGCCAGAAGTGGCAGGCCAAGAAAAACATCAGAAAGGCAGAGAAGAAGAATGGTGAGATCAGTCAAGGACAATCCTCAGACCACCTCCAGAGAGCTGCAGCATCAACTTGCTGCAGATGGTGTCACTGTGCATCGGTCAACTATACAACGCACTTTGCACAAGGAGAAGCTGTATGGGAGAGTGATGCAAAAGAAGCCATTTCTGCAAGCACGCCACAAACATAGTCTGCTGAGGCATGCAAAAGCATATTTGGAGAAGCCAATTTCTTTTTGGAAAAAGGTCCTGTGGACTGATGAAACCAAGATTGAATTGTTTGGTCATACAAAAAGGCATTATGCATGGCGGCAAAAAAACACAGCATTCCAAGAAAAACACTTGCTACCCACAGTAACATTTGGTGGAGGTTCCATCATGCTTTGGGGCTGTGTGGCCAATGCCGGCACCGGGAATCTTATTAAAGTTGAGGGACGCATGGATTCCTCTCAGTATCAGCAGATTCTTGACAAAAATGTTCATGAATCAGTGACAAAGTTGAAGTTATGCAGGGGATGGATCTTTCAGCAAGACAATGATCCAAAACACCGCTCCAAATCTACTCAGGCATTCATGCAGAGGAACAATTACACTGTTCTGGAATGGCCCCCAGACCTGAATATCATTGAACATCTGTGGGATCATTTGTAGTGGGCTGTCCATGCTCGGCGACCATCAAACTTAACTGAACTGGAATTGTTTTGTAAAGAGGAATGGTCAAAAATACCTTCATCCAGGATCCATGAACTCATTAAAAGCTACAGGAAGCGACTAGAGGCTGTTATTTTTGCAAAAGGAGGATCTACTAAATATTAATGTCACTTTTCTGGTGAGGTGCCCATACTTATGCACCTGTCAAATTTTGTTTGAATGCAGATTGCACATTTTCTTGTTAGTACAATAAACCTCATTTCAAGGCAGAAACAATACTGTGTCCAACAGTTATTAGATACTGTATATGAAACTGAAATAGCTGTTGCAAAAAAAAACAATTTTTATAAAACATTAAGCTTAAGATTAATAGGGGTGCCCAAACTTTTTCATATAACTGTACATATAACTGCACAACATATTCTGGGTGCTGGGGGGTTCCGTAGCACGGCTCCCCTTTTCAGTGACGCGATCAGCATACACAGTCTGATCTTTAACGGATCAGTTTAGGGATGACCAAAGTTTATGGGGTTGGTACAAGTTCCGTTTGTCGACTTAGTTACCGCTTTGTTTGCCGGGTCTGTAGTGGATGGTAAAGTCCAGAGGTTGTAGGGCTAAACTCCACCGCAGTAATCTGGCGTTGTCTCCGGAGACCTGATTAAGCCAGACTAGGGGATTATGGTCCGTTAGGAGGGAAAACTGTCGTCCATACAAATATGGTTGCAACTTTTTGAGTGCCCATACTACCGCCAGGCACTCCTTCTCAATGGCCGCATAGCTTACTTCACGGGGCAGTAGTTTCCGACTCAGGTAAGCTACCGGGTGTTCTTGGCCATCTGGCCCGACTTGGCTCAGTACTGCCCCCAATCCAAACATAGAAGCGTCTGTGTGAACAAGGAAACGTTTAGTTGGATCGGGTGCGGCCAATACAGGGGTATTGGTGAGGGCGTCCTTTAGCTGGCAGAAGGCTTCCTCACACTCTGGGGTCCAGGTTACCTGGCGGGGTTGGTTCTTATGGGTCAGATCAGTGAGGGGCTTAGCTACGCTGCTGTAATTGGGAAAGAATTTCCTGTAATACCCCGCTGTCCCTAGAAACGCCATGACCTAGGTTTTAGTGCGTGGGGTGGGCCATTTGGCTATGGCCTCAATCTTGGCTGGTTCTGGTCGCTGTTTCCCACTTCTCACCCAATGCCCTAAATACTGAACCTCTGCTTCAGGTGCACAGATGGCCACTACCTCTTCAGGGCGCTCCCGGTAGGGCTTCAGCATATTCACGTGGAACATGCGGATAACCCTGGGGTCGTCACAATCGGCGACATTATAGGTGGTGTCGGCTATTTTCCCCACTACCTGGTAGGGCCCCTGCCATGCTGTTATGGACCTGGTGGTTAGGAGCACCCGAAATGACCTGATGGTTAAAATGGAAAACCTGGGACAAGCTCTGAGGAAGTGGTAACTCCTGACCGCAATCCCTAATCCTATTACACACACTAGAAATAGCCGTGGAGCGTACCTAACTCTCCCTAGACGCCTCTTCACAGCCTAAGAGCTAACTAGCCCTAAAGATAGAAATAACAGCCTACCTTGCCTCAGAGAAATTCCCCAAAGTAAAGGTAGCCCCCCACAAATATTGACTGTGAGTTAAGAGGGAAGTAACAAACACAGGAATGAAACAGATTTTAGCAAAGGAGGCCGAATCTTCTCTAGATAGACAGAGGATAGGAAAGGGAACTATGCGGTCAGTATTAAAAACTACAAAAACCACGCAGAGTGTGCAAAAAGACCTCCACACCGACTCACGGTGTGGAGGTGCAGCTCTGCACCCCCAGAGCTTCCAGCTAGCAAGGAAATATCATAATAGCAGGCTGGACTAGAAACATAGCATGTACTGAGAAATATATTCAAAAACCAATGAACAGCAAATGACTAGCAAGGACTTAGCTTCTGCTGGAGTAGACAGGTCATCTGAGAAATCCAAGAGAGGTCTGAACCAGTACTGAGACATTGACAGCTGGCATGAACTAACGACCTGGGCAGAGTTAAATAGGGAAGCCAGCAGAAGCAATAAACGAGGGCAGCTGAGAAAGCCAACCTCAAAGATCAGCAGTTCTACTCAAAGCCACCAGAGGGTGTCCAAGGACAGAACTCACCAAAGTACCATTCACGACCACAGGAGGGAGCCCGAGAACGGAATTCACAACACATGCAGCTTGGAACTTGTTCTGCCTAGTGGGCTCTAACACCAGGACCCTCTGTCCTATTTCCAAGGTGCGTTCTCTGGCCCTCCGATCGTACCATACGCGCTGGCGCCGCTGGGCCATCTGCATGTTCCCACGTACAGCCTGGGTCAGCTCCTGTAGGCGGTCCCGGAATTCCAGCAGCACACAGGGTACAATAGGTACCCCTTCTACGATGCCCTCCCCTTCCCAGTGTTCTAGCACTAAGTCTAGAGGTCCCCTTACCCGCCTCCCGTATATCAGTTTGAACGGGGAGAACCCCGTGGATTCTTGGAGCACCTCCCGATAGGCAAACAGGAGGTGTGGCAAGAATTTCTCCCAGTCCCTGTAGGTCCTGGTAAATGTCCCAATGAGTTGTTTTAACGTCCCGTTAAAGCGTTCACACAACCCATTGGTTTGCGGGTGGTACGGGGCGCTTTTAATGGACTTTACGCCGCACAGCTTCCCTAGTTGTTTGGTCACCTCTGCTGTAAACTGGGTACCCTGGTCCGAGATAATTTCCCGGGGAAATCCAACCCCTCAGAAAACCTGGAGCAGGGCAGCCGCCACCATCTCTGCCAGTATGTTAGGTAACGCAACTGCCTCTGGATACTGAGTGGCATAATCTACCACTGTCAATATATACCTTTTCCCTGACGGACTGGGTTTGGCTAACGGTCCTATCAGATCGACCGCTACTCGGCTAAATGGTTCGTCCACAATGGGGAGGGGGCGTAATTTGGCCTTGCATCGATCTCCCCTCTTGCCAATGCGCTGGCAACTGTCACAGGTCTGGCAGTACTGACGAACATCATAGGTTACCCCCAGCCAAAAGAAGTTTTGTGTCAGACAATGCCTGGTGCGACTGACGCCGAAGTGCCCGGCCAAGGGTATGTCATGAGAGATTCGCAGTAACTCTTGCCTATACTTCTTGGGAACTACCAGCTGTCGTTTTGTAGTGGGGCTCGTCCCTGTGTGGTGATGCTCTATAATCCGGTAGAGGAGTCCCTGCTTCCATACAAACTGTTCCCCTTCCAGTACCCCTCTCCCCTCCTGTGCCTTCCCACGATATCCCTCCAATAAAGGATCCTCAAGTAACTCCATCTTAAATTCAGCTGGGGTGGCCCAAGAAATGTGTCTGGCTATGGGAATACGTGTAGGACTGGGATGTCTTACCTGGGCCTCCTCTGAGTGTGATTCCGCCTCCGCAGCTCGAGCTTGTCTCCGGGTGGTCACAGGATATGTCTCAGCCAGAGGGGCAACTGAGAAGGCAGACAACATGGGCCCCAAGTCATTTCCCAGCAAGACGTCTGCAGGCAAATCCTCCATCAAGCCGACCTCAACAAGGCCATCCCCGACTCCCCAGTTCAGGTGAATCCTGGCAGTGGGCAGTCGATGTATGGCTCCCCCTGCTACACGGACTGCCACTGTCCGGTCCATCTTCTCTTGGTCCCGGACGAGATGAGGCTTCACAAGGGTCAAAGTTGCCCTGGAATCTCTTAGTCCCTGCATACGTTTCCCAATAACCCACACGACCTGTCGATGCTGTTGTCGATTATCTGCCCAGGCTGCCTGCACGGGGTCTACTTCATGCAGCACTTCCTCCATCTCTTCCACCCCCTGGTTAGTCGTAGCCACCAATGCCGGGTCAGCTTCGCCTTGGTAGCAGTGTACAGTGGCCTGGCTGAAGGTAGCTGTTCCCACCTTTGGCCACTGGGTATCCTGAGTCCAGTTGGGACATTGTCTTTGCAGGTGGCCCAGCTGATGGCAGGCGGGTTTTTAGCTGGTCCACCTACAATCTTCTGTGGTTTGGGGGCCTCCAGGTCCATGGGCGGACCCCTAGTGACCATCTTTGATCCGGACAACTGAGGCCTCCTGGCATCATGATGTTCATCGGCCAGACGAGCGGCCTCCTCAAGAGTCGTTGGCCGCCTGTCCCAAAGCCATTCCTGTGTCTCGGGTGTTAGTGTATTAAAGAATCGTTCTAACAAGAAGAGCTGGAGGACGTCCTCCTTAGTGGTTGCTTGGCTCCCTTGTACCCACTGTAGCAGTGACCGCCGTAATTTACAGGCCCATTCAGCATGGGTATCAGTTACTCGTTTTATAAGTCTACGGAACTTTTGGCGGTATGCCTCTGGTGTCAGCGCATACCGGGCCAAGATCACTTCTTTGATCCGCTCATAGTCCATACAGTCCTCGTCAGGTACCGTGCGATAGGCGTCTGCTGCCCGGCCGGTCAGCTTGCTGGCCAGAATCTGAACCCGTTCCTCCGTCTTCACTTGATGAAGGGCACATTGCCACTCAAAGTCCTGCAGAAAGCCATCAATGTCTTCCTCTGCCTCCCCCAACTGTCGGAAGGCATTATACTGGATCTTTTTGTGGCTTACTGTTGAAGGTACCTGGGCGGAGGCCAGAGCTCCCCCTGCTCGCTGACTCTCCATCTTGGCCAGCTCCACTTTGGTCCGCTCTGCCAACTCCATCTTGGCTAGCTCTATCCTGGTCCGCTCGGCCATCTTTTCCTTCAAATCAGTACGCACATCAGCCATCACCTCTCGTATGATCTCTACTGCAGGGTTTGGGCCATAGAACGCCAGTCTGTTCTTTACCTCCCTCTGGAATTCAGTCTCCTCCACATTCACATTGGGGGGCGCTGCACTGTCGTGTTCCATGATGGCTGCTATCAAATCCGCTTTTGTTTTGTTGCTGGCGATTAACCCTCAGGCTTCCACCAGATCTTTTTTAATGTAGTCCTCTTTAACTTCTGGTAGTTGTTTTCCATTCATTCCTTTCCTCCTGTAGACGGGGTATCACATCCCGCTGTCTGCCACCAGTGTAACGGAGTCTACCGTGCTGGAGTACCTCTTTCAGTACCACCCCGTGTTTCAGGAGGTCCACTCTGCTTTGGCTGGAGTCTGAATGAAGGACGCTGGCTGGAATTGCTTGGTTACATGGGCGCATATAAAAGATCACTACTTCTCCACGTATTTCCAGTATGACAACACTTTACTCACAGGACACAGAATATATCACACAGTTACAGAGGGCGGGCCAATTGAAAAGCGGCAGGCCAGACATACATTAAAATAGCCGCAGGTGGCCGGAGCCTGCCTATATTTACTGTGGGAATTACAAAGGTGGGGGAGGTCAGAAGGGGGATATCTTGTCCCCTCTGCCCAGGGGCGCAGCCTGTGGGCTGATGCATTAGGGACATGCATCTCACATGGAACCTATTATACATACATATAACTGCACAACATATTCTGGGTGCTGGGGGGTTCCGTAACAGTTAATAAACATGAAACCTGAATATTTGAGGGTAAATGTGAGGTTTTATCTTTCTTAGGAAAAAATTATGTGTGCAACTATTAGTGTGCAGAATTATTATGTAACTAAATGACAATTTTCCCATCTCAATTGTTTATTTTCATCTTTTTAGGCAGGGGTGGGGAACCATTGTTCTGCCGGGGGCCCTTTGGATATTTATACCATCATTCACGGGCCGTAAAAACGTATCAACTAATTAATTAACTCACCCCCTAACGTGGTGGCTGGAGCTGCTTCTCTTTGGCGTGATGTGTGATGTTAGCTGGCAGTGATGATATTACTACTCGCCTGGGGCAGACACAGACAGCTTGGGGCCTCTGTGCAATAACTGTGTCTGGACCCCCCCTCCCTTTAAGGTGACAAAACTACATATACATACATATATATATATATATATATATATATATATATATATATATATATATATATATATAGTAGGGATTTCACTCACTCAGGTGCGACGGCTGACACGTAGGAGGCAGGTTCCAACAAAAGTTCAAAGGTTTATTACCTCATAAGCCACATGGCAAAAGTAACAGCAAACAAAATAGCCTTTAGTTCAGGAAAAGAAAAACAACGTGTCCAGTCCTTCAGGCTCAGTCCTATAGCCTTAACACACTCAGGAGGGTTTCACCTCCACACATATCCCCCTGTGTTAAGCATTAGCCTGTCTTATATAAAGCTAACCACACCCAGTAACCCATCACATGATTAGCCATGTGGTCTGACATCACCACAGGTCCTGAACACACATATATACATGGTTATATACAACAAAGAAATAGTCCGGGCTACATTACAGCAACAAGGCACTTATGTGGCACATACCTCCCATCGACTACACACCCTTTAGCCATGCTACATACCTCCCCCCTCTGCCTAAAGCCGTGGGGCTTGGCACTTTTCCCCACTAAACAAGGGATTCTTGATAGGGCATCCGCATTACCGTGCAGCTTTCCGGCCCTATGTTCCACATGGAAACTGAAGTCCTGCAGGGCTAAGAACCATCGGGTGACCCTAGCATTTCTACCCTTTGTTTCCCTCATCCATCTTAGTGGGGCATGGTCAGATATCAGTCTGAATTTACGACCCAGCAGATAGTACCGTAACGTGTCCACCGCCCACTTTATGGCCAAAACACTCTTTTTCCACGACTGAGTAGTTCTTCTCAGATGAGGACAGCTTTCTACTCAGATAGAGCACAGGATGCTCCTCCCCATGTAGCTCTTGGGAAAGAACTGCTCCTACCCCAACATCTGAGGCATCTGTCTGAAGAATAAATTCTTTATTAAAGTCTGGAGCCATCAGAACGGGCTGCTTACACAGAGCCCCTTTCAACTCTTGGAAGGCTGACGCTGTCTCTTCGGACCATTTAACCATCACCGATTTTGTCCCCTTTAGCAGATCAGTCAGAGGCGCAGCCACTGTGGCGAAGTTCGGGATGAACCTCCTGTAATATCCCACGATTCCCAGAAAGGCTTTAACTTGCTTCTTGGAGAGTGGTTTCGGCCATGTTTGGATTGCCTCCATTTTCCTGATGTGGGGCTTTATTTCTCCACGACCCACTATATAGCCTAGGTATTTAGCTTCTTCCTTACCCAAGGCACACTTCTTTGGGTTTATTGTAAACCCCGCCTCTCTTAGAGCATCAAACACCGCTTGGACTTTCTCCAGATGACTCTCCCAGTCCGGGCTAAAGATGACGATATCATCTAGGTACGCAGCAGCGTAGGCCTTATGGGGCGCAAGGACTCTATCCATAGCCCTCTGGAAGGTCGCCGGAGCTCACTGTATGCCAAACGGCATCCGGACATACTGGAAGCATCCATCAGGTGTCGAAAAGGCCGTCTTCTCCTTGGCTTCCTGTGCCATGGGGATCTGCCAATAACCCTTTGTCAAGTCCAAGGTGGATATATATCTGGCGTGCCCAAGCCTTTCGATGAGCTCATCAACGCGGGGCATGGGATAAGCGTCAAACTTGGAGACCTCATTCAACTTCCGATAGTCGTTGCAAAACCTCCATTCTCCATCAGGTTTTGGGACCAGGACAATTGGGCTCGACCAACCGCTCTTGGATTCCTCGATGACTCCAAGCTTCAACATACGCTCCACTTCCTTGGAGATAACTTCTCGACGAGCCTCAGGAATACGATAGGGCTTCACGTTCACCCGCACATGTGGCTCTGTTAGGACCTCGTGCTCTATGACCTTCGTGTGTCCTGGCAACTCTGAAAACAGGTCCCTGTTTTTCTGGAGTAACTCCCGGCACTGCTGTTTCTGGGACTTCGATAGCGTCTCCGCTATAGTAACCGCTCCAACCTCACCTTCTGGGTTGCTTAACAACGATGGAGATACTGTCGGCTCTCTATCTTGCCACGGCTTGATAAGGTTGACATGGTATACTTGGAATGGTTTCCGTCTTCCTGGTTGGTGAATTTTATAATTTACTTCACCAAGTTTCTCGACAACCTCATATGGCCCTTGCCATTTGGCCAAGAACTTGCTCTCCACCGTCGGAACTAACACAAGAACTCGGTCTCCCGCATTGAACTGCCTCACTCTTGCAGACCGGTTGTAGACTCTGGCCTGAGCTTCTTGTGCCTGGAGTAGGTGTTCTTTCACAATAGGCATCACCTTTGCAATCCTCTGCTGCATCAGGGCCACATGCTCAATGACGCTTCTGTGGGGCGTGACTTCGGCTTCCCAGGTTTCCTTGGCTATATCCAGGAGTCCTCGCGGGTGTCGGCCATATAGAAGCTCAAACGGTGAGAACCCTGTGGAGGCCTGTGGAACTTCACGAATGGAAAACATCAGGTAGGGTAAGAGACAATCCAAGTCTCTACCATCTTTCTCTATAGCTTTTCTCAGCATGCTCTTCAGTGTCTTGTTAAATCTCTCAACAAGGCCATCGGACTGGGGATGGTACACCGAGGTCCTCAACTGGGAGATTTTCAGGGCTTTGCACAACTCCCTCATCACTTTGCTCATGAAAGGTGTCCCCTGGTCAGTCAGGATCTCCTTCGGCAGACCTGTCCGGGAAAAGACATGGACCAACTCGCGGGCTATACTCTTCGAGGAGGAATTTCTCAGAGGAATTGCCTCAGGATAGCGTGTGGCATAGTCCAGGATGACTAATATATACTGATGACCCCGGGCTGATTTAACTAAGGGACCGACCAAGTCCATGGCAATTCTCTCGAACGGCACCTCAATAATGGGCAGGGGCACAAGGGGGTTCCGGAAATGAGGAGTGGGAGCAGTTAGCTGACATGTAGGGCAGGACCTGCAGTAGTTCACTATTTCCCGGTGACACCCAGGCCAATAGAACCTCTGCGCAACCCGTTCCTGCGTTTTTTCCACCCCTAGGTGTCCACCCAAGATGTGTGAATGGGCCATGTCCAACACCTTCCGTCTATATGGACCCGGCACTAACAACTGCTCTACCAACTCCTCCCTTATTTTCGTGACCCGGTACAACAACTCCCCCCTCATCAGAAAATGGGGAAATCTTGTGTCTGCCCCCGGCTCCTGTACCACCCCGTCAATAACTGTGACATTATTAAAGGCTTCCCTCAGAGTGGGGTCCCTATGTTGGGCAGTCCCAAAATTTTCACCGGTTACCTCTAACTCCAGAATGTCAGATGCAGGGGATACTTCCTCCTCATCCCCAACCAGCACACAAAAAGGAAACCTGTCTGTCTCTGGGTGTGGTGACACCCTTCCAGGGTTCACTGGTTCCCTACTCTTGCTAGGGAGCTCAGAACCTTTTCCCCACAAATCCCAAAACAGACAGAAATCCCGGCCAATAATTATAGGGTGCAACAAGTATATAGGGGACTCCTTGCCACATGCCGTTTCAATGTCCACCCTGGCCAAAGGGTAGTCCTTGGCATCACCATGTATGCACCGCACGCCGACCTTCTTTCCCGGGAGCAGGTGGAGAGGGAAAGTGGCCCTCACCAGGGTCACTAAGCTCCCTGAGTCTAACAGCGCCGTTGCTGCTCGACCGTTCACCCTTACGGGACATGCTTGAGGTCCCTCGTTGGGCGGAGAGTTCACACTGCAGGCTGGATACGCATAGTATGAACAACGGCGTCCCATGCTGCAGTCCATCTGCTCAGTGGTCTGGGAACAACGGGCAGCTATATGTCCTGGCCCGTGGCACCTCCAGCAAATAATATCACCCGTAGGGACCTTGGGCACCACCTCCCCCACCCTTTGTGACCTTGGACGCGCCACCCCTTTTTGGGACTCAGCAGCTTTCTGGGACCCCCAGTACGGCACGGGCTGCCTCCCAAAGGAGCCTTCCATCCCTTGGTATCTCTCGACCAGTCCGATCAGTTCGTCGGCATTCTGGGGATCACCCTGGGCAACCCAAGTCTGTATGGACCTCGGGAGGGAATGCACAAACCGATCCATCATCACTCGTTCCACCATCTGTGCAGGTGTACATGACTCTGGCTGCAGCCATTTCTGGACCAGGTGCAACAGATCAAACATTTGAGAGCGAGGCGGTTTGTCCCGCTGATAGGCCCAGCTGTGAACTCGCTGTGCCCTGACAGTCAGTGTCACCCCCAAACGTGCGAGAATCTCGACTTTCAATTTGTGATACTCTTTGGCATCCTGCAAGGTCAAATCATAGTACGCCTTCTGGGGTTCTCCCATCAGGTATGGCGCCAGTACCTCTGCCCACTGCTCTGGCGGGAGTTTTTCCCTCTCAGCGACCCTCTCAAATACCGTCAGGAAGGCCTCAACATCATCCCCGGGGGTCATTTTCTGCAATGCGCGTCTTACCGTCTTCCGGACGTGCGTGTCATCAGCCAGACCTGGGGTTGGGGCACTCGTCTTGCCCTGGATGGCGGTTGCCAGAAGCTGCATCTGCTCCCGTTGCTCCTGCTGGCTCTGTTGCATCTGCTGCCGTTGCTCCTGCTGGCTCTGCCGTTGCTCCTGCTGGCTCTGTTGTATCTGCTGCTGGCTCTGTTGTATCTGCTGCATCAACAGCCTGTTGGTCTCTTGCTGACGTTGCTCCTGCTGTGACTGCAACTGGACCAAGTGTTTCAGCAGGTCCTCCATTTTCCCCGGCTGGCTTACAACAGACTTGACCCAGGACATTCAATAACAGACTTTCGTCTCCGCTGGGAACGCTGCCCGCATTCTCCACCAATTGTAGGAATTTCACTCACTCAGGTGCGACGGCTGACACGTAGGAGGCAGGTTCCAACAAAAGTTCAAAGGTTTATTACCTCATAAACCACATGGCAAAAATAACAGCAAACAAAATAGCCTTTAGTTCAGGAAAAGAAAAACAACGTGTCCAGTCCTTCAGGCTCAGTCCTATAGCCTTAACACACTCAGGAGGGTTTCACCTCCACACATATCCCCCTGTGTTAAGCATTAGCCTGTCTTATATAAAGCTAACCACACCCAGTAACCCATCACATGATTATCCATGTGGTCTGACATCACCACAGGTCCTGAACACACATATATACATGGTTATATACAACAAAGAAATAGTCCGGGCTACATTACAGCAACAAGGCACTTATGTGGCACATACCTCCCATCGACTACACACCCTTTAGCCATGCTACAATATATATATATCTAATATATAAAGCTGAATGTGTGTGTGTGTGTGTGTATGTATGTATGTATGTATGTATGTCCGGGATTGGCATCTGAACCGTAGCAGCTACAGCCACAAAATTTTGCACAGTCACACGTCTGGACCCCGAGAGCGTCATAGGCTATGTTGTGAGGTGAAATTTTAACCCCGCGCTTTCCAATTCACCAAACAATTTTGCCCCTATCTACATAATGGGGAAAAAGTGAAAGGAAAAGTGTTGGAGGCGTCGCAGCTACAGGCACAAAATTTTGCACAGTCACACGTCTGGACCCTGAGAGCGTCAAAGCTATGTTGTGAGGTGAAATTTTAACCCCACGCTTTCCAAGTCACCAAACAATTTTGCCCCTATCTACATAATGGGGAAAAAATGAAAGGAAAAGTGTTGGAGGCAAATTAACAGCTGCCAGATGTGAACAAGGGGGACTTAAAGAATGACAGCGATGGCGCCAAAGAGTATATACTGTACAGTTGCTAAGGTGGGGCCCCAACATGGGATAATCACACCACCACGGGGATATGAACACACACACAAAATGCGCCACACACTACCACGTGCTCGAACACATATACCACCCTCAGTGCACATTTCACCACACATACACCAACCTCGCCACATAAAAGTAGAAACACAAAAGTCGCCGCTCAAAACTCGCCACGCGCAAAACTCTCCACATGCAAAACTCGCCACACGTGCAAAACTCGCCACACGCAAAACTTGCACACGCAGAAAAATTGCCACACGCAGAAAAATTGCCACATGCACAAAAGTTGCAACACATGCAAAAGTTGCCTCACACAAAACTTGCACATACTCAAAAGGCACCACACATAAAACTCGCCACGCGCAAAACTCGCCATGCGCAAAACTTGCTGCACACAACTTGCTACACTAACCTGTCACATGCAACTCGACACACAAAAAGTTGCTACACGCATGTCGCCACACAAAACTCATCTCACAAAAGTCCCTACATGCATGTCGCCACACGCAACTCAACACACACAACTTGACACACGAAACTCGCCCTAAAACACACACAAGTCTGGTATCCTTCAAAAATAAAAATCTGATTAATAAGCAGACAAACTACAAGAGCAACAAATGTACCATATAGGAATCCGGCAGCTGTCAGTCACATGACCAGTCTATTATGTGTATGTGTGAGCTAATATATACTGCCAGGGGGTGGGCTTACTGTTGGCTGGGGATTTATCAGGCTGCCATTTTAGCTTACAAATACTGAGGTAAAAATACTGACCAAATAACGTGTGAACGAGGGCTAATACAGGAGGAGATGGCATACAGCTATATACTATATACAGGAGATGACACACAGGTATATACTATTTACAGGGGAGATGACACACAGGTATATACTATATACAGGAGGAGATGACACACAGATATATACTATATACAGGAGAGATGACACACAGGTATATACTATATAGAGGAGGAGATGACATACAGGTACATACTACATACAGGAGGAGATGACATACAGGTATATACTATATACAGGAGGAGATGACACACAGGTATATACTATATACAGGAGCAGATTACCTACAGGTATATAGTATATACAGGAGGAGATGACACAGGTATATGCTATGTATAGGAGGAGATGACATACAGGTATATACTATATACAGGAGATGACACACAGATATATACTATATATAGGTGAGATGACACACAGGTATATACTATATACAGGAGATTACATACAGGTATATCTAATATATAAAGCTGAATGTGTGTATGTATGTATGTGTGTATGTCCGGGATTGGCATCTGTACCGTCGCAGCTACAGCCACAAAATTTTGCACAGTCACACGTCTGGACCCCGAGAGCGTCATAGGCTATGTTGTGAGGTGAAATTTTAACCCCGCGCGTTCCAATTCACCAAACAATTTTGCTCCTATCTACATAATGGGGAAAAAGTGAAGGGAAAAGTGTTGGAGGAAAATTGACAGCTGCCAGATGTGAACAATGAGGACTTAAAGAATGAGAGCGATGGCGACAAAGAGTATATACCGTACAGTTGCTAAGGTGGGGCCCCGACATGGGATACTCACCACACACGGGGATATGAACACAAACACAAAATGCGCCACACACTACCACGTGCTTGAACACATATACCACCCTCAGCACACATTTCACCACACACACACACCAACCTCGCCACATAAAAGTCGAAACACAAAAGTCACCACTCAAAACTCGCTACATGCAAAACTCGCCATATGCAAAACTAGGCTCACTCAAAACTCGCCACACGTGCAAAACTCACCTCATGGAAAACTCACCTCATGCAAAACTTGCACACACAGAAAAATTGCCACATGTACAAAAGTTGCACCACATGCAAAAGTTGCCTCACACAAAACTTGCACATACTCAAAATGCACCACACATAAAACTCGCCACGCGCAAAACTCGCCATGCACAAATCTTGCTGCACACAACTTGCTACACTAACCTGTCACATGCAACTCAACACACAAAATGTTGCTACACGCATGTCGCCACACAAAACTCATCTCACAAAAGTCGCTACATGCATGTCGCCACACGCAACTCAACACACACAACTTGACACATAAAACTCGCCCTAAAACACACACAAGTCTGGTATTGTCCTTCAAAAATAAAAATCTGATTAATAAGCAAACTACAAGAGCAACAAATGTACCATATAGGAAATACGGCAGCTGTCAGTCACATGACCTGTCTATTATGTGTATGTGTGAGCTAATATATACTGCCAGGGGGGAGGGCTTCCTGTTGGCTGGGGATTTATCAGGCTGCCAATAGCAACCAATCACAGCTCAGCTTCTATTTTGCTACAGTTAATTAACCTGAGCTCTGATTGGTTAATATAGGCAACAAAGACATTCTCAGTATAACAAAGCTAATATATGTTGTGAAATGCTTCTATTTGCTTAGTTTTTGCCTTTTAATAATTACATTTCTATCTATTTGTTTTGTGGTTTTTGTGTGCAGAATAAATTTTTGTTAACACATTCTATTTTGCTAACAGCAGTCATTAACCCGGGCGAAGCCGGGTAGTACAGCTAGTATATATATATAGATACACAGATAGCCACACACACATACTCGTATATATTACATAGTCTCCTTTATTATGTATATTGCCATCCTTTACATATTGGATTTTATAGAGCCGTTTTTTATTATATACCGTCCTGACTTGTTAGCTGTATAATGCAATGATGGCTGATGGAGCATGGGAAAGCTTATTTTCTAATGGAGGAGCTGATGGACTGGTAGTCTGGTCACAGGCTTCTCCATCAGTAGTCATTTTATATCTAACAAGAGAGGGGACTATGTAATAAAAGAGGGCGCTGTGAATAACAAAAATAATGTTATCATACCGCTGCTGCCGCCTCCTCACTCGCTCCCGGCCTCTGCTTCTCGTGCTCGCGCGCACACCAGGTTCAGTGCTGCGCGTGTGCACTTCTGATCTTCTGTCGACGTCTCCTCTATGGTCCTGGAGGACTCTTACTCGGAAGTCGGTCCTCCTTATTGTCCTCTCTATGGTTCTGGAGGTCTGTTACCCGGAAGTGCTACCCTGCCTTTAGGTATTTAAACTGCTTCCTGTCGTCCCTCTGTGCCTGGTTATCATTTGTTCCTTCAGGTGTTCCTGGCCGCTCTTAGTCTCTGTGAAGTTCGTTTTCCCTCTGACTTTGGGTTTATCCAGTCTTTCCTGTATCCTGCTAGACTCTGCGTTCCCTCAGTTCCTCTGCCAGTCCCTGCACTGCTGCAGTTTACCCACCAATCCTGTTTCTCTGCAGTACTCACCTATCCTGTGGTCCTACTATCTCCGCCTCTTCTTGGTCTTCTCCCATCCTGGTCCTCCAGCTTCCGTGGTGATAGTCCCTCACGGGCCTGCCCCTAACTCTCCCTGTATAGGGGGCTGTCTATCTGGTCAGCTCGTCCGTGAGGGGTTCGTCGTCGCGGTCTAGAGGGTCCACTTTCCGTTTTCCCTCTTTGATTCGTCACACTCACATTTGGACTGCATTCGGATGACATCTGAGTGCAGCCTGATTCTTATAGCATAACATCCCTCTTTGATTCGTCACACTCACATTTGGACTGCACTCGGATGACATCTGAGTGCAGCCTGATTCTTACAGCATAACATATGTAAGACACAGCACTGTACATAACAGCAGAGGAAGCTATATAATAAGGGAGGGCATCATATATGTATAACTAGAGAGGATGGTACGTAATAAGGGACGGTGTTATACATAACAAAAGAGGAAACTATGTAACTAAGGATGGTGTTATACATAATAAGTGAGTACACTATACACTAAAGGTACCTTCACACAAAACGACTGTGTAACGATATCGCTAGCGATCCGTGACGTTGCAGCGTCCTGGCTAGCGATATCGTTTAGTTTGACACGCAGCAGCGATCAGGATCCTGCTGTGATGTCGCTGAATAAAGTTCAGAACTTTATTTGGTCGTCCGATCGCCGTGTATCGTTGTGTTTGACAGCAAAAGCAACGATACCAGCGATATTTTACACTGGTAACCAGGGTAAACATCGGGTTACTAAGCGCAGGGCCACGCTTAGTAACCCGATGTTTACCCTGGTTACCAGTGTAAAATGTAAAAAAAACAAACAGTACATACTTACATTCGCATCCCCCGCCGTCTGCTTCCCACACTGACTGAGCGCCGCAAAGTGAAAGTGAAAGCACAGCACAGCGGTGACGTCACCGCTGTGCCCTGCTACTGCTGGCGCTCAGTCAGTCAGTCAGTGCAGGAAGCGGACGCCGGGGGATGCGTATGTAAGTATGTACTGTTTGTTTTTTTTACATTTTACGCTGGTAACCAGGGTAAACATCGGGTTACTAAGCGCGGCCCTGCGCTTAGCAACCCGATGTTTACCCTGGTTACCCGGGGACCTCGGCATAGTTGGTCGCTGGAGAGCGGTCTGTGTGACAGCTCTCCAGCGATCAAACAGCGACGCTGCAGCGATCGGCATCGTTGTCGCTATCGCTGCAGCGTCGTTTCGTGTGAAGGTACCTTAAGGGACTGTGCTATACTTAAGTAAGTACACTTTATACTAAGGGACTGTTATACATAATAATCGATGATAACGTCTTCCTCCACCTCCCCCTCTTCCTAAATCTATTCTAAATCCCTCTTCCTCCCATCCCAATTCCTTCACATTCCTCATTGTCCTCCTACCCCCGCATCCCATTATTGCCCTCTCCCTCACCCCTATGATTGCCCTCTTCACCACCTCCATCATTGCTTTCTCCCCACCACCTCATTATTGCCCATTCCAACACCTCCATCATTGCCTCCTCCCCACCACCCCATCATTGTCCTTTCCACTGCCACCATCATTGCCTTTTCCCCCCACCCCATCATTACCCATTCCACCACCTCCATCATTTCCTCCTCCCAACACCACCCCATCATTGTCCTTTCCACCGCCATCATCATTGTCTTCTCCCCCACCCCCCATCATTACCCATTCCACGACCGCCTTCATTTCTTCCTCCCCACCAGCCCGTCATTACCCATTCCACCATCTCCATCATTGCCTCCTCCCCACCACCCCATCATTGTCCTTTCCACTGCCATCATCATTGTCTTCACCCCCATCATTACCCATTCCATGAGCTCCATAATTTCCTCCTCCCCCACCATCCCAATCATTGCCCTTTCCACCACCACCATAATTTGTCTTTTCCTCCACCACCCCCATCATTGCCCATTACACTGCCACCATCATTTCCTCCTCCCCACCACCCCCATTATTTCCCATTCACCATCTCCATCATTTCCTCCTCCCCATCACCCCCATTATTGCCCTTTCCACCACCCCATCATTGCTTTCTCCCCCACCACCCCTGTCATTGCCCTCCCTGTCAACCCAATCATTGCCTTCTGCCCCATCACCATCATCATTGCCCTCGCTGTCAACCCAATCATTTGAGTCACCCGCCAGGGCTGTGGGGTACTCGGTACAGGGTTCGATGTTCACAGGGGGATGTCACGGTGGCGACCCGGTCTGTGGCCCAGGGCGCCCATGTAAAAGGGAAAGGTCTTTAAAGGGAATAAAGTTTGTGTTCGTGACGCCACCTGTGGTATTCGATCAGGGTGACCGACGCTGCTTTAAGGGGTCTGCTGGGGTGATGTTATGGCAGCTAGATGGTATACCTTCCCACAGGTGAAGTATATCCCCAGGGCTCCCGGTATGTAGATGGTGGTATGGTGAGAAGTGCAGGGAAGAACGAGGACACGGGATTTCAGTCTTTTTACCTTGTTTACTGTTGGAATCAGCGGCCACAGTCCAGAGCACCAGATCATAGGGCAGGCAGAGAAGTCTGGGCAGTCCAGAGTCAAGCAAGTTCCCCTGGGTAAGTCAGGTGGGAGCCTACCACTCTGCACTTCCTGTCTCTAAGTCCCTGCTGCCACTAAGTGTCTCAACAAATTCTTAAATCACTCTGCTGTCCTAGGACAGGTACCTGTATGGCAGGCAGCTCGAGCAGTAGGTTCTGGGGTCCGTTCTTGGTGACTCTTGGCTCCTGAGCACTGCTGTGCCACAGGTGACAGGTAATTGTGGGCAGAGTTTTGGTAATACAATGCCCTCCGGTTCTGCTCCGTGTCGTAGAGTCCACGTGAGCCTCGGGCTCCCGTCTCCTGGCGCTATAGCTCTTCAGAGGCCTGCTCGTGACCACCTGGAGCTCTCACTTTCCTCTATGCTCTACTCCTGTCTGTCCGCGCACACAGACTGTCTGCATTAACTGAGCTCTCTCCGCCTCCAAACCAGGATCTTTAGTGAGGGAAGCTGCCCTAAAACAGGGTTTTGAGCTCCCCCTCCTGGCCTGGAATTGGAAGGTGTTCTGCGTGTGTAAACCTACCAAAGGAAATCCCACTTGTCTTCAGACATAGCACTATCCTCCCCATGAGGAAGACAGCACTACTGTGGTACCCGAACTCCTGGGGTGCCCTCTCTGTCAACCCAATCATTGCCTTCTGCCTCATCACCCCATCATTGCCCTCTCTGTCAACCCAATCATTGCCTTCTGCCCCATCACCCCATCATTGCCCTCTCTGTCAACCCAGTCATTGCCTTCTGCCCCATCACCCCATCATTGCCCTCTCTGTCAGCCCAATCATTGCCTTCTGCCCCATCACCCCCATCATTGCCCTCTCTGTTATGACCCCAATGGCGAGGGTCTCAGAGGAACGTGGAAGTCTGCAGAATACAAAAATCCAGCTCATAGGGCAGTGGTAACTGGGTTGACCATATATCTACTCCTAACGCCAACACTAGAAGTAGCCGGGGATCATTCCTACGTTGATTCTAGATGACACGCGCCAGCCGGAGAATCTAGCTACCCCTAGTAGAGGAAAACAAAGACCTTTCTTGCCTCCAGAGAAGGGGACCCCAAAGCTGGATAGAAGCCCCCCACAAATAATGACGGTGAGGTAAGAGGAAATGACAAACACAGAAATGAACCAGGTTTAGCACAGAGAGGCCCGCTTACTGATAGCAGAATAAAGAAAGGTAACTTATATGGTCAACAAAAACCCTATCAAAATCCACACTGGAAATTCAAGAACCCCCGAACCGTCTAACGGTCCGGGGGGAGAACACCAGCCCCCTAGAGCTTCCAGCAAAGGTCAGGATATAGATTTGCAACAAGCTGGACAAAAATACAAAACCAAAACAAATAGCAAAAAGCAAAAGGCAGACTTAGCTGATATAACTGGAACCAGGATCAGTAGACAAGAGCACAGCAGACTAGCTCTGATAACTACGTTGCCAGGCATTGAACTGAAGGTCCAGGGAGCTTATATAGCAACACCCCTAACTAACGACCCAGGTGCGGATAAAAGGAATGACAGAAAAACCAGAGTCAAAAAACTAGTAACCACTAGAGGGAGCAAAAAGCAAATTCACAACAGTACCCCCCCCCTTAGTGAGGGGTCACCGAACCCTCACCACGACCACCAGGGCGATCAGGATGAGCGGCATGAAAGGCACGAACTAAATCGGCCTCATGAACATCAGAGGCGACCACCCAGGAATTATCCTCCTGACCATAGCCCTTCCACTTGACCAGGTACTGAAGCCTCCGCCTGGAGAGACGAGAATCCAAGATCTTCTCCACCACGTACTCCAACTCGCCCTCAACCAACACCGGAGCAGGAGGCTCAGCAGAAGGAACTACAGGCACAATGTACCGCCGCAACAAGGACCTATGAAATACATTGTGAATAGCAAACGACACAGGAAGATCCAGACGAAAAGATACAGGATTAAGGATTTCCAATATCTTGTAAGGCCCAATAAAACGAGGTTTAAATTTGGGAGAGGAGACCTTCATAGGAACAAAGCGGGAAGAAAGCCACACCAAATCCCCAACGCGTAGTCGGGGACCCACACCGCGGCGGCGGTTGGCAAAGCGCTGAGCCTTCTCCTGTGACAACTTCAAGTTGTCCACCACATGATTCCAGATCTGCTGCAACCTATCCACCACAGAATCCACCCCAGGACAGTCAGAAGGCTCCACATGACCCGAAGAAAAGCGAGGATGGAAACCAGAGTTGCAGAAAAAAAGGCGAAACCAAGGTGGCGGAACTAGCCCGATTATTAAGGGCAAACTCAGCCAACGGCAAGAATGTCACCCAATCGTCCTGATCAGCAGAGACAAAACACCTCAAATAAGCCTCCAAAGTCTGATTGGTTCGCTCCGTCTGTCCATTAGTCTGAGGATGGAAAGCAGACGAAAACGACAAATCAATGCCCATCCTACTACAAAAGGATCGCCAGAACCTGGAAACGAACTGGGATCCTCTGTCTGACACAATATTCTCAGGGATGCCGTGCAAACGAACCACGTTCTGGAAAAACACAGGAACCAGATCGGAAGAGGAAGGCAGCTTAGGCAAAGGAACCAAATGGACCATCTTGGAGAAGCGATCACATATCACCCAGATAACGGACATGCCCTGAGATAGCGGAAGATCAGAAATGAAATCCATGGAGATATGTGTCCAAGGTCTCTTCGGGACAGGCAAGGGCAAGAGCAAACCGCTGGCACGAGAACAGCAAGGCTTAGCTCGAGCACAAGTCCCACAGGACTGCACAAATGACCGCACATCCCTTGACAAGGAAGGCCACCAAAAGGACCTGGCCACCAGATCTCTGGTGCCAAAAATTCCCGGGTGACCTGCCAACACCGAGGAATGAACCTCGGAAATGACTCTGCTGGTCCACTTATCCGGGACAAACAGTCTGTCAGGTGGACAAGACTCAGGCCTATCAGCCTGAAATCTCTGCAACACACGTCGCAGATCCGGAGAAATAGCTGACAAGATAACTCCATCTTTAAGAATACCAACAGGATCAGCGACTCCAGGAGCATCAGGCACAAAGCTCCTAGAAAGAGCATCGGCCTTCACATTCTTTGAACCTGGTAAATACGAGACAACAAAATCAAAGCGGGAGAAAAACAATGACCAGCGGGCCTGTCTCGGATTAAGGCGTTTAGCAGACTCGAGATACATCAGATTTTTGTGATCAGTCAAGACCACCACACGATGCTTAGCACCCTCGAGCCAATGACGCCACTCCTCAAATGCCCATTTCATGGCCAACAACTCCCGATTGCCCACATCATAATTTCGCTCGGCAGGCGAAAACTTCCTAGAGAAAAAGGCACAAGGTTTCATAACAGAGCAACCAGGGCCTCTCTGCGACAAAACGGCCCCTGCCCCAATCTCCGAAGCATCCACCTCAACCTGAAAGGGAAGTGAGACGTCAGGCTGGCACAAAACAGGCGCCGAAGTAAACCGGCGTTTCAACTCCTGGAAAGCCTCCACGGCAGCAGGAGCCCAGTTAGCTACATCGGAGCCCTTCTTGGTCATATCCGTCAAAGGTTTCACAATGCTAGAAAAATTAGCGATAAAACGACGGTAGAAGTTAGCGAAGCCCAAGAACTTCTGAAGACTCTTAACTGACGAGGGCTGAGTCCAATCAAGAATAGCTCGGACCTTGACTGGGTCCATCTCCACAGCAGAAGGGGAAAAAATGAACCCCAAAAAGGGAACCTTCTGTACACCAAAGAGACACTTAGAGCCCTTGACAAACAAAGAATTTTCACGCAAAATTTTAAAGACCAACCTGACCTGCTCCACATGCGAATCCCAATTATCAGAAAAAACCAAAATATCATCCAGATAAACAATCAAAAATTTATCCAGATACTTCCGGAAAATGTCATGCATAAAGGACTGAAAAACTGAAGGCGCATTGGAGAGCCCAAAAGGCATCACCAAGTACTCAAAATGACCTTCGGGCGTATTGAATGCGGTTTTCCATTCATCACCTTGCTTAATGCGCACAAGGTTGTACGCACCACGAAGGTCTATCTTGGTGAACCACTTGGCACCCTTAATCCGGGCAAACAAGTCAGACAACAGCGGTAAAGGATACTGAAATTTGACAGTGATCTTATTTAAAAGCCGATAATCAATACAAGGTCTCAAAGATCCGTCCTTTTTTGCCACAAAAAAGAATCCCGCACCAAGAGGGGAAGAAGACGGACGAATATGTCCTTTTTCCAGAGACTCCTTGATATATGAACGCATAGCGGTATGTTCAGGTACCGACAGATTAAACAGTCTTCCCTTAGGAAATTTACTGCCTGGGATCAAATCTATAGCACAGTCACAGTCCCTATGAGGAAATGACAAACACAGAAATGAACCAGGTTTAGCACAGAGAGGCCCGCTTACTGATAGCAGAATAAAGAAAGGTAACTTATATGGTCAACAAAAACCCTATCAAAATCCACACTGGAAATTCAAGAACCCCCGAACCGTCTAACGGTCCGGGGGGAGAACACCAGCCCCCTAGAGCTTCCAGCAAAGGTCAGGATATAGATTTGCAACAAGCTGGACAAAAATACAAAACCAAAACAAATAGCAAAAAGCAAAAGGCAGACTTAGCTGATATAACTGGAACCAGGATCAGTAGACAAGAGCACAGCAGACTAGCTCTGATAACTACGTTGCCAGGCATTGAACTGAAGGTCCAGGGAGCTTATATAGCAACACCCCTAACTAACGACCCAGGTGCGGATAAAAGGAATGACAGAAAAACCAGAGTCAAAAAACTAGTAACCACTAGAGGGAGCAAAAAGCAAATTCACAACACCTCTCTGTCAACCCAATCATTGCCCTCTGCCCCATTACCCCTTCATTGCCCTCTGTCAACCCAATCATTGCCTTCTGCCCGTTCGCCCCCATCATTGCCCTCTCTGTCAACCCAATCATTGCCTTCTGCCCCATCAACCCCATCACTGCCCTCTCCGTCAATGCAATCATTGCTTTCTGTCCCATCACCCCCATCATTGCCCTCTCTGTCAACCCAATTATTGCCTTCTGCCCCATCACTGCCTTCTCCTCGACCTACACACACAGACACACACAGCACCATTTATCTCTCTGCATACACACACATACACACACAGACAGCACCATTCACCTCTCTGCATACATACACACACACACACACAGCACCATTCACCTCTCTGCATACAAATACACACACAGACAGCACCATTCACCTCTCTGCACACACACACACAGACAGCACCATTCACCTCTCTACATACACACACACATACTGTACACAGCACCATTCACCTCTCTACATACACACACACATACTGTACACAGCACCATTCACCTCTCTGCATACACACACACACACAGACAGCACCATTCACAACTCTGCATATATACACACACAGACATCACCATTCACCTCTCCGCATACATACACACGCACACACACACACACACACACCTCACCTCTGCACACGGTATCCTGAAGCCGCACCATCGCCAGTAGCTTCCTGTGTTGCACAGCCGCAGCGCTGAATGATGTCATTCAGCTGCTGTGTGAGACAGGAAGCGCGGGCAGGAAGCAGTACGGATCTATTCCCTGCAAGAGAAAATGCCAACGAAGCGGAACTACAGGGATTGCTCCGTGCCCACCACACATGAGGGCAATCTGGCCAGGGGCCCCCTGGAGCCTTGGGGCTGGATAAACTGACCAGATTGCACTCATTAGCCGCCCTGCAGGGGCCCCCCAGAGCCTCCAGGCCCCGATGCAGCTGCACCGGTTGAATGGGCGGTATGTCCGCCCATGCTACTCGCAACTGCTTTTCCAAGTTAGTGTTTGGAGTGAAATCTTTGTGATGAATTTTGAAAAGAATTCGCAGCAATAAGTTCTGAACACAGGAGATGCAGGGGGCATATAGACATCACTGGAGACACTGGGGGAGATATACACATCACAGGAGGGGCTAAGGACATATACCCATCACAGGAGATGCTGGGGGCATAGATACATCACAGGAGACACTGGTGGCATATACTGTATAGATCACAGGAGATACTGGGGGCATATATACAGTACAGCAAAAGTTTGGACACACCTTCTCATTTAAAGATTTTTCTGTATTTTCATGACTATGGAAATTGTAAATTCACACTGAAGGCATCAAAACTATGAATTAACACATGTTGAATTATATACTTAACAAAAAGTGTGAAACAACTGAAAATATGTCTTATATTCTTGGTTCCTCAAAGTAGCCACCTTTTGCTTTGATAACTGCTTTGCACACTCTTGGCATTCTCTTGAGGAGCTTCAAGAGGTAGTCACCGGAAATTGTTTTCACTTCACAGGTGTGCCCTGTCAGGTTTAATAAGTGGGATTTCTTGCCTTATAAATGGGGTTGGGACCATCAGTTGTGTTGTGCAGAAGTCTGGTGGATACACAGCTGATAGTCGTACTGAATAGACAGTTAGAATTTGTATTATGGCAAGAAAAAAGCAGCTAAGTACAGAAAAACGAGTGGCCAACTGGCCATCATTACTTTAAGAAATGAAGGTCAGTCAGTCTGAAAAATTAGGAAAACTTTGAAAGTGTCCCCAAGTGCAGTTGCAAAAACCATCAAGCGCTACAAAGAAACTGGCTCACATGAGGACCATCCCAGGAAAGGAAGACCAAGAGTCTCCTCTGCTTCTGAGGATAAGTTTATCCGAGTCACCAGCCTCAGAAATCGCAGGTTAACAGCAGCTCAGATTAGAGACCAGGTCAATGCCACACAGAGTTCTAGCAGCAGACACATCTCTACAACAACTGTTAAGAGGAGACTTTGTGGAGCAGGCCTCCATGGTGAAATAGCTGCTAGGAAACAACTGCTAAGGACAGGCAACAAGCAGAAGAGACTTGTTTGGGCTAAAGAACACAAGGAATGGACATTAGACCAGTGGAAATCTGTGCTTTGGTCTGATGAGTCCAAATTTGAGATCTTTGGTTCCAACCACCGTGTCTTTGTGCGACGCAGAAAAGGTGAACGGATGGACCCTACATGCCTGGTTTCCACCGTGAAGCATGGAGGAGGAGGTGTGATGGTGCTTTGCTGGTGACACTGATGGGGATTTATTAAAAATTGAAGGCATACTGAACCAGCATGGCTACCACATCATCTTGCAGTGGCATGCTATTCCATTTGGTTTGCGTATAGTTGGACCATCATTTATTTTTCAACAGGACAATGACCCCAAACACACCTCCAGGCTGTGTAAGGGCTATTTGACCAAGAAGGAGCGTGATGGGGTGCTGCGCCAGATGACCTGGCCTCCACAGTCACCAGACCTGAACCCAATCGAGTGTAATAATTATAGGAGATAACTCAGGAGACTCTTTGCGTGGAACAAGACAACTACAGGACACAGTTTTATAAGTGGTAAAGTCTATATTATCACACGGTGATTCAAACAGGTGCAGAGAGAAACTCAAGTCCACAACACTTGGTGCAAATAATAAACGCAGCTTAGCAGTATATAGGAAACTTCAGAGGAAAATGCAATCAAGCAGAAAGTGTATGAAGCACAGTTATACTTGAGGATACTTGACACAAATAAATCCTTGTCTTAGTCCAAACACAGATAGATAAGCTTATAAGGCACTTCAAATAATATCTTAGCTCAACCAGGGAGGCCTGGTTAATAGTCTCAGGTTTTTGCAGAGCAGCAAACGCTTACATGTCCAGCAAATGTAGATGGAAGTAAATACGAGCAGCAGATGAAGGAGGATTACTGGAACTGGTGTATGCAGCAGGAACTCAGAGCTGAGTAGCAGGATCACCACACAGGTTCACAGGAGCAGGTATATAGCCAGGAAGTAATCAGAGGTCAGGAGCTGGATGCAAGGCAGAATACTCTAGCACAGACTGAAGGCTGGGGTGGAGTTTTAAAGCAGGAAGACACAGTGCACATGAGACCAAAGACGCCATCTTGAAAAAGGTCAGTAATGCACAAAAGGTAAAAAATGTTCAGTGTCCTGACATTACTCCCTCCTTAGAAGCGGCCTCAGGACGATCCTGGACCTGGTTTCTCAGGGAATCTCTCATGAAAACGAGAAATCTTCTGTTGGGCATTGATGTTTTCCACAGGTTCCCAAGAGTCTTCCTCAGGGGGATATCTCTGCCATCTTATCAGATATTGGAGCCGATTCCTGCGAATCCTGGAATCAATAATTTCCTCCACCACAAATTGTTCTTGCCCATCAATCACCACAGGCTGCGGAGGTGGCACAACACGTCCCTGGAAGATATTAGGAGATACAGGCTTTAGTAAAGATACATGAAAAACTGGGTGTACCTTCATAGTCCTAGGCAGCTTCAGCCGGCAGGCCACAGAGCTCACAATACCGTTGATCTTGAAAGGGCCAATGAATTTCTGTCCAAGTTTTTGTGAAGGAACGTTTAACTTCAGATTCTTAGTTGCTAACCACACGGAATCTCCTACCTTGAACATGGGTGCAGGTTTACGGAATCTATCAGCCGATCTCTTATAACGTTCTTGAGCTGTGGTCAGGGATTCCTTCAGAACCTCCAGATTTTGTCTGATCGCAGTCAGCCTTTCCTCCACTGCCGGAACCGGAGAATTAATTGGAGACCTGGGTAAAATACACGGATGATAACCCAGATTGGCAAAGAAAGGTGTAAATTTAGTGGAGGCGCTCTGAGAATTATTATATGAAAATTCGGCTAACGGCAGCAACTCCAACCAATCATCGTGGAGATGGCTGACATAGCATCTTAGATATTGTTCCAGCGTCTGGTTGGTACGCTCAGTCTGACCATTTGTCTGGGGATGGTAAGCGAAAGAGAGACAGACATTAATATTGAGTGCAGAGCAAAACCCCTTCCAGAATCTTGAAGTGAACTGTACTCCACGGTCAGAGATGATCTCATCCGGAACCCCATGCAACCGAAAGACATTCTGTATAACCAAGTTCACTGTATCTTTAGCTACGGGGAGGCCGGTGCATGGAACAAAATGAGCAGCTTTAGTCAGGCGATCAACTATTACCATGATTATATTCATGCCCCCCGATGTAGGCAGCTCCACAATAAAGTCCATTGATATAGACCCCCAAGGGCGGGATGGAACAGGTAATGGTTGTAGAAGACCCGTAGGTGCCACTTGAGGAGTCTTGTAACGGGCACATACCTCGCAAGAGAGAACATAGTCCTTGGTATCCTTCAGGCAAGTTGGCCACCAGAAGAATCGGCTCGGGAACTCTTGTGTCTTCTGTACCCCCCTGTGACCAGCCAACTTGGAATCATGTACCAACTTGAGGATCTGCAGACGGAAGACCTCAGTGACGTAGATACGTCGATCTCTGAACCACATGCCACCCTTAAAGACCAGATTAATATCCACAGGTGGGTTGGCCAGAAATACATCACCGTCATAGGCCTCCCTGCACTCCTTCCACAAGTCCTGATCGTGGATAACTCCGACGAAATTGGCATCAGATAGAATGGTCTTGGACGGGGCTCCAGGTACGGAATCCACAGCATGGATTCGGGATAAAGCATCAGCCTTGAGAGAACCTGGACGGTACGAGATAACAAAGTTAAATTGAATTAAAAATAAGTTCCAACGAGCCTGACGAGGAGAAAGACATCTAGCGGATTTAAGGAACTCTAAATTGCGATGGTCAGTTAGCACTATGATCTGTTGTGCAGCTCCTTGCAGATGATGCCTCCATTCTTTGAAAGCCGCAATAATAGCCAGCAATTCCCTGTCTCCCACGTCGTAATTCTTCTCTGCTGAGGTTAGTCTACGGGAAAAGAAAGCACAAGGATGTAGCAGACCCTTCTCTCCAGTTCTTTGGGAGAGAATAGCCCCCAAAGCATTATCAGAAGCGTCCACCTCCACAATGAATGAAAGTATTGGATCTGGGTGTATCAACAGCGGGGCTGATGTGAAACAGATCTTAAGCCAATCAAAAGCTTCTTGAGCTTGTGATGACCACTTAAAGGGCTTTTCCTTCTTTGTCAAGGAAGTAATGGGATGGACAATATCAGAAAAATTTCGACTGAAGCGTCTGTAGAAATTTGCAAAACCAATAAAACGTTGGACCACCTTAACATTCTTGGGTACCGGCCAGTCAAGGATAGCCTGAATCTTACCAGATTCCATGTTCAGCCCCTGGGGAGAGATGATATAATCTAAGAACTGTATCTCAGAATGATGGAACTCAAATTTTTTCTCCGGCTTAATATACAGATGGTTCTCTTTCAGACGTCTTAAAACAGTTTTGACATGTTCTTCATGTTCCTGTAGAGAGTCAGAAAAGATTAGTATATCGTACAAATAGATCACCACAAACTGGTCCAGCAAATCTCTGAAAATGTCATTAGCAAGGTGTTGAAATGTTACAGGGGCGTTAAAAAGCCCGAAGGGCATCACAAGAGATTCAAAGTGTCCATACCGGCATCTGAATGCTGTCTTCCACTCATCCCCTGGACGAATACGCACCAAATTATAAGCCCCACGAAGATCCAGTTTAGAGAACACCTTAGCATGGTGGACTCTTTCCAGTAAGTCGGGAATCAGAGGCAAAGGGTAACGGTTTCGTACGGTTACCTTATTGAGTTCCCGATAGTCAACAGAGGGTCTCAGGGTCCCATCCTTCTTTTTTACAAAAAATATAGGTGCCCCTGCTGGTGAGGAAGAAGGACGTATGAAGCCTTTGGCCAGATTTTCATCAATATACTCCTTTAAGGCTTAAAGCTCAGGTGCCGCCAAAGGGTATACGTTACCAAAAGGAATAGCTGCCCCAGGAAGCAGCTCAATGGGACAGTCATAATGCCTGTGTGGAGGAAGCTGATCTGCATTCTTCTTGTCACAGATGTCAGAGAACTCTTTATATGCTGGAGGTAAAGTAAATACCTGTACATGTTGTTCCGTAGCCGTGGACTCCGGGACAGCTTCTGTTAACGCTGAGTTGCTCCTTGTTGGAAAGGTAATCTCCTTGGTCTCCCAGTTGATAATTGGGTTCTGAGAACGCAACCAAGGAATGCCTAGAATCACAGGAAAATGAGAAGAAATTAGCAAGAAAGTTGCTCCTGATGATTAGGCTCCAACACAATTTCAAGGGGTACGGTCTCCTGATCCACAGGCCCAGAGATTAAAAGTGACACATCCACTGTTTCCATGGTAATTGGAGAGGCTCTTTGCTGAATTTCAATACCATGTTCCTTGGCAAATGCGATATCCATGAAATTGCCACCTGCACCAGAGTCAATCATAGCTGCACTGGAAATCCACTGTCCTGAACACAGGATCTTAATAGGGAGAGAACAGAGAGAGTTCTTCTCCTTCAGCTCCTTGGGGGGTGAAGTCATAGAAAGTGAATGGAATACAGCGTTTAAAGGCAGGCTACATTCAGAGATGTCAGATTCATCATCACAGTTGTCATACTCCCCTACTGCTGCTAGCACCTTGTTAGGCCGTCTAGGACACTTGGGACAATTAATCAAGAAGTGGTCAGACTGGCCGCAGTAGAAACATAGACTTTCACGAAGGCGATGCTCCTGGCGCTCATTGATCTCACGCCTCTGAACGGAATCAATTTGCATGGGCACCTCCTCCACCTCCCGAGAGGTTTTACCTGCAGGCTCTTTGGAAGGAAGGGAAAAGTTAGAAATACGGTTATAAACAGCAAATTTCTCCTGCCTACGCTCAGTAAGGCGAAAGTCTATGCGCACACAATGCTGTATAAATGTCTTTAGCTCTTGGGGTGACTGAGCGAGCTAGTTCATCTTTTACAATACTAGACAGACCCCTTTTAAAAATAGACAATTGTGCATAACTGTCCCAATTGGTATCTACCGCTAATCTCCTGAATTCAGTGGCATACTCAATAACAGAACGTTTAGCCTGGCGGCGTAAAGACAACAAAGCATATTCAGCGGTTGCACGGCGATTAAGGTCATCAAACATTAATGCCATAGCAGCCAAGAAATCATCCAAGTTATTTAACCGTGGGTCACGAGACTCAATCATCGGATTCGCCCAGGCGAGCACTCGTGCTGTCAGCAGCATTATTACACACAATACTTTGGATCTATCAGTAGGAAAACGGTCATATAGCATACATTGATTCACAAAGCCACGAAATTTGTCGCCATCACCATTAAATCTGAATGGGGGCAACTTAGGTGGGCTAGCTGGTGGCGGTTGCCCAGAGGGTAAAGTCACTTGTGCAGCTATTTGCGTGCTTATGTCCTGAAAAGCCCGTCCATACTGGGACTCTATGCCAGCAAGTTTGTTTTCCTGGGCTGCCATGCGGTTGCTTAAGTCCTGCAAAGTCTGTCCAAACACCTGTTGATTGAGTGCAAAGCTTCCAAACTTCTTTTGCAGACCTTCTACATCTTTTTGCAGTGATCTAATTATGGAAAACACCTGCTCTAGTCTGCTTTCTGCAGTCATTGTTCCAGCAGTCTCCTTTTTTTATGGCTAGAGTATCCTGGAATAATTATAGGGGATAACTCAGGAGACACTTTGCGTGGAACAAGACAACTACAGGACACAGTTTTATAAGTGGTAAAGTCTATATTAACACACGGTGATTCAAACAGGTGCAGAGAGAAACTCAAGTCCACAACACTTGGTGTAAATATTAAACGCAGCTTAGCAGTATATAGAAAACTTCAAGGAAGATGCAATCAAGCAGAAAGTCTATGAAGCACAATTATACTTGAGGATACTTGACACGAATAAATCCTTGTCTTAGTCCAAACACAGATAGATAAGCTTATAAGGCAGTTCAAATAATATCTTAGCTCAACCAGGGAGACCTGTGTTGTGAATTAGACTTTTTGGCTCCCTCTTGTGGTCACTAGTGGTATGACTCTGGGATTGTCTTTTTTCTGTTTGGCACTCACCTGGGTCGTTTGTCCAGGGGTGTCGCTATATTAACTTCCTGGATCCTTAGTCCAGTGCCTGGCATCGTTGTAATCAGATCCTTCTGTTGCTCCTGTCTGCTGGTCCTGGCTCTTGCAAAATTAAGCTAAGTCTTGCTTCTTTGTTTTTTGAGTTACTTGCTTTGCTACTATTTTTGTCCAGCTTGTACTAAATGTGATTTCTGACCTTGCTGGAAGCTCTAGGGGGCTGGTGTTCTCCCCCCGGCCGTTAGACGGTTCGGGGGTTCTTGAATATCCAGCGTGGATATTTTAATAGGGTTTTTGCTGACCATATAAGTCATCTTACTATATTCTGCTATTAGCTAGTGGGCCTCTCTTTGCTAAGTACCCAGCTCATTCTTATGTTTGTCTTTTCCTCTTACCTCACCGTCATTATTTGTTGGGGGCTTGTATCCAACTTTTGGGGTCTTTTCTCTGGAGGCAAGAAAGGTCTTTCTTTTCCCTTCTAGGGTTAGTTAGTTCCCCGGCTGGCGCGAGACGTCTAGAACCAACGTAGGCACGTTCCCCGGCTACTTCTATTTGTGGTGCTAGGATTAGATATATGGTCAGCCCAGTTACCACTGCCCTATGAGCTGGTTTTTTGTGTTTGCAGACTTGGTATTGATTCCTGAGACCCTCTGCCATTGGGGTCATAACAGTATGCCAGGCCAACATTGAATGTTTAATGCATTGCAGAAGTGGGATATAAGAAAGGAAATTCTGAATTTTTTTTTTTCTTTCTTCCTCCCCTTTACCTCTGAGTGGCTTGAGCTTGCTGCAGACATGAATGTCCAGACCTTGATTACAAGTGTGGACCAGCTTGCTGCTCGTGTGCAAAGCATACAAGATTTTGTTACCAGTGGTCCTATGTCTGAACCTAAAATACCTATTCCTGAACTGTTTTCTGGAGACCGATTTAAGTTTAGGAATTTCATGGATAATTGTAAATTGTTTCTATCTCTGAGACCCCGTTCATCTGGAGACTCAGTTCAGCAAGTTAAAATTGTTATCTCTTTTTTACGGGGCGACCCTCAGGATTGGGCTTTCTCGCTAGCGCCAGGAGATCCGGCATTGGCAAATATTGATGCGTTTTTCTGGCGCTCGGATTGTTTTACGAGGAACCCAATCTTGAGGTTCAGGCAGAAAAAGCCTTGCTGGCTATTTCTCAGGGCCAGGATGAAGCTGAAGTGTATTGCCAAAAATTTCGGAAATGGTCCGTGCTTACTCAGTGGAATGAGTGTGCTCTGGCCGCAAACTTCAGAAATGGCCTTTCTGAAGCCATTAAGAATGTGATGGTGGGTTTCTCCATTCCTACAAGTCTGAATGATTCCATGGAGCTGGCTATTCAAATTGACCGGCGTTTGCGGGAGCGCAAAACCGCTAATACTCTGGTGGTGTTGTCTAAACAAACACCTGATTTGATGCAATGTGATAGAATTCAGACCAGAAATGAGCGGAAAAATCATAGACGTCAGAATGGGTTGTGTTTTTACTGTGGTGATTCTACACATGTTATATCAGCATGCTCTAAACGCCTAACAAGGGTTGTTAGTCCTGTCGCCATTGGTAATTTGCAACCTAAATTTATTTTGTCTGTGACTTTAATTTGCTCATTGTCCTCTTACCCTGTTATGGCGTTTGTGGATTCAGGTGCTGCCCTGAGTCTTATGGATCTGTCATTTGCCAAGCGCTGTGGTTTTGTTCTTGAGCCGTTGGTTAAACCTATCCCTCTGAGGGGTATTGATGCTACGCCATTGGCGGAAAATAAACCGCAGTTTTGGACACAGGTAACCATGTGCATGACTCCTGAACATCGGGAGGTGATTCGTTTTCTTGTTCTGCATAAAATGCATGATTTGGTCGTTTTGGGTTTGCCATGGTTACAGACTCATAATCCAGTCTTGGATTGGAAGGCAATGTCTGTGTCAAGTTGGGGCTGTCAGGGTATTCATGGTGATTCCCCGCCGGTGTCTATTGCTTCCTCTACTCCTTCGGAAGTTCCTGAGTATTTGTCTGATTATCAGGATGTGTTCAGCGAGTCCAGGTCCAGTGTTCTGCCTCCTCATAGGGACTGTGACTGTGCCATAGATTTGATTCCAGGTAGCAAATTTCCTAAGGGAAGACTATTTAATCTGTCTGTACCTGAGCATACCGCAATGCGTTCGTATATCAAGGAATCTCTGGAGAAGGGGCATATCCATCCTTCCTCTTCCCCTCTTGGTGCGGGATTCTTTTTTGTGGCCAAGAAGGACGGATCTTTGAGACCTTGTATTGACTATCGGCTTTTGAAAAAAATCACTGTTAAATTTCAGTATCCTTTGCCTCTGTTGTCAGACTTGTTTGCCCGAATTAAAGGTGCCAAGTGGTTCACCAAGATAGATCTTCGTGGTGCGTACAACCTTGTGCGCATTAAGCGAGGAGATGAATGGAAAACCGCGTTTAATACGCTCGAAGGTCATTTTGAGTACTTGGTGATGCCTTTTGGGCTCTCTAATGCTCCTTCAGTGTTTCAGTCCTTTATGCATGATATTTTCCGGAAGTATCTGGATAAATTTATGATCGTTTATCTGGATGATATTCTGTTTTTTTCTGATGACTGGGACTCGCATGTAGAGCAGGTCAGGATGGTGTTTCAGGTTTTGCGTGAGAATGCTTTATTTGTTAAGGGCTCAAAGTGTCTCTTTGGAGTACAGAAGGTTCCCTTTTTGGGGTTTATTTTTTCCCCTTCTGCGGTAGAGATGGACCCAGTCAAGGTCCGTGCTATTCATGATTGGACTCAACCCACGTCAGTTAAGAGTCTTCAGAAGTTCTTGGGTTTTGCTAACTTCTACCGTCGTTTTATTGCTAATTTTTCTAGCATTGCTAAACCTTTGACGGATATGACCAAGAAAGGTTCTGATGTTGCTAACTGGGCTCCTGCAGCCGTGGAGGCTTTCCAGGAGTTGAAGCGCCGGTTTACTTCGGCGCTTGTTTTGTGCCAGCCTGATGTCTCACTTCCCTTTCAGGTTGAAGTGGATGCTTCTGAGATTGGGGCAGGGGCCGTTTTGTCGCAGAGAGGCCCTGGTTGCTCTGTGATGAGACCTTGTGCCTTTTTCTCGAGGAAGTTTTCGCCTGCTGAGCGGAATTATGATGTTGGCAATCGGGAGTTGTTGGCCATGAAGTGGGCATTTGAGGAGTGGCGTCATTGGCTCGAGGGTGCTAAGCATCGTGTGGTGGTCTTGACTGATCACAAAAATTTGATGTATCTCGAGTCTGCTAAACGCCTGAATCCTAGACAGGCCCGCTGGTCATTGTTTTTCTCCCGTTTTGACTTTGTGGTCTCGTATTTACCAGGTTCAAAGAATGTGAAGGCTGATGCTCTTTCAAGGAGCTTTGTGCCTGACTCTCCGGGAGTCGCAGAACCAGTTGGTATTCTTAAAGAGGGAGTAATCTTGTCAGCCATTTCTCCGGATTTGCGACGTGTGTTGCAGAGATTTCAGGCTGGTAGACCTGACTCTTGTCCACCTGACAGACTGTTTGTTCCTGATAAGTGGACCAGCAGAGTCATTTCCGAGGTTCATTCCTCGGTGTTGGTAGGGCATCCGGGAATTTTTGGCACCAGAGATCTGGTGGCTAGGTCCTTTTGGTGGCCTTCCTTGTCACGGGATGTGCGGTTGTTTGTGCAGTCCTGTGGGACTTGTGCTCGAGCTAAGCCTTGCTGTTTGCTTGCCAGCGGGTTGCTCTTGCCCCTGCCTGTCCCGAAGAGGCCTTGGACACACATTTCCATGGATTTCATTTCAGATCTCCCGGTGTCTCAGGGCATGTCTGTCATCTGGGTGGTATGTGATCACTTTTCTAAGATGGTCCATTTGGTACCTTTGCCTAAGCTGCCTTCCTCTTCCGATCTGGTTCCTGTGTTCTTTCAGAATGTGGTTCGTTTACACGGCATTCCTGAGAATATTGTGTCTGACAGAGGATCCCAGTTTGTTTCCAGGTTCTGGCGATCCTTTTGTGCTAGGATGGGCATTGAGTTGTCGTTTTCGTCTGCCTTTCATCCTCAGACTAATGGACAAACGGAGCGAACTAATCAGACTCTGGAGGCTTATTTGAGGAGTTTTGTTTCTGCGGATCAGGATGATTGGGTGACCTTCTTGCCGTTGGCTGAGTTTGCCCTTAATAATCGGGCTAGTTCCGCTACTTTGGTTTTGCCATTTTTCTGCAACTCTGGTTTCCATCCTCGTTTTTCCTCGGGACATGTGGAGCCTTCTGACTGTCCTGGGGTGGATTCTGTGGTGGATAGGTTGCAGCAGATCTGGAATCATGTGGTGGACAACTTAAAGTTGTCACAAGAGAAGGCTCAGCGTTTTGCCAACCGCCGCCGCGGTGTGGGTCCCCGACTTCGTGTTGGGGATTTGGTATGGCTGTCTTCTCGATTTGTTCCTATGAAGGTCTCCTCTCCTAAATTTAAGCCTCGCTTCATCGGTCCTTATAAGATATTGGAAATCCTTAATCCTGTGTCCTTTCGCTTGGATCTTCCTGTGTCGTTTGCCATTCACAACGTGTTCCATAGGTCTTTGTTGCGGCGGTACGTTGTACCTGTGGTTCCTTCTGTTGAGCCTCCTGCTCCGGTGTTGGTTGAGGGCGAGTTGGAGTACGTGGTGGAGAAGATCCTGGATTCTCGTCTCTCCAGGCGGAGGCTTCAGTATCTGGTCAAGTGGAAGGGCTATGGTCAGGAGGATAATTCCTGGGTGGTTGCCTCTGATGTGCATGCGGCCGATTTAGTTCGTGCCTTTCACGCTGCTCATCCTGATCGCCCTGGTGGTCTTGGTGAGGGTTCGGTGACCCCTCCTTAAGGGGGGGGTACTGTTGTGAATTAGACTTTTTGGCTCCCTCTTGTGGTCACTAGTGGTATGACTCTGGGATTGTCTTTTTTCGGTTTGGCACTCACCTGGGTCGTTAGTCCAGGGGTGTCGCTATATTAACTTCCTGGATCCTTAGTCCAGTGCCTGGCATCGTTGTAATCAGATCCTTCTGTTGCTCCTGTCTGCTGGTCCTGGCTCTTGCAAAATTAAGCTAAGTCTTGCTTCTTTGTTTTTTGAGTTACTTGCTTTGCTACTATTTTTGTCCAGCTTGTACTAAATGTGATTTCTGACCTTGCTGGAAGCTCTAGGGGGCTGGTGTTCTCCCCCCGGCCGTTAGACGGTTCGGGGGTTCTTGAATATCCAGCGTGGATATTTTAATAGGGTTTTTGCTGACCATATAAGTCATCTTACTATATTCTGCTATTAGCTAGTGGGCCTCTCTTTGCTAAATACCTAGCTCATTCTTATGTTTGTCTTTTCCTCTTACCTCACCGTCATTATTTGTTGGGGGCTTGTATCCAACTTTTGGGGTCTTTTCTCTGGAGGCAAGAAAGGTCTTTCTTTTCCCTTCTAGGGTTAGTTAGTTCTCCGGCTGGCGCGAGACGTCTAGAACCAACGTAGGCACGTTCCCCGGCTACTTCTATTTGTGGTGCTAGGATTAGATATATGGTCAGCCCAGTTACCACTGCCCTATGAGCTGGTTTTTTGTGTTTGCAGACTTGGTATTGATTCCTGAGACCCTCTGCCATTGGGGTCATAACAGACCTGGTTAATAGTCTCAGGTTTTTGCAGAGCAGCAAACGCTTACATGTCCAGCAAATGCAGATGGAAGTAAATACGAGCAGCAGATGAAGGAGGATTACTGGAACTGGTGTATGCAGCAGGAACTCAGAGCAGAGTAGCAGGATCACCACACAGGTTCACAGGAGCAGGTATATAGCCAGGGAGTAATCAGAGGTCAGGAGCTGGATGCAAGGCAGAATACTCTAGCACAGACTGAAGGCTGGGGTGGAGTTTTATAGCAGGAAGACACAGTGCACATGAGACCAAAGACGCCATCTTGAAAAGGGGCAGTAATGCACAAAAGGTAAAAAATGTTCAGAGTCCTGACATTGAGATGGTTTGTGTCACGCTCGCGCCCAGACTGGTTGGCGCAGGCGTGTGGCCCCACTGGACCACAGACCAAACTTCCCTGGAAGGGGCGTAACTAAGTATCTTCCTAGGTGTTCGCTGGAGCCTCCGATGGCGAGGTCAGACTTGTGCAATAGGAAGCTACCAGGTACCACTCCAGGGTGGTGTCTGGCTGTGGCTGCTTATCCCACTGGGGAACGGAACATAGACAGGCAAGTGGGCACGGCTGGCACTCTGGCAGACAAGCGGGCACAGCTGGGACACAGGCAGGCAGACGGGTACAGCAGAGACACTGGCAGGCAGGCAGACACGGCTGGCTTTCTGGAAGGACAGGCGGACAAGACTGGTACACTGGAAGAACCGGTAGGGACCGGTCTGCAGGCAGGTATGTAAAACAGGTAAGAACCTGTTCAGACAGGAGGACTAAATAATAGGTAGAGAAAGACCGTAAGAGCGGATGCAGATAGAAAGCACAGGAGCTAGAGCCAAGAACAGAAATGCAGGAGGCGGAGCCAAGAACAGGAGGTGAAGCCAAGTGTAGAAACGCAGGAGGCGGAGCCAAGAGCTGGAAGCGGAGCCAAGTGCAGAAACACAAGAGGCGGAGCCAAGAGCAGGAGGCAGAGCCAAAAGCTGAAGGCGGAGCCAAGTGGAGAAACGCAGGAGGCGGAGCCAAGAGCTGGAGGCAGAGCCAAGTGGAGAAATGCAGGAGGCGGAGCCAAGAGCAGGAGGCGGAGCCAAGTGCAGAAACGCAGGAGGCGGAGCCAAGAGCGGGAGAAATAGAACCGCAAGGAGCGGAGCCAGGTAGAACCGCAAGGAGCGGAGCTAAGTAGAACCACAAGAAGCAGAGCAAGAGCTGAGCGGAGCCGCAGAGCAGGGCCACAGAGTGCATAGCAAAGTCAGAGTACAAAGCAAAGTGCAGAGCAAAGCTTAAAGAGAGCAGAGCTGAGAGCAAAGCCACAGAGTGCAGAGCTGAGAGCAGAGCAAAGTCAGAGAACAGAGCAAAGACACAGAGTACAGAGCAAAGACACAGAGTACAGAGCCCAGAGCAAAACCAAGGTTGCAGAAAGCGGAGCCAAAAGCAGAGCAAAGCAAGACACAGAGGGCAGAGCAGAGCACAGCAAGACACAGAGTACGCACAGCAGAAAAAGCAAACCAAGACAGGGATATAAATGGACACAGGAACAGGACTAGACTAAGACAGAGTCAGGAACGAGACTAGGCACAGAGACATGGACACAAGCCAGGGTATGATGTCCCTCTGGGTGGTGGACATAGGCCAGGGTACGCAGCCCCGCTGGGTGGCTACACAGAAAACAGACCAGGGTACAACGCCCCCCTGGGTGGCGGACATCAGAGTAAGCAAGACAGGGCCTGGCACCTCAGCAGCTAAGAACTGACTGAGGGAGTAAGTTGCAAAGGCCCCCACCAATGGGTGGGGATGTCTTAAATACAGGAAGCCTCATGGCGATTGGCCAGGGACACCTTAGCAAGGTGCACACAGTCTCTATAAGAAACAGGAGTTGCCTGCGCCGCCCCCCTATGCACACAGACAGGGCATGCACAGAGCAAACAGCAGACATGAGGCACACAGCATGGAGCTGGCAGCAGAGAGAAGTCACAACAAGGCCCAGAGAAGTGAGTTTGAGTGTAATGCAGGTGGGGGATGGGAGGCCATGCATTGATGTCAGCAGAGTTGTTACAGTTTGGTGTGAGCTGGACCGCAGAGTGAAGGCAGAAGGGCCAACAAGTGCTGAGCATCTCTGGGAACTCCTTCAAGATTGTTGGAAAACCATTCCCGGTGACTACCTCTTGAAGCTCATGAAGAGAATGCCAAGAGTGTGCAAAGCAGTCATCAAAGCAAAAGGTGGCTGCTTTGAAGAATCTAGAATATAAGACATAATTTCAGTTGTTTCACACTTTTTTGTTGAGTATATAATTCCACATGTGTTAATTCATAGTTTTGATGCCTTCAGTGTGAATGTACAATTTTCATAGTCATGAAAATACAGAAAAATCTTTAAATGAGAAGGTGTGTCCAAACTTTTTCTTTGTACTGTACATCACAGGAGACACTGGGGGCATATATACATCACTGGATACACTGGGGACATATATACATCACTGGAGACGCTGGGGGCATATATATATATCACAGGAGATGCTCGGGGCATGTATACATCACAGGAGACACTGGAGGCATATAAACATCACAGGAGATGCTCGGGGCATGTATACATCACAGGAGACACTGGGGGCATATATACATCACAGGAGATGCTCGGGGCATTTATACATCACAGGAGACACTGGAGGCATATAAACATCACAGGAGATGCTCGGGGCATGTATACATCACAGGAGACGCTGGGGCATATATACATCACAGGAGATGCTGGGGACATACAGTATATACATCACAGGAGACACTGGGGGCATATATACATCACAGGAGACGCTGGGGGCATATATACATCACATGAAATTCTGGGGCATATATACATCACAGGAGACCCTGGGGCATATATACACCATACAATAGATGCTGGAGACATATATACATCACCGGATGGGCTAGGGCATATACACATCAAAGGAGGGGCTGGAGGCATATATATATCACAGGAGACGCTGGAGGAATATATACATCACAGAAGGGGCTAGGGACATATACACATCACGGGAGGGGCTGGGGGGCATATATTTTTTTTTTGCCTTCCCCTGGATCAACATGTTAGGGCATGTTAGGTTAGTCTATGGGTTGAACTAGATGGACTTACAGTCTTCCTTCAACCTTAATAACTATGTAACTATGTAACTATATATACAACAATGGAGATGTGAGTCGCCCACCACGGCCGTGGGGTACTCGGCACTGGGTCCGGTACTTAACCCCTTTCTGACATTAGATGTACTATCCCATCGAGGTGGTATGGGCCCGTATGACCACCGACGGGATAGTACGTAATCATCGATCAGCCGCACTCACGGGGGTACCGCGGCCGATCGCGGCCGGGTGTCAGCTGACTATCACAGCTGACATCCGGCACTATGTGCCAGAAGCGGTCACAGACCACTCCTGGCACGTTAACCCCTGGAACACTGCGATCAAAGCAGCGTTCTGGCAGCATAGGGAAGCATCGAGCAGGGAGGGGGCTCCCTGCGTGCTTCCCTGAGACCCGCGGAGCAACGCGATGTGATTGCGTTGCTCCGAGCGTCTCCTCTGTCCTCCTCCCTGCAGGCCCCAGATCCAAGATGGCGCAGGGAGGTGGCTTGCAAGCGCCTGCTCAGACCAGGTGCCGGCAAGCCTCCTGCAGTGCCTGTCAATTCGCTAATCTGACACAGTGCATTGCAAAGTGTCAGATCAGCGATCTGACACTTTACAATGATGTCCCACACTGGGACAAAGTAAAAAAAAGTAAAAAAATATATATATTTACATGTGTAAAAAAAAAAATCCTAAATAAATAAAAAAAAAATATTGTTCCAATAAATACATTTCTTTATGTAAATAAAGAAAAAAAACAATAAAAGTACACATTTAGTATCGTCGCATCCGCAACAACCCGACCTATAAAACTGTCCCACTAGTTAACCCCTTCAGTGATCACCGTAAAAAAAAAAAAAAGCTAGGCAAAAGACAATGCTTTATCATCATACCGCCAATCAAAAAGTGGAATAACACGCGATCAAAAAGACAATATAAATAAACATTGTACTGCCGAAAGCGTAATCTTGTCCCGCAAAAATGAGGTATTGCTGAAATCCTACTGAAGCGAAGAATAAAACTGCTTTAGGGTATGTGCACACCATGCAGATTTAGTGCAGTTCTGCAGCGTTTTTTTCTGCAGCAGAAACGCTGCAGAACTGCACTGTGATTTACAGAACAATGTAAATCAATGTGAAAAAAAAAAAGCTGTGCACATGGTGCAGAAAAATCCGTGCAGAAACGCTGCAGATTTCAAAGAAGTGCATGTCACTTCTTTTGTGCAGAACTGCAGCGTTTCTGCACCCATTGACTCCCATTCTGTGGGTCAAATCCGCATAAAAACTGCAGATGTATATACCATCTGCAGATTTTATGCGGATTTGGGTGTCAAAACCGCAGCAGACGGAAGTGACGTCAGAGGAGGAAGTGAGTGGGCGGAGTGTAGCGAAAATGGAGTCGTACAGTCGGATGGGGATCGATGTGAGGCGTATGGTAGAAATGGTATGTATAGTGTCTCTGTGTGTGTGTCTGTCAGTCAGTCTGTCAGTAGTGACTCATTGTAGTCATTCGTCGGGTGGGACTACTGCTCCCATCGAAATGTGATGATGGGAGAGTTGTCCCATCGTCAGGCGACTGACTACAATGGGTTAAAAACACAAACACACATATAACATGTAGTACATACTCACCACATACGTCCCCGAAGGCCACCTTCCTCGATCATTCTTCTCCCCCCAAAAAAAAAACTTTTCCGTCGTAATCCATTAATAGGTTGTCCCACGACGTCCTCCGGTGATACACTGCAGGAGTTAATCGCTCCTGCAGTGTATCGGAGCTGCCCGTTCTTTTCCTGGAGCTAAATGAACTCCGGGAGCTCACTTTACGGCAATTGAACTGCTGTAAAATTTTTCAGCAGTGTCGTAAAGCGAGAGTCCCGGAATTCATTGAACGCCGGTAAACTCGCGCGCATGCGCAGGCACACTGCAGGAGCTTTTGCTCCTGTCAGTGTGTTTTGGCAGCCATGGAGAGCAGTCACATCTCCTGGGGTGGCTGTTTTCCATGGCAGATCGTTGTGGGACACTCGATATTAATGGACTACGTCGGAAAAGACTACAGATCATCAAGGGATTTGTAAGTATGGTAAAATTTAGAATATTAAAATACTTTTTCCTGTCTCTTTTTTTTTGTGTTCAGTAATTTGGGGTTAATAATGGATAGGCGTCTTACAGACGCCTCTCCATTATTAACTGGGGTTAACGTCACCTTACAATGTCAAGGTGACGTTAACCCCTTCATTACCCCATATCCCACCGCTACACGGGAGTGGGAAGAGAGAGGCTAAGCGCCAGATTTGGCGCATCTTAGAGATGCGCCATTTCTGGGGCGGCTGCGGGCTGGTAGTTGTAGCCGGGGGGGGGGGGCCAATATCCATGGCCCCTCTCTAGGCTATGAATATCATCCCGCAGCTGTCTGCATAGCCTTTCTGGCTATAAAATATAGGGGGACCCTATGTCATTTTTTTTCTGGGGTCCTCCTATTTTAATAGCCAGTAAGGCCACGCAGACAGCTGTGGGATGATATTCATAGCCTGGGAAGATTAACCCCTTCCCTGGCTACAAATTAGCAGCCTGCAGTCGCTGGCTTTCCCTTTCTGGACATGAAAATTGGGCGGGAGCCTACGCCAATTTTTTTTAGGGGTTAATAATGGATAGGCGTCTTATAGACGCCTCTCCATTATTAACTGGGGTTAACGTCACCTTACAATGTCACGGTGACATTAACCCCTTATTACCCCATATCCCACCGCTACACGGGAGTGGGAAGAGAGAGGCTAAGCGCCAGATTTGGCGCATCTTAGAGATGCGCCATTTCTGGGGCGGCTGCGGGCTGGTAGTTGTAGCTGGGGGGGGTGTTATGACCCCAATGGCGAGGGTCTCAGAGGAACGTGGAAGTCTGCAGAATACAAAAATCCAGCTCATAGGGCAGTGGTAACTGGGTTGACCATATATCTACTCCTAACGCCAACACTAGAAGTAGCCGGGGATCATTCCTACGTTGATTCTAGATGACACGCGCCAGCCGGAGAATCTAGCTACCCCTAGTAGAGGAAAACAAAGACCTTTCTTGCCTCCAGAGAAGGGGACCCCAAAGCTGGATAGAAGCCCCCCACAAATAATGACGGTGAGGTAAGAGGAAATGACAAACACAGAAATGAACCAGGTTTAGCACAGAGAGGCCCGCTTACTGATAGCAGAATAAAGAAAGGTAACTTATATGGTCAACAAAAACCCTATCAAAATCCACACTGGAAATTCAAGAACCCCCGAACCGTCTAACGGTCCGGGGGGAGAACACCAGTCCCCTAGAGCTTCCAGCAAAGGTCAGGATATAGATTTGGAACAAGCTGGACAAAAATACAAAACCAAAACAAATAGCAAAAAGCAAAAGGCAGACTTAGCTGATATAACTGGAACCAGGATATGTAGACAAGAGCACAGCAGACTAGCTCTGATAACTACGTTGCCAGGCATTGAACTGAAGGTCCAGGGAGCTTATATAGCAACACCCCTAACTAACGACCCAGGTGCGGATAAAAGGAATGACAGAAAAACCAGAGTCAAAAAACTAGTAACCACTAGAGGGAGCAAAAAGCAAATTCACAACAGGGGGGCAATATCCATGGCCCCTCTCTAGGCTATGAATATCAACCCTAATCCTAAACGTGACTGAAATACGTGGCACTGAAATACGTGGCACCGAAATATCGTGGCACTTAAATGCGTGGCACTTAAATGCGTGGCACTTAAATGCGTGGCACTTAAATGCGTGGCACTTAAATACGTGGCACTTAAATACGTGGCACTTAAATATCGTGGCACTATGACTCAGAAAATATTCATTAAACGTGACTGAAATACGTGGCACTATGTCAGAAAATGTTCATTAAACGGTTAGGGGTGAGGTTAGGGGTAGGGTTAGGGTTTGGATCCCTTTATCACCTTGATGGTGGTGGGTGGCTTTTCAGTTTGTTTTCTGTTTTTTTTTTCTATAAAAACGCATGCGTTTTTAACGCAAACAAACGCATGTGCTTAAAAACGCATGCGTTTACATAGACAGCAATGCATTTTTTTGCCGCAAATAAACACATGCGTTTTTTTGCGGCAAAAAAACGCCGCTAGAAATTACTACAGGTTGCATTTCTGCAAATGAACGCACGCGTCCTAAAACGCATGCGTTGCCGAAAACGCGTCAAAACGCATGCAAAAAAAGCCAAAAAAGACGCAAGCGTCACAAAACGCAACGCAACACATGTCCATGCGCCCCCATGTTAAATATAGGGGCGCATGACGCATGCGTCACCACTGCAGCGCCCGACGCTGCGCCGCACAACGCTAATGTGAACCTAGCCTTACCTGCAATCTTTGCTGGTTCAGATACTCCAGTAAAACCCCAATCATCTGGAGGCGTTATGGCCTGCGTATCCGCACAGAAGTAACATGCTGTTCAGTATGCGGTGGGCTACTTTCTTCCCTGTGTTCTTCATTACCAGCACTCATGGTAAGGCCTGTCAGAAAGTGGTTATGGCTTTCCAAAATGGAGATTGAGAAGAGGTTGGACTAGGAAATGACATCACGTAATTTTTTATTTTTTTTTAATCTCTCTATTTAGCTTTATTTTAAGCTGACAAATCAGCATAAAAAACGCACAAAAAACGCACTAAAAACGCACCAAAAACGCACCAAAAACGCATAAAAAACGCAGGTGCGTTTTCTGCCAGAAGATGCAGATTTTGTGCAGATTTTGTGCAGAAAATTCTGCACCAAATCTGCATCGTGTGCACATAGCCTTATCAATTTTACCAAACATGGAATGGTATAAATGCCCTCCCCCAAACCCCCAAAAGAAATTCCCAAATTGCTGGTTTTTGTTCATTCTGCCTAACAAAAATCGGAATAAAAAGTGATCAAAAAATGTCATCTGCCCGAAAATGATACCAATAAAAACGTCAACTCGTCCTGCAAAAAACAAGATCTCACATGACTCTGTGGACTAAAATATGGAAAATGTATAGCTCTCAGAATGTGGTAACACAAAAAATATTTTTTGCAATAAAAAGCGTCTTTTAGTGTGTTACAGCTGCCAAACATAAATACCCACTATAAATAATAAACCAAACCCCCCATTATCACCGCCTTAGGCTACTTTCACACTAGCGTCGTGCACTGCACGTCGCTATGCGACGTTGCAGCGCACCGACGCATAGTGTGGAAGCGCCGCACAACAGGGGCAGCGGATGCTGTTTTACATCGCATCCGCTGCCCCATTATCACATCACGTGCGGGGAGGCGGGGGCGGAGTTCCGGCCGCGCATGCGAAGTCGGAAAAGACGCTATCGACGCACAAAAAAACGTTACATGCAACGCTTTTTTGTGCCGACGGTCCGACGCAACCGTCGCACGACGCAACCGTCGCACGACGGTTGCAACGTGTGGCAATGCATCGCACTGCGTCGCTAATTCAAGTCTATGGAGAAAAAACGCATCCTGCAAGCAATTTTGCAGGATGCGTTTTTCTACAGAACGACGCATAGCGACGTGCAGTGCACGACGCTAATGTGAAAGTAGCCTTAGTTAGGGAAAGATAATAAAATAAAAAAATGTATTTATTTCCATTTTCCTATTAGGGTTAGTGTTGAGGCTAAAGTTAGGGTTGGGGCTAAAGTTAGGGCTAGGGTTGGGGCTAAATTTAGGGTTGGGGTTAGGGTTTGGATTACATTTACGGTTGAGTTAGGGGTGTGTCAGAGTTTGGGGTATGGTTAGGGTTGGGATTAGGGTTAGGGGTGTGTTGGGGTTAGGGGTGTGTTGGGGTTGGGATTAGGGTTAAGGGTGTGTTTGGGTTAGGGGTGTGGTTAGGGTTGGGATTAGGGTTAGGGGTGTGTTGGGGTTAGGAGTGTGGTTAAGGTTGGGAATTGGCTTAGGGGAGTGTTGGGGATAGGGTTGGAGTTAGAATTGGGAGGTTTCCACTGTTTAGGGACACCATGGGCTCTGCAAACGCAACATGACGTCCGATCTCAATCCATACAATTCTGCGTTGAAAAAGTAAAACCGTGCTCCTTCCCTTTCGAGCTCTGCCGTGCCCCAAACAGGGGTTTACCCCCACATATGGGGTATCAGCGTACTCAGGACAAATTGGGCAACAACTTTTGTGGTCCAATTTCTCCTGTTACCCTTGGGAAAATACAAAATTGGGGGCTAAAAGGTCATTTTTGTGGAAAAAAAAAGGATTTTTAAATTTTCATGGCTCTACATTATAAACTTCTGTGAAGCACTTGGGGGTTCAAAGTGCTCACCACACATCTAAATAAGTTCCTTAGGGGGTCTACTTTCCAAAATGGGGTCACTTTTGGGGGGTTTCCACTGTTTAGGCACATCACAGCTCTCCAAACGAGACATGGCGTCCCATCTCAATTGCTGCCAATTTTGCATTGAAAAGTCAAATGGCGCTCCTTCCCTTCTGAGCTCTGCCATGCACCCAAACAGTGGTTTACCCCCACATATGGGGTACCTGCATACTCAGGACAAATTGTACAAAAACTTTTGGGGTCCAATTTCTCCTGTTACCCTTGGTAAAATAAAACAAATTGGATCATAAGTAAATTTTTTGTGAAAAAAAGTTAAATGTTCATTTTTTTTTTAAACATTCCAAAAATTCCTGTGAAACACCTGAAGGATTAATAAACTTCTTGATTGTGGTTTTCAGCACCTTGAGGGGTGCAGTTTTTAGATTGGTGTCACACTTTGTTATTTTCTATCATATAGACCCCTCAAAGTGACTTCAAATGTGATGTGGTCCCTAAAAAAAAAAATTATGTTGTAAAAATGAGAAATTGCTGGTCAAATTTTAACCCTTATAACTCCCTAACAAAAAAAAATTTTGGTTCCAAAATTGTGCTGATGTAAAGTAGACATGTGGGAAATGTTACTTATTAAGTATTTTGTGTGACATATCTCTGTGATTTAAGGGCATGAAAATTCAAAGTTGGAAAATTATGAAATTTTCTAAATTTTCGCCAACTTTCCATTTTTTTTCACAAATAAACTCAAGTAATGTCAAGGAAATTTTATAACTAACATGAAGTACAATATGTCATGAGAAAACATTGTCAGAATCACCGGGATACGTTAAAGCGTTCCAGACTTATAACCTCATAAAGGGACAGTGGGCAGAATTGTAAAAATTGGCCCGGTAATTAACATGCAAACCACCCTTGGCGGTAAAGGGGTTAAACGACACTTTTTATGGATATCTTTGAGAAACGTCTTTCTTCTTGCCACTCTGCCATAAAGGCCAGATTTGTGCAGTGTACGACTGATTGTTGTCCTATGGACAGACTGTCCCACCTCAGCTGTAGAGGCCCCGTCTCACATAGCGAGATCGCTAGCGAGATCGCTGCTGAGTCACAAGTTTTGTGACGCAACAGCGACCTCCATAGCGATCTCGCTATGTGTGACACGTACCAGCGATCAGGCCCCTGCTGCGAGATCGCTGGTCGTGTCGGAATGGCCTGGACCTTTTTTTGGTCGTTGAGGCCCCGCTGACATTGCTGAATCGGTGTGTGTGACACCGATCCAGCGATGTCTTCACTGGTAACCAGGGTAAACATCGGGTTACTAAGCGCAGGGCCGCGCTTAGTAACCCGATGTTTACCCTGGTTACCAAAAAAAACAAACACTACATACTCGCCTTTCGGTGTCCAGGTCCCTTGCCGTCTGCTTCCTGCTCTCACTGACTCCCGGCCGTACAGTGAGAAGTGAGAGCACAGCAGTGACGTCACCGCTGCGCTCTGCTCTCAGTGTACGGCCGGATCTCAGTGAGAGCAGGAAGCAGACGGCAAGGGACCTGGACACCGAAAGGCGAGTATGTAGTGTTTGTTTTTTTTGGTAACCAGGGTAAACATCGGGTTACTAAGCGCGGCCCTGCGCTTAGTAATCCGATGTTTACCCTGGTTACCCGGGTGCTGCAGGGGGACTTCGGCATCGTTGAAGACAGTTTCAACGATGCCGAAGTCGTTCCCCTGATCGTTGGTCGCTGGGGAGAGCTGTCTGTGTGACAGCTCCCCAGCGACCACACAGCGACTTACCAACGATCACGGCCAGGTCGTATCGCTGGTCGTGATCGTTGGTAAATCGCTATGTGAGACGGGGCCTTAGATCTCAGTTCATCCAGAGTGATCATGGGCCTCTTGGCTGCATCTCTGATCAGTCTTCTCCTTGTTTGAGATGAAAGTTTAGAGGGACGGCAGGGTCTTGGTAGATTTGCAGTGGTATGATATTCCTTCCATTTCAATATGATCGCTTGCACAGTGCTCCATAGGATGTTTAACCCCTTCCCGACATTTGACGTACTATCCCGTCGAGGTGGGGTGGGCCCGTATGACCGCCGACGGGATAGTACATCATCACCGATCAGCGGCGCTCACGGGGGGAGCGCGGCCGATCGCGGCCGGGTGTCAGCTGCATATCGCAGCTGACATCCGGCACTATGTGCCAGGAGCGGTCACGGACCGCCCCCGGCACATTAACCCCCGGCACACCGCGATCAAACATGATCGCAGTGTACCGGCGGTATAGGGAAGCATCGCGCAGGGAGGGGGCTCCCTGCGGGCTTCCCTGAGACCCCCGGAGCAACGCGATGTGATCGCGTTGCTGCGAGGGTCTCCTACCTCCTTCCTGGCTGCAGGTCCCGGATCCAAGATGGCCGCGGCATCCGGGTCCTGCAGGGAAGGAGGTGGCTTACCGAGTGTCTGCTCAGAGCAGACACTTGGTAAGCCTGCAGCCCTGCACAGCAGATCGTCGATCTGGCAGAGTGCTGTGCACACTGCCAGATCAATGATCTGTGATGTCCCCCCCTGGGACAAAGTAAAAAAGTTAAAAAAAATTTTTTCCACATGTGTAAAAAAAAAAAAAAAAAAAATCCTAAATAAATAATAAAAAAAATATATATATTATTCCCATAAATACATTTCTTTATCTAAATAAAAAAAACAAAACAATAAAAGTACACATATTTAGTATCGCCGCGTCCGTAACGACCCAACCTATAAAACTGCCCCACTAGTTAACCCCTTCAGTAAACACCGTAAGAAAAAAAAAAAAAAAACGAGGCAAAAAACAACGCTTTATTACCATACCGCCGAACAAAAAGTGGAATAACACGCGATCAAAAAGACTGATATAAATATCCATGGTACCGCTGAAAACGTCATCTTGTCCCGCAAAAAACAAGCCGCCATACAACATTATCAGCAAAAAAATAAAAAAGTTATAGTCCTGAGAATAAAGCGATACGAAAATAATTATTTTTTCTATATTTTAGTTTTTATCGTATAAAAGCGCCAAAACATAAAAAAATGATATAAATGAGATATCGCTGTAATCGTACTGACCCGAAGAATAAAACTGCTTTATCAATTTTACCAAACGCGGAACGGTATAAACGCCTCCCCCAAAAGAAATTCATGAATAGCTGGTTTTTGGTCATTCTGCCTCACAAAAATCGAAATAAAAAGCGATCAAAAACGGTCACGTGTCCGAAAATGTTACCAATAAAAACGTCAACTCGTCCCGCAAAAAACAAGACCTCACATGACTCTGTGGAGCAAAATGTGGAAAAATTATAGGTCTCAAAATGTGGAGACGCAAAAACTTTTTTGCTATAAAAAGCGTCGCTGGTTTCACACTTGCGTTTTTGTCTGCAGCGTTTTTTGCACAAAAAAACGCATGCGTTTTTTCCCTATATTTAACATTGAAAACGCATGCGGTTTTTTTGTACGCGTTTGGTCGCGTTTTCAAACGCATGCGTTTTTTTTCTGCATGCGTTCATTTTCAGAAATACAACCTGCAGTATTTTCTTGCGTTTTTAAGCACATGCGTTTGTTTGCGTTAAAAACGCATGCATTTAAACACACTGAAAAGCCACCCACCACCATCAAGGTGATAAAGGGATCCAAACCCTAACCCTAACTCTACCCCTAACCTCACCCCTAACCGTTTAATGAACATTTTCTGACAGTCATAGTGCCACGTATTTCAGTGCCACGTATTTCAGTGCCACGTATTTCAGTGCCACGTGTTTCAGTGCCACGTATTTCAGTGCCACGTATCACATATTTCAGTGCCACGTATCACGTATTTCAGTGCCACGTATCACGTATTTCAGTGCCACATATTTTAGTACCACGTATTTCAGTGCCACGTATTTCAGTGCCACGTATTTCAGTGCCACGTATTTCAGTGCCACGTATTTCAGTGCCACGTATCACGTATTTCAGTGCCACGTATTTCAGTGCCACGTATTTCAGTGCCACGTATTTCAGTGCCACGTATTTCAGTGCCACGTATTTCAGTGCCACGTATCACGTATTTCAGTGCCACGTGTTTCAGTGCCACGTATTTAAGTGCCACGTATCACGTATTTCAGTGCCACGTATTTCAGTGCCACGTATTTCAGTGCCACGTATCACGTATTTCAGTGCCACGTATTTCAGTGCCACGTATTTCAGTGCCACGTATTTCAGTGCCACGTATTTCAGTGCCACGTATTTCAGTGCCACGTATTTCAGTGCCACGTATTTCAGTGCCACGTATTTCAGTGCCACGTATTTCAGTGCCACGTATTTCAGTGCCACGTATCACGTATTTCAGTGCCACGTGTTTCAGTGCCACGTATTTAAGTGCCACGTATCACGTATTTCAGTGCCACGTATTTCAGTGCCACGTATTTCAGTGCCACGTATTTCAGTGCCACGTATTTCAGTGCCACGTATTTCAGTCACGTTTAGGGTTAGGGTTAGGGGTAGGGTTAGGGTTAGGGTTAGGGCTAGGGTTGGAGGTAAAGTTAGGGTTGGGGCTAAAGTTAGGGTTGGGGCTAAAGTTAGGGTTAGGGTTTGGATTACATTTACGTTTGGATTAGGGTTGGGATTAGAATTATGGGTGTGTCAGGGCTAGGGGTGTGGTTAGGGTTACCGTTGGGATTAGGGTTAGGGGTGTGTTTGGGTTAGGGTTTCAGGTAGAATTGGGGAGTTTCCACTGTCCAGGCACATCAGGGGCTCTACAAGCGCGACATGGCGTCCAATCTCAATTCCAGCCAATTCTGCGTTGAAAAAGTAAAACAGTGCTCCTTCCCTTCCGAGCTCTCCCGTGCGCCCAAAAAGGGGTTTACCCCAACATATGTGTTATCAGCGTACTCGGGACAAATTGAACAACAACTTCTGGGATCCAAGTTCTCTTGTTATCCTTAGGAAAATAAAAATTTGGGGGGCTAAAAATCATTTTTGTGGGAAAAAAAAGATGTTTTATTTTCACGGCTCTGCGTTATAAACTGTAGTGAAACACTTGGGGGTTCAAAGTTCTCACAACACATCTAGATAAGTTCCTTGGGAGGTCTAGTTTCCAATATGGGGTCACTTGTGGGGGGTTTGTACTGTTTGGGTACATCAGGGGCTCTGCAAATGCAACGTGACGCCTGCAGACCAATCCATTTAAGGCTGCATTCCAAATGGCGCTCCTTCCCTTCCGAGCTCTGTCATGCACCCAAACAGTGGTTCCCCCCCACATATGGGGTATCAGCGTACTCAGGACAAATTGGACAACAACTTTTGGGGTCTAATTTATCCTGTTACCCTTGTGAAAATACAAAACTGGGGGCTAAAAAATCATTTTTGTGAAAAAAAAAAAGAATTTTTATTTTCACGGCTTTGCGCTATAAACTTTAGTGAAACACTTGGGGGTTCAAAGTTCTCAAAACACATCTAGATAAGTTCTTTGGGAGGTCTAGTTTCCAATATGGGGTCACTTGTGGGGGGTTTGTACTGTTTGGGTACATCAGGGGCTCTGCAAATGCAACGTGACGGCTGCTGACCAATCCATTTAAGTCTGCATTCCAAATGGCGCTCCTTCCCTTCCGAGCTCTGTCATGCGCCCAAACAGTGGTTCCCCCCCACATATGGGGTATCAGCGTACTCAGGACAAATTGGAAAACAAATTTTGGGGTCCAATTTATTCTGTTACCCTTGTAAAAATACAAAGCTGGGTGCTAAAAAATCATTTTTGAGAAAAAAAATAAAAATTATTTTCACGGCTCTGCGTTATAATCTGTAGTGAAACACTTGGGGGTTCAAAGCTCTCAAAACACATCTAGATAAGTTCCTTAGGGGGTCTACTTTCCAAAATGGTGTCACTTGTAGGGAGTTTCAATGTTTAGGCACATCAGGGGCTCTCCAAACACAACATGGCGTCCCATCTCAATTCCAGTCAATTTTGCATTGAAAAGTCAAATGGCGCTCCTTCCCTTCCAAGCTCTGCCATGCGCCCAAACAATGGTTTACACCCACATATGGGGTATCAGCGTACTCAGGACAAATTGCACAACATTTTTTGGGGTCCAATTTCTTCTCTTACCCTTGGGAAAATAAAAAATTGGGGGCGAAAAGATCATTTTTGTGAAAAAATATGATTTTTTATTTTTACGGCTCTGCATTATAAACTTCTGTGAAGCACTTGGTGGGTCAAAGTGCTCACCACACATCAAGATAAGTTCCTTAGGGGGTCTACTTTCCAAAATGGTGTCACTTGTAGGGAGTTTCAATGTTTAGGCACATCAGGGGCTCTCCAAACGCAACATGGCGTCCCATCTCAATTCCAGTCAATTTTGCATTGAAAAGTCAAATGGCGCTCCTTCCCTTCCAAGCTCTGCCATGCGCCCAAACAATGGTTTACACCCACATATGGGGTATCAGCGTACTCAGGACAAATTGCACAACATTTTTTGGGGTCCAATTTCTTCTCTTACCCTTGGGAAAATAAAAAATTGGGGGCGAAAAGATCATTTTTGTGAAAAAATATGATTTTTTATTTTTACGGCTCTGCATTATAAACTTCTGTGAAGCACTTGGTGGGTCAAAGTGCTCACCACACATCAAGATAAGTTCCTTAGGGGGTCTACTTTCCAAAATGGTGTCACTTGTAGGGGGTTTCAGTGTTTAGGCACATCAGGGGCTCTCCAAACGCAACATGGCGTCCCATCTCAATTCCAGTCAATTTTGCATTGAAAAGTCAAATGGCGCTCCTTCCCTTCCAAGCTCTGCCATGCGCCCAAACAATGGTTTACACCCACATATGGGGTATCAGCGTACTCAGGACAAATTGCACAACATTTTTTGGGGTCCAATTTCTTCTCTTACCCTTGGGAAAATAAAAAATTGGGGGCAAAAAGATCATTTTTGTGAAAAAATATGATTTTTTATTTTTACGGCTCTGCATTATAAACTTCTGTGAAGCACTTGGTGGGTCAAAGTGCTCACCACACATCTAGATAAGTTCCTTAGGGGGTCTACTTTCCAAAATGGTGTCACTTGTAGGGAGTTTCAATGTTTAGGCACATCAGGGGCTCTCCAAACGCAACATGGCGTCCCATCTCAATTCCAGTCAATTTTGCATTGAAAAGTCAAATGGCGCTCCTTCCCTTCCAAGCTCTGCCATGCGCCCAAACAATGGTTTACACCCACATATAGGGTATCATCGTACTCAGGACAAATTGCACAACATTTTTTGGGGTCCAATTTCTTCTCTTACCCTTGGGAAAATAAAAAATTGGGGGCAAAAAGATCATTTTTGTGAAAAAATATGATTTTTTATTTTTACGGCTCTGCATTATAAACTTCTGTGAAGCACTTGGTGGGTCAAAGTGCTCACCACACATCAAGATAAGTTCCTTAGGGGGTCTACTTTCCAAAATGGTGTCACTTGTAGGGGGTTTCAGTGTTTAGGCACATCAGGGGCTCTCCAAACGCAACATGGCGTCCCATCTCAATTCCAGTCAATTTTGCATTGAAAAGTCAAATGGCGCTCCTTTCCTTCCGAGCTCTGCCATACGCCCAAACAGTGGTTTACCCTCACATATGGGGTATCAGCGTACTCAGGACAAATTGTACAACAACTTTGGGGGTCCATTTTCTCCTGTTACCCTTGGTAAAATAAAACAAATTGGAGCTGAAATAAATTGTGTGTGAAAAAAAGTTAAATGCTCATTTTTATTTAAACATTCAAAAAATTCCTGTGAAACACCTGAAGGGTTAATAAACTTCTTGAATGTGGTTTTGAGCACCTTGAGGGGTGCAGTTTTTAGAATGGTGTCACACTTGAGTATTTTCTATCATATAGACCCCTCAAAATGACTTCAAATGAGATGTGGTCCCTAAAAAAAAATGGTGTTGTAAAAATGAGAAATTGCTGGTCAACTTTTAACCCTTATAACTCCATCACAAAAAAAAATTTTGGTTCCAAAATTGTACTGATGTAAAGTAGACATGTGGGAAATGTTACTTATTAAGTATTTTGCGTGACATATGTCTGTGATTTAAGGGCATAAAAATTCAAAGTTGGAAAATTGCGAAATTTTCAACATTTTCGCCAAATATTCGTTTTTTTCACAAATAAATGCAAGTTATATCGAATAAATTTTACCACTAACATGAAGTACAATATGTCACGAGAAAACAATGTCAGAATCGCCAAGATCCGTCAAAGCGTTCCAGAGTTATAGCCTCATAAAGGGACAGTGGTCAGAATTGTAAAAATTGGCCCGGTCATTAACGTGCAAACCACCCTTGGGGGTGAAGGGGTTAAAGTTTTGGAAATCATTTTTTATCCAAATCCATCTCTGTGCTTCAAACAGAACCCTGAGACTATCACAGAGCAGGTGCATTTATACGGAGACTTGATTACACACAGGTGGATTATATTTATCATCATTAGGTATTTAGGACAACATTGGATCATTCAGAGATCCACAATGAACTTCTAGAGTGAGTTTGCTGCAATGAAAGTAAAGGGGCCAAATAATATTGCACGCCCCACTTTTCAGTTTTTTAATTTCCGCAAAAATTTAAAATAACCAATAAATTTTGTTCAACTTCATAATTGTGTTCCACTTGTTGATTCATCAGCAAAAATTTACATTTGGTATCTTTATGTTTGAAGCATGATATGTGGGAAAAGGTAGAAAACTTCCAGGGGGCCGCATACTTTCGCAAGGCACTGTACATCACAAGAGATGCTGGGGGCATATGAAACGTCCGCCAGGGCCGTGGGGTACTCGGTACCGGGTCCGGTACTTAAAGGGATGTATCACGGCGCATGGTGACCCGGTCCGTGGCCCTGGGCGCCCATGTTAAAGCGAAGGTCTTTAACCCCTTTCTGCCAGCTGACGGAATAGTACGTCAGCTGGCAGATCCCCTGCTTTAAGGTGGGCTCCGGCGGTGAGCCCACCTTAAAGCCGCAACATGTCAGCTGTTTTGTACAGCTGACATGTGCGCGCAATGAGTGCGAGCGGAATCGCGATCCGCCCGCGCCCATTAACTAGTTAAATGCCGCCGTCAAGCGCTGACAGCGGCATTTAACTAGTGCTCCCGGCCGCGCGGCCGGAAGTGCTCGCACCGCTGACCCCCGTCACATGATCGGGGGTCAGCAGTGCATTGCCATAACAACCAGAGGTCTCCTTGAGACCTCTATGGTTGTTGTTGGCCGATTGCTTTGAGCGCCACCCTGTGGTCGGCGCTCAAAGTACACCTGCCTTTCTGCTACATAGAGGTGATCTGTATTTCACCTCTATGTAGCAGAGCCGATCGTGTAGTGCATGCTTCTAGCCTCCTATGGAGGCTATTGAAGCATGCCAAAATTAAGAAAAAAAGTGTTTAAAAATATAAAAAAAATAAAAAATATATAAAAGTTCAAATCACCCCCCTTTCGCCCCAATCAAAATAAAACAATTAAAAAAAAATTAAACCTACACATATTTGGTATCGCCGAGTTCAGAATCGCCCGATCTATCAATAAAAAGAAAGGATTAACCTGACCGCTAAATGGTGTAGCGAGAAAAAAAATCAAACCGCCAAAATTACGTTTTTTTGGTCGCCGCGACATTGCATTAAAATGCAATAACGGGCGATCAAAAGAATGTATCTACACCAAAATGGTATCATTAAAAACACCAGCTCGGCATGCAAAAAATAAGCCCTCACCCGAACCCAGATCATGAAAATTGGAGATGCTACGGGTATCGGAAAAGCGCGCAATTTTTTATTTTTTTTTAGCAAACTTTGGAATTTTTTTTCACCACTTAGATAAAAAATAACCTAGACATGTTAGGTGTCTATGAACTCGTAATGACCTGAAGAATCATAATGACAGGTCAGTTTTAGCATTTGGTGAACCTAGCAAAAAAGCCAAACAAAAAACCAGTGTGAGATTGCACTTTTTTTGCAATTTCATCACACTTGGAATTTTTTTCCGGTTTTCTGTTACACGGCATGGTAAAACCAATTGTATTGTTCAAAATTACATCTCGTCTCGCAAAAAATAAGCCCTCACATGGCCATATTGACGGAAAAATAAAAAAGTTATGGCTCTGGGAAGGAGGGGAGTAAAAAACGAAAACGAAAAAACGGAAAAAGCTCCGGGGGTGAAGGGGTTAAAGGTGTTTGTGATATAATAAAAGTTTGTGACGCCACCTGTGGTATTCGGTCATGGGTGACCAACGCTGCTTAAAGGGGTCCACTGGGGTGATGTTATGGCAGCAGGGATGGTATGGCTTCCCACAGATGAAGCTGGGTCCTCAGGGCTCCTGGTGTAGTAGGGCCAGGTGGTAGGTGGTGTAGAAAGAAACAGAGGACACAGGGTTGCAGTCTCTTTACTGTATGATTCAGGCAGCCACAGTCCAGGGTACCGGATCACGGATGCTGGTGGTGGTCCGGCAGGCTTGGAAGCGTGTCAGGAATCCCCTTAACCAGGTGGAGTTGGAAGCCTTCCTTCTAGCGCTGTGTTGTTGTACTCACTTGCTGCCTTAGGCCTCACACAAGATTCTCACGTTCTCTCTGTCCTTCAGGTTGGTAGGACACTAACCCGTTCGACAAGTAACTCGAGCCTTTTTACAGGATCTCTATCACGATCCGGGCTCTATCTGCTACTGTGTCCTCGGATGTTAATGGTGGACAGGACAGGTAACTTCCAATTTGCTGTCCGCCGGTTTCTGCCATGGGGCATGAAGTTACCTCCACAACCTCGGTCTTTCGGCTTACGGTGTCTGCGCTCAGCATGGAGGAAGCCCACTCGCAGCTTCTCTCTCCAGCTCTTCACTTCGCCTTTGCTCCTTCCTCCTTTCAGTCTCTTTACAAGTTGCTCTGCTCTGTTTTTCCTTCCCAGGAGCTGCAGAATCACTCGTCTGCACGGCCCCAGCTTTCCTTCCTCACTCCACGCTCTCCTCTCACCAAATGACTAACTCTTCCCAACAGCCTAGCAACTGCCTAGCAACTGACTCCTCCTCCCGACCAGAGACAGCAGCACCCCTGAAGTCATGTGTAGAGCTCCCCCTTCTGGCCTGGAGTCAGAATGGTGTTGTATGTGCTGAATACCTGTTAAAGGGATTCTTCCTTGCTTCCAAGCATGACATCACTCTTCCTGTGAGGAAAGCAATGCCACTGTAACAACCGGTTACCTGGGGTGTTACACTCCCCGATGTTAAATCCAGTACTCCAGTACTGGGAAAACAGAAACAAGAATAAATTGGTTAAAGACATGTACAAAAAAATTTGAAATGCATTTTAACTGGTAAAATAACTTTTCTTCCCTTTATGGGAGGCTGGTTTCTTGAACATTGCAAAAACTTTATATAACAAGTGCAAAGCATTTTTCAAGTGCACAAAATTACATTAATAACACTTTTACTTCTTGTTCTAGGGCAGGTCCTCAGGCCTGCATCCTCCTGGCTGGAGGCCAGCTGGATCGTCTCTTTGGGGGCGCTTGCATGAACTGCACGATTTTGGTAAGTGCAGCCACACTTTTGGTCAGTTCCTGGACCTGGAGATGTACAGTAGGTCTGCAGAGTCTTTCTGTAAAAACACTCAGCGTGTGGGACTCCCCTGAATATTGTGGCAACCAGGCAGCTCCTGGTATATAGTGCATGGATAGCGGCTTGATGGAAGCTGTAGCTGCGGCTGGTTCCGGCCAGTTTATGGGCACTGCGGCCACCGCGGGGTCTGATGGCATCATGGGGACTGCAGCTGCGGCTGCCGCCGGCGCTGCATCTCCACCCGGGCTGGACAGATCCCTTCCCCCGTGCTAACCTCAGCCAGTCCTGTTGTCTGGTTACCGGTGTCTGCAGCTGTCTCGCTGGCGCTCTGTTTGGTGCTCCTTCCGGTTCTCCTGCCGGGGCTTCTGGCTTCTTCTCTTGTGTACAGCTGAGCACGGAGCGCAGCGTCCTTCGTGCTCTTTCTTCAGGCTCCACCCACAATTGCACGCCCCTCTTTTCCTGCGCACCTCGCAGCACTCTTTATGGCAGTCGTTTTTGGCAGCAATTTTGAAAATTTTATCTCGCGCACCATGTGACGCAGTTATGGCGATGATTTAGAGACCCATTAAAGTCCCTGGTACACAATTTAATAAAGTCTCTCTAGTTTCTCAATAAAGCACAGTCTCTTAGGCACACAAGACCCTTTTGCTGGGTCGGTCCATCCTGTACGTGACGCCAAAATGGAACGGCCGCCATGGCCTTGGTGTGCTCGGTCCCAGGTCCAGTACTTAAAGGGATGTGTCATGGCGGCTATGACCCGGACTGTGACCCTGGGCACCCATGTTAACCCCTTCTCAACATGCACCGTACTAGTACGGCGCATGTCGTATCTCCCCCTTTGATGTGGGCTCCGGCAGTGAGCCCACATATAAGTCGCAACACGTCAACTGTTTTGTACAGCTGACATGTGCGCGCAATAGCGGCAGGTGGAATCACAATCCACTTGCCGCTATTAACCAGTTAAATGCCGCTGTCAAACGTTGACAGCGGCATTTAACTACCGCTTCCGGCTGCGCGGCCGAAAAGCGCGCATCGCCGACCCCGTCAGCAATGCGTCGGCATAGTAACCAGAGGTCTCCTTGAGACCTCTATGGTTACTGATGCCAGCTTGCTGTGAGCGCCACCCTGTGGGTGGCGCTCATAGCAAGCCTGCAATTCAGCTACATAGGAGCGATCTGATGATCACTGCTATGTAGCAGAGGCTATGCCAGCTTCTAGCCTCCCATGGAGACTATTGAAGCATGGCAAAAGTTAAAAAAGTTTTAAAAAATATGAAAAAAATATCTCTGCTTAGCAACTGACTCCTCCTCCCGACCAGAGAGCAGTACCCCTGAAGTCATGTGTAGAGCTCCCCCTTCTGGCCTGGAGTCAGAACGGTGTTGTATGTGCTGAATACCTGTTAAAGGGATACTTCCTCACTTCCAAGCATGACATCACTCTTCCTGTGAGGAAAGCAATGCTATTGTAACAACCAGTTTCCTGGGGTGTTACACTTATATGCATCACAGGAGACGCTGGGGGCATATATACACCACAGGAGAAGCTGGAGACATATATACATCACAGGAGAGGCTAGGGGCACATATACTGTACATCACAGGAGATGCTGGGGGCATATATACATCACAGGAGATGCTGGGGGCATATATACATCACAGGAGACCCTGGGGGTGTAAATACAACACAAGAGATGCTGGAGACATATATACATCACAGGAGATGCTGGGGGTATATATACATCACAGGAGACGCTAGGGGCATATATACATCACAAGAGACGCTGGGGGCATATATACATCACTAGAGACACTGGAGGCATGTATACATCACAGGAGATGCTGGGGCATATATACATTACAGGAGATGCTGGTAGCATATACACATCACAAGAGACGCTGGTGGCATATATACATCACAGGAGATGCTGAGGGCATATATGCATCACAAGAGACACTGGGGGAATATCCATTAGTAGAGACGATGGGAGCATATAGGCATCACAGGAGTGGCTGGGGCATATACGCATCACAGGAGGCGTTAGGGGCATATAAACATCACAGGACAGACAGTGGGCACTCGTAGACATCACAGAAGAGACTGTGGGCATGTAAAATCACAGAATGGGCTGAGGGCATATAGACATCACAGGATGGGTTTGGTGCAAATAGACATCACAGGATGGGCTTTGGCTGCCACTGCTGTTCAATCAGAATGATGCCTGAAGTCCTGCCCCGTCGACAGAGCGCGGCGTAAAGAAGCTTCCGTTCTGTAGACGTCAGCAGAGACTTCTGAATCCCCAGTCGGAGCAGTCTGTGACCGTTCTGTGCTGGAAAAGAACGGCATTGGGCAAAACAGGCAGGTAACTTGCAATTACCTGCCTGTTAGTGCTTGGGTACATTTTTTGTTTTTTGGAAAGTCCTGGATTTACCCTTTAATAGGATGTGTTTTGTTTAATAAGTATCAGGACACTATCCACCATATGTATTTTATAACTTTAGTGTTACCTTTGGTTATGTTTGATAAGTTTGATAGGTTTTTTAGATCTTAAGTGCATATGTCATGACTCATGAGGGGATGGTTCAGCCTCCGTCCTGGTCAGGTCAGAGTTAATGCTAGTTCGCCTCTCTTTGGTTCTGGGGCGGCTATTTAATAATGGTTGTTCCTGGGTCTGGTGTTGGTGATACTTCTGGTACTCTCGGCTAGTGTAGCTTACCCAGGTTACTCAGTGAACTATCGTTGTTCCTCTGTATGCGTGTACTTCTGTGTATGACCCGGTGTGTTCCTTGACTCGTCTCTGTCTCCTGTCTCTGTACCATCCTGACTTCTCTGGTTTCTGACACTCGGCTCTTCTCCTAACTATTCTCCTGTCCAGCCCTTTGGATATCGTGCTCCCTCCTGGCCTCTGACCCCCGGCTCGCTATTGATTTCTCTCTTGTCTCACCCTTTAGCTCCTGCGAACCCCGCCTGGCTTCTGACCCTCTGCTTGCTCCTGACTACGTCCTCATTACCACTTCCAGCCGTCTCCTGTTGCATCACGTGGTGGTTGGCTCCGGCCCATCCTTCCCTCTGACCTCGCATGTCCAGCTGGGCTTCGGTACGGTACACACAGAACGTTGCAGTGCTCTCACTACCTCCTCGCTGGCCCGTGTTCTCTGCTAAAGCGTTCCCCCCAGGCTTCTTCTCCGGTTACACAGGGGCTGTGTATCATTGTGGCATAGTCCTTGGATTTTTTTACTCATTGGATAGTCTGTTTTGGAGCAGTTACTTTTATAGTCAAATTTGTATTAGGACATAAATGTACTCATACTTTGTAATTTTGTTGGCTGTTGACATTAGGTCCCTGTGTAAAGATCTTGTGAACTACAGCTGTGTTTATTTACGCACATCCACATATAAGACAGCTATATGTAAGGTACAGCAACACTGAATAAAGGAATTGCTATAATACTACATTAGACATTTTGTGCTACGGTATATAAATTAGATTTGTGAAAAGCTTTCATACTTGCACTCTGGTGAAAAAAAAAACTTTAGCATGTAATAAACCAATTAAGAAATCCTTCAGACTTTATAAAAGCAGTGTGCTCACTAGGCATCAACTCTTAAAGTATTGGTTCTGCTTATTGATGAAACATCAACAGCACTTTTCAGAGTTACTCATATCGATGTTAAATAAAGATATAACAGCATTTATCTTCTCACCCTTTCTTTATAGTAGTGCTACTTTCATGCAGGTAGGCTGTGTCCCATGTACAACAGAGTGTTTTTGGTCTGTGCTCTTTTGTGTCTTCAAGTTTCTTGGTGGTGTGAACATGTTCCTACAGACTTGTTCATTGCGCAAGTAGCCCATGTGTTTCGGTTTCCATAATTGTTCTCTTGTGTCTACAAGACTGGGGAGGTATCCACCACTCCTTGTGGGTCATTTGCACAAAACTGTTCCATTCAACGTGTCCACATGGACATTCCCTCTCTGAACCCTGCTTATACAGGTAATATGGGAAAAACTTCATGGAGTACATACCAGTCACCAAAAAGATAATAGTATTATTACTCCCAATAGGGACTTAATAACTTGTGTATAAAAAGAAACAAGGGGACTGGATAAGACCATCATGGACAGAACTGCATATTCACAGAGAACAGCCCACTTAGAAAAAACGCAGTCATACGTCCAAATAGATATAAATTACAAAAATCTTTATTAAACATGACAGATATAAAAACAGCAGATAGGGATACTCCCCCATGTCACCCTCAGCACATAAGCACAGGACGGAGGCGGATATCAGTATGCACATCACATGACAAACAAGTATATATACAACCAGAGACCATATAAAATGCACATCAATAGATAAATATCATCATTCACTATTTAGTCAACCTGATCATATCACCATGTAAAATAGAGATGTAGGGGATATACATACCGAAGAAAATAATGACCACAGTGTACAGATACCGCGCATCCGTCCAACCCCGACGCGCGTTTCGGCTACTGCCTTCCTCAAGGGGTGTACTGGTGTGATCCCGGGTCAAACTATATATACAGGTAGGGTCAAAAGATAATTGCACCTACCCTCCAATATGTCCTAAACCGCAGTCAGCTGTGTATGCGGTCACGCAGCGCCGGAAATACATGGGCCCATGCAATCCAGTGGAGACGACACCGCAATAGCCGAAACCGGAAGTGGTCATGGAGGGTATAGCAGAAAAAACTAGAGTGCCGGCATGCGCAGATCATCACGTGCGGCCATTTTATTGTAGCCAGCTTACATACTGTCGCGCAGCCATGATATTAGGGACTAACAGTGTGCAAATGAATGCACATACAAACGACCATACCTCTAAAGGTGTACAAATATATACACCACAATGGTATTATCATGACAAGAAATAAAGTGGCAATAATTAAAACCAATGCTCACAGATATATACAAATCATATCAAAAATACTAACACAATTATCCCAATATGTGAAACAAAAATACAAAACAAACAAAAAAAATTAATAAAACATAATAAACAAGTGATTACAAGGGAACCATATAAATATAAAGAAGAAGAACGCGACATAGCAGATATAAATATATACATGTATGTATACAAACAGCATATCACATATTGTAGAGCATATTCATGGATATAAGCAATAAATGCATACTCAAGCAGCATCTCTACAAGGGGTGCGTCTAGAATATTACGGTTACAAATATCAAAATATTATGCAACTACCAATAATTCTAAATAGATAACCATCCGACTGTATATACAGTACAAACACCCCCCCACATCGTTATATAACCACAAATCACAGTATCAAAAGTGTATAACTGTAATGCGCATATATAGGCCCATCATTATAAATATATCAAGAATTCAAGCATTATATATATATATATATATATATATATATATATAGCCGAATAGCAATAAGCATATATATACAGCACACAGGCATGATGTTTAAAATACACAATACACGAGATGATCAATCAGATCTGGGCACGTCCCATATAACTCGTATGCCATCTTTAAAAAAGCCAATGTCGTCTTCTGGAGATCCTGACGATGGTCCGTAGAATTTCGTGACATAACCATTCACCCACCTAAATGTGCTAAAAACACTAGAAAAAATAATAAAAACCCATTAAAATCAAATAAAAGAATTATATGCGGAGATATGTACAGAGAATAGGATAGCAGCAAACAGCGGATTACAAAAACGGGGCAAAAGACAAATTTTCGTTCAAACCATCAGGCTGGACAGTCTGAAGACGCCATATCCATGTGTTTCAAGTTTACCTAGCCTCTTAGATAGTTGGCCACCCCTAATATTGATCTTAAGGGCCTCTATCCCCCTGACCCTCAGAAGTTCTGCATTAGATCCATGGAACTCCCTAAAATGCCTGGGTAAAGTTTTAAGCATAGATCCATCCGTGTGACCGGCGGCCGCCTGTGTCCCCAGAACGTGCTCCCTAATGCGGACCTTAAGCTGGCGGGTGGTAAGGCCTACATAAATAAGTCCGCAGGGACATGTGGCATAATAGACAACATACCGTGTGGTACATGTAATATGTTGTCTAATAGAAAATAGCCTAGTGCCCTTAGAGTTGGAAAAAGAACTACATCTATCTACGTTTGGGCAGGCGACACAACGGCCACAGGGACTACACCCAGGACCAGGTGCAAATCTATCCAAGAAGGTCGAGGGATGTTGATTAACATGATGACTATGGACCAAATGGTCCCTGAGGTTTTTGGCACGCCTGAATGTCACAGACGGCCAATCCGGAAGAAATTTCTTGATGGTGGAATCCACCATCAAGATGAGCCATGCTTTTTCTAATATCTGACGCACCTGACCTGATTTTGAACTAAAGGTGGTGATAAACCTTGTTTTATTGCTACCATCACCTCTAGTATTATCCGGGGTCCCATAAATTAAACTCATACGTGGGGTATGTTTTGCTCTTAAATATGCTCTTTTAATAGACCTCCCACTATATCCGCGCTCCCTGAAATGCACCCGTAACTCCACAGATCTTTTTTCAAAGTCCACATCGGTGGAGCAGATCCATCTAAGATGAAGGAACTGCCCCACCGGGATAGATCCAATCATATGTCTTGGATGCCCCGAGGTAGCATGCAACAGAGTGTTAGTAGATGTCTTTTTGCGGAAAATATCAGTATTCAAAGTACCCGAAGGGTCCCTCTTAATCGTTACGTCCAAAAAATCAATAGATTCAGTGATGAATATTTAGATCGTTGCTGCCTCTTAGATAGTTGGCCACCCCTAATATTGATCTTAAGGGCCTCTATCCCCCTGACCCTCAGAAGTTCTGCATCAGATCCATGGAACTCCCTAAAATGCCTGGGTAAAGTTTTAAGCATAGATCCATCCGTGTGACCGGCGGCCGCCTGTATCCCCAGGGTGACATGGGGGAGTATCCCTATCTGCTGTTTTTATATCTGTCATGTTTAATAAAGATTTTTGTAATTTATATCTATTTGGACGTATGACTGTGTTTTTTCTAAGTGGGCTGTTCTCTGTGAATATGCAGTTCTGTCCATGATGGTCTTATCCAGTCCCCTTGTTTCTTTTTATACACAAGTTATTAAGTCCCTATTGGGAGTAATAATACTATTATCTTTTTGGTGACTGGTATGTACTCCATGAAGTTTTTCTGGTTAACTCTATTTACTGTGTTATGCACAGGTTCCGTGGATACTATTATGGACTATAGAGCCAAGGAACGGACTTGGCTTGATCAAGTCGATCAGGTGTTTGGCAGCAGTGGGATGGATGTGCAGCAATCAGCGGATTCAAAATGGGATGAGAAACTTCAGTCCATTAAGAGCATGCTACTCAAGCGTTCACGCCTGTGGTGGAACAGGCTATTTCTGGAAAAACACATAAAAAATAAAATGGTTCCCAGGGGGCTTAGGGTTAGGGTTATTCCATCCTTCCCAATAGATTATATATCTTTTATTACACAATGGGAGGAGGCCTGTACCCTCTGCTCCATGTCTCTTATGCAACTATTAATTAATTTTAACACCAGTGGCATAACGGAGCTAGACAAAAACATTGATTCTATACAGGATGAGGTAAAAGTGGGTTGTCCAACCGATAAATTACAGTACATCAGTTTGAGTGTGATTTAGATAAATCAATGGATTCTTTGGCCAAAAAAATACAGGATTCTCAGGTCTCTAAATTTAGTAGGGATACCAAGGACTATCAGATTAAAAGGGTTTATCTGTGGAAAACCAAGGTTAATCAACAATTGGAGAGAGCATCATCTAATGCCACCTTATCATCCTTGAGTGGACGGTCGGACCTCTCCTCCGCATCTACTTCTTTGACCGGTGGCGGTGACAATAGACTACGGGATCATTCCTATCACCCATACAGGAGGGGGAATCCATCTGTGGATACTTCTAGGCGTGATAATAAGGTGATTAACCTCAGTAACCACATATTATCTGACACGGACCTTCTCCTATTGGAGAGGGGTCTCTCTTTCTCACCTACGTCCAATTTTGATTTATTTTCTACTATTAAGGATCTTCATTTATTTGCTCGGTCGTTGCTGTTCAGGAGATATCATTTTAGCAATGAACTGCATTTATTGTTCCCAACAGAGGAAGAACAAAATGCGCTGAGGATCCTGGAAGAGCTGGCAGTGGAACACAATCATGCTGGAGGTAAGATTCCTCCATCTATCCGCCCTCGCTCCAGTAAGTTCCCTCCCCTGTCATCATGTACAAACATAGATTTGTTTGTCCAGGTGGTGACGGAGGACCTTGGTAAAATCTGTAATTCATTTTCCCGGGACAACTTATCTAGGGCTGAAAGGGAAAGGCTACAATTACTTAAAAATCTTCCTGATGTGGTCATAAAGCCAGCAGATAAAGGTGGTAACGTCGTCCTGTGGCCCGTGGATATGTATGAGAGAGAGGCATTTGGGCAATTGGACAATAATATCTGTTATAAGAAATTAACCTATAATCCTCTCTCCACTTTTTCCGTACAACTTGAATCCATTATCCAACGGGCCGTACGGGACAACGTTATCACCAAGGATTTGGCAACAGCCCTAATAGTAAAAGAACCTACAATACCAACATTATATTTGCTTCCCAAAATTCACAAGGGCCTCCAGTCTCCACCTGGCAGACCTATTATATCCGGGAGGGGGAACATGCTGGAGAATGTCAACAGATGGATAGATTTCCACCTCCAGCCACTGGTAACCAGCCTTCCATCGTTCCTTAAGGATACGGGGGATCTTCTGCACAGGGTCGATGGATTGTGTTTAGAGGGTGGTTCTCTATTGGTTTCAGCAGACGTTGAGTCTCTCTACACCAACATTAGACACAGAGATGGCCTTAGTGCCGTTAGATTTTTTCTTGAAACATCGTCACTTTCTATGGGTATGAGAGCACTTCTGCTGGAACTTCTAGAGTTCACCCTCACCCATAATTTTTTTACATTCAAGGGGTCCTTCTTCTTACAGCTCCAGGGGACCGCCATGGGGGCCGCTGTTGTGAATTCCGTTCTTGGGCTCCCTCCGGTGGTTGTAAGTGGCATTTTTGCGAGTTCTGCTCTTGGGCTCCCTCCGGTGGTTTTAAGTGGTACTGCTGCTCCTTGGATTTAGTAGGCAGCAGCTGCTTCCACTGATTGTCTTTCTGGCTCGACTATTTAGCCTGGTTCTATCCTTCAGCCTGTGCCAGTTGTCAATGGTTCCTGGTTGGATTCACATCTCTGCTTGGATTTCCCTGATATTCTGACCAGTTCAGCAAAGATAAGTCCTTGCTTGGTTCTTTTGCAGTCCACTTGTTGTGGACTTAATCATTCTGCACTTTCTATGTTTTTTCTAGTCCAGCTTGTCAGAATGGATTTATTCAGTTAAGCTGGAAGCTCTGGGAAGCAGATTTACCCTCCACACCTTTAGTCAGGTGTGGAGATTTTTGTAAACTCTGTGGTGGATTTTTCTAGTTTTTAATACTGACCGCACAGTATTCTTTCCTGTTCTATTTATCTAGTTAGACTGGCCTCCTTTGCTACATCCTGGTTTCATTCTGCGTATGTCATTTCCCTCTCAACTCACAGTCAATATTTGTGGGGGCTGTCCTATCCTTTGGGGATTTTCTCTGAGGCAAGATAGCTTTCCTGTTTCTATCTTTAGGGGTAGTTAGTCCTCCGGCTGTGACGAGGTGTCTAGGGAGTGACAGGAACATCCCACGGCTACTTCTAGTGTTGTGTTAAGCTCAGGAACTGCGGTCAGTACAGGTACCACCTCCTCCAGAGCACGTCCCATGTTGCTCCTAAACCACCAGCTCATAACAGTACAACTGGACAAAAATGAATTAAATGCATCTCAAAAGAAGGAAAAGGAAGTTCTGAGCCATTTTTTTTTCTGCAGTCTGTTTTGTCTTTTTTTCCTCTTAATCTCTGGGTGGTTCAGGATTTTGGCGCTGGCATGGATGTTCAGGGTTTGTTTTCTCGTGTGGATCAACTTGCTGCAAGAGTACAGAGTATCCAAGATTATGTTGTCCAGACTCCGGCTTTAGAGCCTAGAATTCCAACCCCTGATTTGTTTTTTGGGGACAGATCCAAGTTTTTGAACTTTAAAAATAACTGCAAATTGTTTTTTGCCTTGAAACCCCGTTCCTCTGGTGATTCCATTCAGCAGGTTAAAATTGTCATCTCTCTGCTGCGTGGCGATCCTCAGGACTGGGCATTCTCCCTTGAATCAGGGGATCTGGCATTGCTTAATGTAGACGCATTTTTTCAAGCGCTCGGATTATTGTATGACGAACCTAATTCTGTGGATCATGCAGAAAAGACCTTATTGGCCCTGTGTCAGGGTCAGGAAGCGGCAGAAGTATACTGCCAGAAATTTAGAAAATGGTCTGTGCTCACTAAATGGAATGAGGAGGCTCTGGCAGCAATTTTCAGAAAGGGTCTTTCTGAAGCCCTTAAAGATGTTATGGTGGGGTTCCCCACGCCTGCTGGTTTGAGCGAATCTATGTCTCTAGCCATTCAGATTGATCGGCGCCTGCACGAGCGCAAAGTTGTGCACCATATGGCAGTGTCCTCTGAGCAGAGTCCTGAGCCTATGCAATGTGATAGGATTTTGACTAGAGCAGAACGGCAGGGATTCAGATGCCAGAATAGGCTGTGTTTTTACTGTGGTGATTCTGCTCATGTTATTTCTGATTGCCCTAAGCGTACTAAGAGGGTCGCTAGGTCTGTTACCATCAGTACTGTACAGCCTAAATTTCTCTTATCTGTGACCTTGATTTGCTCATTATCGTCCTTTTCTGTCATGGCATTTGTGGATTCAGGCGCTGCCCTGAACTTGATGGACTTGGAATTCGCCAGGCGCTGTGGTTTTTCCTTGCAGCCTTTGCAGAGCCCTATTCCTTTGAGGGGCATTGATGCTACGCCGTTGGCCAAGGATAAACCTCAGTATTGGACTCAGCTGACCATGTGCATGGCTCCAGCACATCAGGAAGATTGCCGTTTTCTGGTGTTGCATAATTTGCATGATGTTGTTGTACTGGGTTTTCCATGGTTACAGGGACATAATCCTGTGCTGGATTGGAAATCTATGTCTGTGACTAGTTGGGGTTGTCAAGGGGTACATAGTGACGTTCCTTTGATGTCAATTTCCTCTTCCCCCTCTTCTGAAGTTCCTGAGTTTTTGTCGGATTTCCAGGATGTATTTGATGAGCCCAAGTCCAGTTCCCTTCCTCCACATAGGGACTGTGATTGTGCTATTAACTTGATTCCTGGCTGTAAGTTCCTTAAGGGCCGACTTTTCAATCTGTCTGTGCCAGAGCATGCCGCTATGCGGAGTTATGTTAAGGAGTCTTTAGAGAAGGGGCATATTTGGCCGTCTTCATCACCATTGGGAGCGGGATTCTTTTTTGTTGCCAAGAAGGATGGCTCCTTGAGACCCTGTATTGATTATCGCCTTCTTAATAAGATCACGGTCAAATTCCAATACGCTTTACCTTTGCTTTCTGATTTGTTTGCTCAGATCAAGGGGGCTAGTTGGTTTACTAAGATTGACCTTCGAGGGGCATATAATCTTGTTCGTATTAAACAGGGTGACGAATGGAAAACTGCATTTAATACGCCCGAAGGCCATTTTGAAGACCTTGTGATGCCTTTCGGGCTCTCTAATGCTCCTTCTGTATTTCAGTCCTTCATGCATGATATTTTCCGCAATTATCTTGATAAATTCATGATTGTGTATTTGGATGATATTTTGATTTTTTCCGATGATTGGGAGTCTCATGTGAAGAAGGTCAGGATGGTATTCCAGATCCTTCGTGATAATGCTTTATTTGTGAAGGGGTCTAAGTGCCTATTTGGAGTTCAGAAGGTCTCTTTTTTGGGTTTTATTTTTTCTCCCTCATCTATAGAAATGGATCCTGTTAAGGTCCAAGCCATTCATGACTGGATTCAACCCACATCTGTGAAGAGTCTTCAGAAATTTTTGGGCTTTGCTAATTTTTATCGCCGTTTCATTGCCAACTTTTCCAGTGTAGTTAAGCCCCTGACCGATTTGACGAAGAAAGGCGCTGATGTGACGAATTGGTCCTCTGCGGCTGTTGAGGCCTTTCAGGAGCTTAAACGCCGATTTACCTCTGCCCCTGTGTTGCGTCAGCCGGATGTTTCTCTTCCTTTTCAGGTTGAGGTTGACGCTTCTGAGATTGGGGCAGGAGCCGTTTTGTCTCAGAGGAGTTCTGATGGTTCTTTGATGAAACCGTGTGCCTTTTTTTTCCAGAAAGTTTTCGCCTGCGGAGCGCAATTATGATGTCGGCAATCGGGAGTTATTGGCCATGAAGTGGGCATTTGAGGAGTGGCGACATTGGCTTGAGGGAGCCAAGCACCGCGTTGTGGTCTTGACCGATCATAAGAATCTGATTTACCTCGAGTCGGCCAAGCGGCTGAACCCTAGACAGGCTCGATGGTCCCTGTTTTTCTCCCATTTTGATTTTGTGGTCTCGTATCTTCCAGGATCTAAGAATGTTAAGGCTGATGCCCTCTCTAGGAGTTTTTTGCCTGATTCTCCTGGAGTCCTTGAGCCGGTTGGCATTCTTAAGGAAGGGGTGATTCTTTCTGCCATCTCTCCTGATTTACGGCGGGTGCTTCAGGAATTTCAGGCTGATAAACCTGACCGCTGTCCTGTGGGGAAGCTGTTTGTTCCTGATAGATGGACAAGTAAGGTAATTTCTGAGGTTCATTGTTCGGTGTTGGCTGGTCATCCTGGGATTTTTGGTACCAGAGATTTGGTTGCTAGGTCCTTTTGGTGGCCTTCCTTGTCGCGGGATGTGCGTTCTTTTGTGCAGTCCTGTGGGACTTGTGCCCGGGCCAAGCCTTGCTGTTCCCGCGCTAGTGGGTTGCTTTTGACTTTGCCGGTCCCTGAGAAGCCCTGGACGCATATTTCCATGGATTTTATTTCGGATCGTCCTGTTTCCCAGAAGATGTCTGTTATCTGGGTGGTTTGTGAGCGGTTCTCTAAAATGGTCCATTTGGTACCTTTGCCTAAATTGCCTTCCTCCTCTGACTTGGTTCCATTGTTTTTTCAGCATGTGGTTCGTTTGCATGGCATTCCGGAGAATATTGTGTCTGACAGAGGTTCCCAGTTTGTTTCTAGGTTTTGGCGGGCCTTTTGTGCTAGGATGGGCATTGATTTGTCTTTTTCTTCGGCATTTCATCCTCAGACAAATGGCCAAACTGAGTGAACTAATCAGACCTTGGAAACCTATTTGAGATGCTTTGTGTCTGCTGACCAGGATGATTGGGTGGCTTTCTTGCCGTTGGCCGAGTTTGCCCTTAATAATCGGGCTAGTTCGGCTACTTTGGTTTCGCCTTTCTTTTGTAATTTTGGTTTTCATCCTCGTTTTTCTTCGGGGCAAGTTGAGCCGTCTGATTGTCCTGGTGTGGATTCTGTAATGGACAGGTTACAGCAGATTTGGACTCATGTGGTAGACAACTTGACGTTGTCTCAGAAAAAGGCTCAACGTTTTGCTAACCGCCGTCGGTGTGTTGGTCCCCGGCTTCGGGTGGGGGATTTAGTCTGGTTATCTTCTCGTCATGTTCCTATGAAGGTTTCTTCCCCTAAGTTCAAGCCTCGGTTTATTGGTCCTTATAAGATTTCTGAGATTATCAATCCGGTATCTTTTCGTTTGGCCCTTCCAGCCTCTTTTGCCATCCATAATGTTTTCCATAGATCTTTGTTGCGGAGATATGTGGTGCCCGTTGTTCCCTCTGTTGATCCTCCTGCCCCGGTGTTGGTTGATGGGGAGTTGGAATATGTGGTGGAGAAAATTTTGGATTCTCGTTTTTTGAGGCGGAGGCTTCAGTATCTTGTCAAGTGGAAGGGTTATGGCCAGGAGGATAATTCTTGGGTTGTTGCCTCCGATGTCCATGCCGCCGATTTGGTTCGTGCTTTTCACTTGGCTCGTCCTGATTGGCCTGGGGGCTCTGGTGAGGGTTCGGTGACCCCTCCTCAAGGGGGGGGTACTGTTGTGAATTCCGCTCTTGGGCTCCCTCCGGTGGTTGTAAGTGCCATTTTTGCGAGTTCTGCTCTTGGGCTCCCTCCGGTGGTTTTAAGTGGTACTGCTGCTCCTTGGATTTAGTAGTCAGCAGCTGCTTCCACTGATTGTCTTTCTGGCTCGACTATTTAGCCTGGTTCTATCCTATAAGTCCTTGCTTGGTTCTTTTGCAGTCCACTTGTTGTGGACTTAATCTTTCTGCACTTTCTATGTTTTTTCAAGTCCAGCTTGTCAGAATGGATTTATTCAGTTAAGCTGGAAGCTCTGGGAAGCAGATTTACCCTCCACACCTTTAGTCAGGTGTGGAGATTTTTGTAAACTATGTGGTGGATTTTTCTAGTTTTTAATACCGACCGCACAGTATTCTTTCCTGTTCTATTTATCTAGTTAGACTGGCCTCCTTTGCTACATCCTGGTTTCATTCTGAGTATGTCATTTCCCTCTCCACTCACAGTCAATATTTGTGGGGGGCTGTCCTATCCTTTGGGGATTTTCTCTGAGGCAAGATAGCTTTCCTGTTTCTATCTTTAGGGGTAGTTAGTCCTCCGGCTGTGACGAGGTGTCTAGGGAGTGACAGGAACATTCCACGGCTACTTCTAGTGTTGTGTTAAGCTCAGGAACTGCGGTCAGTACAGGTACCACCTCCTCCAGAGCACGTCCCATGTTGCTCCTAAACCACCAGCTCATAACAGGCCGCTTTTGCGCCGCCTATGCCGGTCTCTTTCTGGGACTGTGGGAAAGGGACATCCTCCTGTCAGATGAACAGGGATCAATTGACCGTATCCCATTATGGACATGGTATATTGATGATATCTTCTTCATCTGGCAGGGCACATCCGTCGACCTTGGGCGGTTTATGTCTCTCCTGAACAGCAACGATCTAAATATTCACCTTACTTTCTGTTCTGACACTGAATCTATTGATTTTTTGGACGTAACGATTAAGAGGGACCCTTCGGGTACTTTGAATACTGATATTTTCCGCAAAAAGACATCTACTAACACTCTGTTGCATGCTACCTCGGGGCATCCAAGACATATGATTGGATCTATCCCGGTGGGGCAGTTCCTTCGTCTTAGATGGATCTGCTCCACCGATGTGGACTTTGAAAAAAGATCTGTGGAGTTACGGGTGCGTTTCAGGGAGCGCGGATATAGTGGGAGGTCTATTAAAAGAGCATATTTAAGAGCAAAACATACCCCACGTATGAGTTTAATTTATGGGACCCCGGATAATACTAGAGGTGATGGTAGCAATAAAACAAGGTTTATCACCACCTTTAGTTCAAAATCAGGTCAGGTGCGTCAGATATTAGAAAAAGCATGTTAATCAACATCCCTCGACCTTCTTGGATAGATTTGCACCTGGTCCTGGGTGTAGTCCGTGTGGCCGTTGTGTCGCCTGCCCAAACGTAGATAGATGTAGTTCTTTTTCCAACTCTAAGGGCACTAGGCTATTTTCTATTAGACAACATATTACATGTACCACACGGTATGTTGTCTATTATGCCACATGTCCCTGCGGACTTATTTATGTAGGCCTTACCACCCGCCAGCTTAAGGTCCGCATTAGAGAGCACGTTCTGGGGACACAGGCGGCCGCCGGTCACACGGATGGATCTATGCTTAAAACTTTACCCAGGCATTTTAGGGAGTTCCATGGATCTAATGCAGAACTTCTGAGGGTCAGGGGGATAGAGGCCCTTAAGATCAATATTAGGGGTGGCCAACTATCTAAGAGGCTAGGTAAACTTGAAACACAATGGATATGGCGTCTTCAGACTGTCCAGCCTGATGGTTTGAATGAAAATTTGTCTTTTGCCCCGTTTTTGTAATCCGCTGTTTGCTGCTATCCTATTCTCTGTACATATCTCCGCATATAATTCTTTTATTTGATTTTAATGGGTTTTTATTATTTTTTCTAGTGTTTTTAGCACGTTTAGGTGGGTGAATGGTTATGACACGAAGGGAAGTCATGAAATTCTACGGACCATCGTCAGGATCTCCAGAAGACGACATTGGCTTTTTTAAAGACGGCATACGAGTTATATGGGACGTGCCCAGATCTGATTGATCATCTCGTGTATTGTGTATTTTAAACATCATGCAATGCAATGCAATGCTTATTGCTATTCGGCTATATATATATATAATGCTTGAATTCTTGATATATTTATAATGATGGGCCTATATATGCGCATTACAGTTATACACTTTTGATACTGTGATTTGTGGTTATATAACGATGTGAGGGGGTGTTTGTACTGTATATACAGTCGGATGGTTATCTATTTAGAATTATTGGTAGTTGCATAATATTTTGATATTTGTAACCGTAATATTCTAGATGCACCCCTTGTAGAGATGCTGCTTGAGTATGCATTTATTGCTTATATCCATGAATATGCTCTGCAATATGTGATATGCTGTTTGTATACATACAGTGCCTACAAGTAGTATTCAACCCCCTGCAGATTTAGCAGGTTTAATAAGATGCAAATAAGTTAGAGCCTTCAAACTTCAAACAAGAGCAGGATTTATTAACAGATGAATAAATCTTACAAACCAAAAAGTTTTGTTGCTCAGTTAAATTTTTATAAATTTTAAACCTAAAAGTGTGGGTCAATTATTATTCAACCCCTAGGTTTAATATTTTGTGGAATAACCTTTGTTTGCAACTACAGCTAATAATCGTCTTTTATAAGACCTGATCAGGCCGGCACAGGTCTCTGGAGTTATCTTGGCCCACTCCTCCATGCAGATCTTCTCCAAGTTATCTAGGTTCTTTGGGTGTCTCATGTGGACTTTAATCTTGAGCTCCTTCCACAAGTTTTCAATTGGGTTAAGGTCAGGAGACTGACTAGGCCACTGCAACACCTTGATTTTTTGCCTCTTGAACCAGGCCTTGGTTTTCTTGGCTGTGTGCTTTTGGTCGTTGTCTTGGTGGAAGATGAAATGACGACCCATCTTAAGATCCTTGATGGAGGATCGGAGGTTCTTGGCCAAAATCTCCAGGTAGGCCGTGCTATCCATCTTCCCATGGATGCGGACCAGATGGCCAGGCCCCTTGGCTGAGAAACAGCCCCACAGCATGATGCTGCCACCACCATGCTTGACTGTAGGGATGGTATTCTTGGGGTCGTATGCAGTGCCATCCAGTCTCCAAACGTCACGTGTGTGGTTGGCACCAAAGATCTCGATCTTGGTCTCATCAGACCAGAGAACCTTGAACCAGTCAGTCTCAGAGTCCTCCAAGTGATCATGAGCAAACTGTAGACGAGCCTTGACATGACGCTTTGAAAGTAAAGGTACCTTACGGGCTCTTCTGGAACGGAGACCATTGCGGTGGAGTACGTTACTTATGGTATTGACTGAAACCAATGTCCCCACTGCCATGAGATCTTCCCGGAGCTCCTTCCTTGTTGTCCTTGGGTTAGCCTTGACTCTTCGGACAAGCCTGGCCTCGGCACGGGAGGAAACTTTCAAAGGCTGTCCAGGCCGTGGAAGGCTAACAGTAGTTCCATAAGCCTTCCACTTCCGGATGATGCTCCCAACAGTGGAGACAGGTAGGCCCAACTCCTTGGAAAGGGGTTTGTACCCCTTGCCAGCCTTGTGACCCTCCACGATCTTGTCTCTGATGGCCTTGGAATGCTCCTTTGTCTTTCCCATGTTGACCATGTTTGAGTGCTGTTCACAAGTTTGGGGAGGGTCTTAAATAGTCAGAAAAGGCTGGAAAAAGAGATAATTAATCCAAACATGTGAAGCTCATTGTTCTTTGTGCCTGAACTACTTCTTAATACTTTAGGGGAACCAAACAGAATTCTGGTGGGTTGAGGGGTTGAATAATAAATGACCCTCTGAAAAGACTTTTCCCAATTTAAAAAAAAAAGAAACAAAGAAATAACATTCTTTTTTGCTGCAGTGCATTTCACACATCCAGGCTGATCTACAGTCCAAATGTCACAATGCCAAGTTAATTCAAAATGTGTAAACCTGCTAAATCTGCAGGGGGTTGAATACTACTTGTAGGCACTGTACATGTATATATTTATATCTGCTATGTCGCGTGCTTCTTCTTTATATTTATATGGTTCCCTTGTAATCACTTGTTTATTATATTTTATTAATTTTTTTGTTTTGTTTTGTATTTTTGTTTCACATATTGGGATAATTGTGTGTTAGTATTTTTGATATGATTTGTATATATCTGTGAGCATTGGTTTTAATTATTGCCACTTTATTTCTTGTCATGATAATACCATCGTGGTGTATATATTTGTACACCTTTAGAGGTATGGTCGTTTGTATGTGCATTCATTTGCACACTGTTAGTCCCTAATATCATGGCTGCGCGACAGTATGTAAGCTGGCTACAATAAAATGGCCGCACGTGATGATCTGCGCATGCCGGCACTCTAGTTTTTTCTGCTATACCCTCCATGACCACTTCCGGTTTCGGCTATTGCGGTGTCGTCTCCACTGGATTGCATGGGCCCATGTATTTCCGGCGCTGCGCGACCGCATACACAGCTGACTGCGGTTTAGGACATATTGGAGGGTAAGTGCAATTATCTTTTGACCCCACCTGTATATATAGTTTGACCCGAGATCACACCAGTACACCCCTTGAGGAAGGCAGTAGCCGAAACGCGCGTCGGGGTTGGACGGATGCGCGGTATCTGTACACTGTGGTCATTATTTTCTTTGGTATGTATATCTCCTACATCTCTATTTTACATGGTGATATGATCAGGTTGACTGAATAGTGAATGATGATATTTATCTATTGATGTGCATTTTATATGGTCTCTGGTTGTATATATACTTGTTTGTCATGTGATGTGCATACTGATATCCGCCTCCGTCCTGTGCTTATGTGCTGAGGGTGACATGGGGGAGTATCCCTATCTGCTGTTTTTATATCTGTCATGTTTAATAAAGATTTTTGTAATTTATATCTATTTGGACGTATGACTGCGTTTTTTCTAAGTGGGCTGTTCGTTATACAGGTAATATACAGATGGTCAGGTTTTTAATACATCAGATAGGGATTACATACATCAGTTAGGACTGCTCTATATGGGTATACCTTGACGGTTGGTGGAGCAGCTTAGTATACTTTTTTGCAAAAAACGTATCAACCAAATACCCTGTTTTTTCTATCTTTTTACTAGCACTTGCTTATTACTGTGATTTTTTTTTTTTACAACAGAGTGTTTTTGATCTTACTGTGCTCTTTTGTGTCTTCAAGTTGCTTGGTGGTGTGTGAACATGTTCCTACAGACTTGTTCATTGTGCAATAAGCCCATGTGTTTCGGTTTCCATAATTGTTCTCTTGTGTCTACAAGACTGGGGAGGTATCCACACTCCTTGTGGGTCATTTGCACAAAAGCTGTTCCATTCAACGTGTCCACATGGACATTCCTTCTCTGAACCCTGCTTATACAGGTAATATACAGATGGTCAGGTTTTAAATACATCAGATAGGGATTACATACATCAGTTAGGGCTTCTCTGTATGGGTATACCTTGACATTTGGTGGAGCAGCTTAGTATACATTTTTTTGTAAAAAAAAGTATCAACCAAATACCTTGTTTATTCCATCTTTTTACTAGCACTTATTACTGTAATTTTTTTTTTTTTTTTACAACAGAGTGTTTTTGGTCTTACTGTCCTCTTTTGTGTCTTCAAGTTTCTTGGTGGTGTGTGAACATGTTCCTACAGACTTGTTCATTGTGCAAGAAGCCCATGTGTTTCGGTTTCCATAATTGTTCTCTTGTGTCTACAAGACTGGGGAGGTATCCACCACTCCTTGTGGGTCATTTGCACAAAAGCTGTTCCATTCAATGTGTCCACATGGACATTCCCTCTCTGAACCGTTTATACAGGTAATATACAGATGGTCAGGTTTTAAATACATCAGATAGGGATTACATACATCAGTTAGGGCTTCTCTATATGGGTATACCTTGACGTTTGGTGGAGCAGCTTAGTATACATTTTTTTGCAAAAAAAAAAATCAACCAAATACCCTGTTTCTTTCCATCTTTTTACTAGCACTTGCTTATTACTGTGATTTTTTTTTACAACAGTGTTTTTGGTCTTACTGTGCTCTTTTGTGTTTTCATGTGTCCCATGTACAGCAGATCATTATACTGATATCAGTACAACCTGGATCTTTCTGCTTTGCTACTTTTTAGTTCTTTTTAGACCGCTAGGGCAATGTATTGCGTAAAATCAGTGCTACTTTCTAGCTTGCTATAATGGAGACATTATCTGCAGGTTTGCACAGTTTCACTCTTCATGTGCCTGTGTGGGTGAATGTGACCTCTACTAGCAAGAAATGGAAACCTTTTATGCTTTCTGTCCATACATATAAAGGAGTGGCCATGCATAACATTGACTGTAATTCAGCCACAAGCCAAACTCACTTCAATCCTTCCCTACCCCCTCCTCAATAGTGTGTAAATTGTTTTTAGGAAGAAAACCACACTATTGGAAATAGCATGGACTATATTGGATGGGAACATAGGTTTGTGCTCCTAGCGTAATATAGATATAGATTCTACGCTAGGAGCACAAACCAAAGTTCCCATTGAAAATAGACTCATGCTATTCCCTAGATCAGTGTTCCAGAGAAAAAAGCAGAGATGTTTACCTGCTCAGGCCTCCAAAACAAATGCACTGGCAGGGTGCAGGAGACAAAATTAATGATGGCAGAAACACAGGTGCAACAATACCGATGAAACAACCACTTTCAATCCAGTGTTGGCTGTTTGGTATTTTAGTGCACAAAAAGATAAAAGATAGTAGTCTCTATGTGGCGTTATTCACTCAAGCAATGCAGAGCATCTGGCTAACAGCCTATTAGTAACGCACATGCAGGCGGGCTGCCCAGTGCTACAAAATGCATGCTGTGTGAACAGAGGCCATAGCTTACAGAGCCATCTTGGTCCAACTATATCCCTATATATTCACAGATGTTAAAATAAGTATTGAACACATTCTCACAAGATGTCAGTAAAAATCCATCCAACCCACACAGGCAAAGAAATCAAACCATAGGTGTCCATAAATTAATGTATGTGTAATAATGAAAAATGACACAGGGAAAAAGTGTTGAACATATGAAGAAAGAAAGGTGCAAAAAGCAATGGAAAGTCATGACACCAGCTGAAATATTTCATTAATTAGAAAGCAATCCTGCCTCTTAGTGAAAAATAATATCATCTGGTTCAACTAATGGCCTAGAAAAAGGTGTCACATTCAAGGTGCCACACGAGAAACATCTCACAATGGATAAAACCAGTGAGCTGTATCAAGACATTTGCAACCTTATTGTTGCAAAAAATACTAATGGCATTTGTTACAGAAAAATTTCCCAACTACTGAAGGTTCCAGTGAACACTATTGAGGCCATAATCCGGAAGTAGAAAGAACATAATTTCACCATAAACCGGCCACAAACAGGTGTTACCTGCAAGATTTCAGACATAGGAGTGAAAATAATTATCAGAGTTGTCCAATAGTCAAGGACCATCTGTGGAGAGCTACAGAAAGACCTGGAGTCAGCAGATACAATTGTTTCAAAGAAAACTATAATGCACTCAACCTCCATGGCCTGTATGCACACTCACCACGTAAGAATCCATTGCTGTTCAAGTGCGTTTAATGTTTGTAAAAAAGATTCAGACAAACCTGCGATATTTTGGAAGAATCTAGTCTGGTCAGATTATACCATGTTTGGAGGCCAAAAGGCACTGCAAATCACCCCAAAACACCACAACAACAGTGAAGTTTGAAGGTGGCAACATCATGGTGTGGGGCTGTTTTTCAGCATACAGCACTGGCAAACTTCATGTAATTGAATGATGAATGGAGACACTCTTAATAATAATCTGCTGACATCTACCAGGATGATGAAGATGAAAGAAGGGTGGACATTTTAGCAAGACAATGATCCCAAACACACAGCCATGGAAACTCTCAATTGATTTCTGATAAAGAAAATAAAACTCCTAGAATGGCCCAGACAATCACCTGACCAGAATCCAATGGAAAATGTACGGAAGGAGCTAAAGTTCAGAGTTCATAGAAGGAGCAAAGGGAATCTTCAGAATGTGAAGAGTGTTTGTGTGGAATAATAGGCCAAAATCACACCTGAGCAATGCATGTGACTAGTTTCTCCTTGCAGGAGGAATCTTGAAGCTGTCATCACCAACACAGGCTTTTGTATGAAATATTAACTTTCAGTAAGCTTGTTCAACACTTTTGCCCTGTGTCATTTCTCTTTACTACACATTACTTAATTAATGGACATCTATGGTTTGATTTAGTTGCCTGTGGGATTGGATGGGTTGTTACCGATATCTGCTGAGAATTTCATATCAATAGCACCTTTAGAAATACATTATACACTTATAATGTACATAGAAAATTGGTGATGTGTTCAATACTTATTTCACCCACTATGTGTATATGTTATATATGATATATAAATACATACAAATGCAGATCTCAGTCCCTTATCTTAGTAATAAATGATTGAGGAATCTATAGAGGACAGTTAAGTCAAGTAATCCAATTAAGCCTTTTTTTTTGTTTTTCTTTTAAATACTAGCGTAAAATAAAAATGTGCCATTATCACATAGCCAATGCTTACAAGCCAGTAATCTACAATTAAATCCATATGTACAGTATGCCTGGGAGACTAAATCTGTCATGACATTGCAAGGACATAGGATTAACAGCCAATGAATTCCCCTAGGAGGGTGAAAGGATTCCAGCCCCACTAGCTGTGCCAGGAATTCAGACTGCACACTGTGCGCTAAAGACATTCATGCACATTTATGTTGGAGATGACACACGCTATTGTAAAGTGGCAGCGTGAATTATGAGTCATGGTTTGGACCTCTTTTTACATTGCTCAGAAGCCATGCAAATTATTCTTTTGACACTGGTGTACATGAAGGCATGAATTTTACAGAAATTAACTCTTGTTTTGCAACAGAAAATGCATACTTTTTTGGATTCCAGCTATTTTTATGAACAGATTCCTTGATAGGAGCAAGTTGTCCCAACCCAACTGTCCTTCTAATAACAAGTGCTGTTTACTAATCTATATTCTAATTTAGTCAACTGTCCTGGCAGATGGCTGGAGTAATAACAGGGATATGAGAGGGATAAAAACAGATATTACCAAGTGAAAGTGACCATCTGCCACCAGTACATTGCATTCTGTACATCTTTCGAGTGGAAGCACCATTAACATGTAACTTAATAAGCTTCCTGAAGGTGTTATGTAATTCTGTTGTTTATTACAGCAGCAAACATGTCATTTTTATGAATTACTATTACAATATTATACTCAAGACTGGTGTTGTGTAAACAGAGGAAACAATGAAGAACAATAAAAGAGGAAACAATCCGCAACTTCCCACGTGGTGAGAAAATTTGCCAATTTCAGTTGTACTGACCACAATAAGGCAAAAAAATGACACATTATGTTCTCTGACCCTAATTTTATTATGATAACAATGTATCTGATCCTATGTCATTAAAAGTACACATTCTTCTGCCACGATCAGCTTTGAACTAGATAAATTATGGCTCTAAATCTATCGCTTCCCTTGTTCTTGACAATCTACCTCAGTCAGGCAGTGTGGAGTTGGCTGCAAAAGTATCCCCTGCTTACAGCCACACCGAGTGAGCTCTGATCAGCATCATACCCTCAAGCAAAGATTTTGCCATTTTGGCAAGTGCGATTCATGAATTTGGCTCAAAGTAAAAACCGTGGGCTTTTTTCCTTACTTGAACTGGTTTTACAAAAGTTGTAAAAAAAACCATGCAGCTAGATTTTTGCATACTCAAAAATACACCAGGGGAAAACTGGAGTGAAATTGCGCCAAATTTGGTGACTTTTTAAAAAGTTGCAATTGTTGTATCAGGCAAAAAACATCCAGAATTGCTATACTCCATCCACAAAGCAGAAAAAAACCATAGGCAAACACATATAAAATATGCTTAAAGAAAGGTGCAAACAGAATAATGAATGAGGGTGCAAATAAAAAAGTGCAAAACACACAAAGCTGGACAAAAATAGGAGTAAGGGCTCATACTCACTTGCAAGCAACTCGGATGAGTCTCACATGTTAATACCCGGCACTGCACCCGGCACTCAGATCGGGGCGTGCGGCCGCATAGGAATACATGCAGCCGCACGCTCCGCTCCTGAGTGCCGAGTGCAGGGCTGGGAATTGCCGTGCGAGACTCATCAGAGTTGCTCCCAATTGAGTATGAGCCCTAATGATGATGATAAATCTGGGCCAAAGTCTCTTGGCTATTGGCTATAACAAAGATGGGTATGATGCGAGGAGTCAAAATCTAAGATATTATTCAGGCCAGGATACCATAATGGAAAGAGAACAAAATTGTGAAACCTGCTATAAATCTAAACATCTGCAGTAGAATACACCATTTAGATTTAGCTCTTGTCAGAAAAGAGCAAAGACACGGTCATGGAACACCGCGACAGATAGGGCAAGAAAATTGTGGCATTTGCCAGTGATAGTTCATTCTGCCTGGTTTGGAGTTGGAGGAGGTGTTTGGAGTTGACATTTGGAGAGTTGTTCTGGTGATTTCTGCGTGGAGTTTGTTTTAGTGTTCATCATCAGCCTCTCCTATTTGGTGAAATATAAAGAACTCTAGGCGCGGTACACATAAAAGAACATGTGGGGAGGAAATACCATCACCAACAATGTGCACTAATGGAATATTATGGTGGACAAATCGGAATTTAGACCAAAACCACAAAGAAAAAACCGAAAAGAAGTCCAATAATAAGGTATATATTACAAAATGTATTAAAATATGGTAGGGTGGAAACAGATACCAGGAATAGGCACTATACCAGGGACATACAAAATAAGAACAATAATGGCAAACAGAGATAATTAATTAATATAACTCAGGTGAAAGTTCAACATGTGTATACCTATCTATGTAAAAAATACCATAGAATCAGTGAAATAAGTAATAAGAACCATAATGCACATAATAAACTAAGCAAGAATACCAAAAGGTGTATGGCTAGATAAAGTGCATGTGCATATTTACTAGGGTGGCAAGAAAAATGAATAGTATAAGAAAATGTCCAAAAAACAAATGTAAACAGTGATCAAAGTGATCAAAATGATGTCAGCGTGATATAGCCCATGTACAATGAAATGGGCCCAGATAAAAGGGGGAAAAAAACAAGCCACCTGGTATTTACCTGCTGAGGATGGTGAAGTCCCTAGGATGTGCCCTGCCCCGATGCGCGTTTTGGCGTCTGCCTTCGTCATGTTTGCCATTATTGTTCTTATTTTGTATGTCCCTGGTATAGTGCCTATTTCTAGTATCTGTTTCCACCCTACCATATTTTAATACATTTTGTAATATATACCTTATTATTGGACTTCTTTTCATTTTTTTCTTTGTGGTTTTGTTCTCCTATTTGGTTTCACGTATGTTTTCCTCCCCTGTATTCTACTCTGTTCTTTGGTGAGTGTATTTTGTATGTATTTGCAGTTTTCATTTATCCTTGCTTGTCTTACCTTGTCTGTCTGCTTAGTATAATCACCAGCCAAAAATTTAAATGAATGCATGATGATGAATGTAACAGAAGCAGTGAAGGGCGCTACCCACAGTCCAGCCCCAAAACACGAAGCACTAAGGAAACCGAAATTTATCATGATGATTTAATGAAAACCAGGCAGCAGATTTATACACTAAAAGTATGTACTGAATCAGTATGACAGTGACATTCTGCCTATAGGGTCATTCCACGTCAAGTGGACCAGTTTTAAAAATCGTCCCCACTCGACCTTCTCCGATTTTACTGAAAATTTATAAGGATGTACATGTATGTTTGAAAAGAGGTTCTGTAAATTTTTAGGGCCAGATCTCAAATACATTGGGCACTGTTGACCTTTCACTGGAGGTTCCACCAAGCTTCGGAACCTGCGATAAAGAGACCGCCCGAGGCTCGCCTTGCACGGCTATCGGCCATGGCTCCTAGGCGATGGGGCTGCCAATTCTCGAAAGACAGCATTATTACAATTCTTAATAGGATTATAATACCAATTCTTAGGGAATTGGTTGTGGTATAACCACCATGGACCAACGCAAGGGTTTGAATAGTGCAGTTACCATTCATTGCGTATTAATAAATAACACCATGTTCAGTGGCATTTTTCATTTCTTAAACTGAGAGACTCCAAAAAAACAAACAATGATCCTTGTAGAGAAAAATGTTCTCTTTCTAATGATATCAGAATTAATATATTTTAGGGGTACCCTTTTTGAGAAATTTGACCTAAAAATAGGTAAAATTCAGTTTTTTTAAGTTTTTCATCATATGTGGGTGTGAATATTTCCACAAATACATATGCTTTGACCGTGATATTGCAGCAATGCAAAGTCATGTAGATGTTTGGTGTACAGGGCAAAGCACCAGTTACTATTGGCTTTTGGTCTTGAGTTATATATGGTCAAAGTTTGGCATAAATTTTACGCGACGCGTTTTTCAAGCTACTTTGACACAAAATTGCGGCCGAAATATTGTTTTGTCATAGCTGGTAATAATTGTATCGTGTTTAGCAGCAAAAGTTGGGCGAGTATGCCAAATTTCAGCATCATAGCCAGTATAGAACTCTAATGGCTATGTGCCAAAGTTTGCAAAATCCTCTTAGCTGAAGCCGCAGGCTTGGTGGAACCTCCAGTGAAAGGTCAACAGTGCCCAATGTATTTGAGATCTGGCCCTAAAAATTTACAGAACCTCTTTTCAAACATACATGTACATCCTTATAAATTTTCAGCAAAATCGGAGAAGGTCGAGTGGGGACCACTGGTCCACTTGACATGGAATGACCCTATACCTTTAGTTTAACATGGATGATCCTGATGATGATGTAATAGTATGCCAATGTTAGACTCCCTCCCTTTGATGTGGGCTCCGGCAGTGAGCCCACATCTTTCCCGGCACATATTGGCTGTTTTGAACTGCTGACATGTGCCTGGAATAGTTGCGGGTAGAATCGCGATCCACCGGCTATTAACCCATTAAATGCTGCTGTCAAACACTGACAGCGGCAGTTAACAAGCGCTTACGGCAATCACGAAAATACGCACACCGGTGACCCCCGTCACGTGATCACGGGTCACCGGTGTGTTGGCATGACAACCGAAGGTCTCCTGGAGACCTCTATGGTTGTCAGTGCCGGCTTGCTGTGAGCATCACCCAGTGGTTGGCACTCATAGCATGTGAGTAAATCTGCTATATAGAGGCGATCTGATCATTGCCTCTATGTAGCAGAGCCGATCAGGTTGTGGCAGCTTCTAGTCTCCCATGGAGTTGTAGCGCCCCCACTGCCGCAGGGCTGAGGGGTACTCGGTACCGGGCCTCTGAGTCTCTGCTCTGGGGTTGTCACGGTGGCTAGACCCGGCCCGTGATCCTGCTGAGGGGCGTACAATGAATGTGGAGGTTTGGGGGTGATGTTATGGTGCGGTGCAGGTCGCAGTAAATAACGAGGACACCAGGTTGCAGTCTCTTTACCTCTTTACTGAAGGCTTCAGGATCCTCAGTCTGGAATACGGTTAACCGGGCTGCGCAAGTCCGGCCGGTCCGATGGCACCTCCAGAGTTCCCTTTGCAGGTGGAAATCTGTGCCTACCTTCTAGCGCTTGTGTGTTGTGGTCCTCCTTCTAGCGCTTGTGTGTTGTGGTCCTCCCCTGCTGTGCTTACGGGATAGTCCCCACAACTGTTGTGTCTGTTTCTGAAGTTCCCTCACAACTCGATTCTGATGTTCTTCTTCGTCCCCCAGATGATATGGCTAGGACGCACCCGTATGACGGGTGGGCTCGAAGCTCTTCCTGGACCCTAGTGTCGCCCTTCTCCTGTTGTTGCCCCCTGTGTCTTCATAGGTGATTTGTGTGAGACAGCCCGCCTATAGCTGACTGTCCTGCCGTAGGTTTGAAGTTAGGCCTGGAGCTCTATACTTCCTCGGCGTTCCGGCCACCGGCTGCGCGCCTCAGTAGGATGTTGCCTCGTCTTACAGCACGACTCCTACTGGTGTTTCTCCTTGTTGCGTTGATCTCGTTTCTCACTCAGCACAATAAACCCCGCTTCTTGTCCTTTCTTAGGGTACCGCCGCAATCAGGTGCAGGCGCGGTCCCATAACGTTCTCTCTGTTCGCTAGGCCTCTGTCAGGATCCCACCCCTGACAGGGACCCCCCTGAGTCTCTCCCCCGCAACACCCTCTGCCACAGGATGTTGCCTGTTCGATTCCCAGTCAGCTTCTCTCTAACTTCCTCTCTAACCCCCAGTTTTACCAGATTGTGAGGAGTGCCTAATACATAGCACCCTTAGCTCCCCCTGGAGGCCAGACTGTGAAGTGTATTGGTGTCTGTGATACCTGGTCAGGTGAACCCCTTCAGTGCCATCGGACGTACCATAGCCCCCGTTAGCGGCGGAGCATCAGTACTGCAACGACCAGGACTCTGGGGTGCTGTACTCCCCCCCGGTTAAATCCAGTACTCCTGGACTGGGAAGAAAACAACAATACATGTCAGCAAAAAGACATACAATTTTGAAATGCAATAACAATAAGTAAATTTGAACAGAGCTTCCCTTTATGAGAGGTGAGGACACTTGAACGTTACAAACATGGTTGAATACTTTAAATAGCATACTATAAATAACTTCTCTTACCCAACCGGGTATTCTACTAAGTGCAAAATTTTTGAACAATAATTTAACGTTGCCTTTAAGGACGTACACGCTGAATCCACTAAAGACCTTCTTATAAAACACTATAAGGCTAATCAACTTTTCCTTCATTTTCCATCTTTACAGCTGCAGGACCGCCTGTCTATCTGCCCCAGGCCTACTGCCTCTCGTTCTGTTGCAGGACCGCCCCTTTCCACCCGGGCCTACTGCCTCTCTGCTACTATACACAGTATAGAACGTATCATCCATCTCTCAGTTCAGGATCACCGGGCCATCTCTGTATGGCTCCTAGGAGGACTCACCGATTAACCCCATCAGGGTTCACTTCCTGTCCTCATTCTTCTAGCAACATCATTAAACATTTCTCACAATTAACTAGCTCACTACATATAACTTTTTTATACGTAAGCATTATTAATACTTTCTCTTAAAGCATCATCATTCTTTAAGTGCTATCGATGGACGTTCCCTTTAAGAAGGAACCAAGTCTCTATGAGGTAGTGCAACTTCTCAAGCTGCAAGTCCGTACGCAGCAAGGACTCCGGTACTGCTTCCAGGAACAGTTTATTCGCAAAGAGTCCTTTCTTTTATAAAACCAGTAGAGGGCACCTTTAAGAAGGTGCAAACTATTTACAAGGAGTTTGTAATCATGCAGTGTTCATGATCCAGCAGTTCTTTCAACAATAATAAAACAGGAACAAAAACAAAAAGCAGAAGAAGGGATCCCGGGTAAACAAAGGGATCCCTTTAAGAGTTACCCTGATCGGGTCATAGCAGCAAGAGGATGAACAGTTAACTATTTACATTCGATGAAGCATTCTTGCTTACTCAGTTTCTGGCTGGCCAGGAGGCGGCCTCCTCCCGGGCCTCACCGGACAAACGGGTCGTGATGGTGTAGCAAAGACCGGTCCCAGTAACGATAGGATCCCTCGTTGGGACACCCTCCTCGCTCGTGGGTGAGCACGACCCGTGGCCACACGGTGGGCCTGGATTCCCTGGGGTTCCGCGGGGGCAGGTTCCGGCACCTTCCCTGCAGGAGGCTCGTCCTCCGACGTTCCGGCAGCAGCCTGGAGTGCGACGCACCGTTGGACGCCCCGAGCTATCCAGCCAGTTTCCCTCCTCCATCGCGTGTAGGTTACTGCATCCCCGGGCTCCAGGTCACGGCCATACCTTCCTCCGCAGGCTCCACTTCTTCCCGGTCAACACGGACCTGCAGTGGCTCTCCAATTTCTTGGATGACTCCCCTTCCTTCCCGGGAGTTGAAGAACACCACCACACCCCAGTGTGACGGCGGAGCCTCCTCACAACTCGTCAGGTCGACCTGGGCTGCAGGTTGGGGTCTGTTCCGCCATACCGCCATCAGGCGCCGCAGGTGTTCTGCCTCCGGCAGGATCCTCAGGCCCTGTGCCTGCAGCTCACACGCTGCCGCGGCCGGGATGGAGGAAGCAGGGGACACCGGAGTTAGGCGGACCTCCGTAGGCTGGGCCAGTCGAGCGGTCACACGAGCGTCGGCCTCAAGGCGACGTGCTATCTGCCGGGCCTCGGCTACGGCCACACACTCCTCAGACGGCGGCCAGTTGGGTCTGCCCATTGGTAGCTCTGTAAGGGCCAGTCCCTGCAACGATGGCGCATCTGGGGCTGTGTCGGGTGGCGCAACCTCATGCTGGGTCGGGTCGTCCCCGCGCGGTGCTCCCGGCATCGCCATCTTTGCTTTCTCTCCAGTGTCTTCTTCCCGTGGTCTCTTTCGTGGGCGGCCCCATCTCCCTGGTCCCCACTCTCCAAAGAGGATCAGAAGGCGGACCTCCGCTGTTGACGGGCACGTCCTCAAGATGCAAAAATGTTTGGACTGGGCGGCCATTGTCTTTCGCGCTCTTCAGCTGGTTCACGCCTACTCCACGCCCCTCTTCTTCTCCTGCGCTCCCTGTGGCGCTGCAATGGCGGCGGGTTTTGGCGGCAAATGGCAGCGCACAGTCTTTGCAATGTCACAGTCCAAGCACAATAAATCACAGTTCCAAGGCACACATGACCTGATTCTTCAGGCTTAAGTAGATCCTGTTCGTGACGCCAAGTTGTAGCGCCCCCACTGCCGCAGGGCCGAGGGGTACCCGGTACCGGGCCTCTGAGTCTCTGCTCTGGGGTTGTCACGGTGGCTAGACCCGGCCCGTGACCCTGCTGAGGGGCGTACAATGAATGTGGAGGTTTGGGGGTGATGTTATGGTGCGGTGCAGGTCGCAGTAAATAACGAGGACACCAGGTTGCAGTCTCTTTACCTCTTTACTGAAGGCTTCAGGATCCTCAGTCTGGAATACGGTTAACCGGGTTGCGCAAGTCCGGCCGGTCCGATGGCACCTCCAGAGTTCCCTTTGCAGGTGGAAATCTGTGCCTACCTTCTAGCGCTTGTGTGTTGTGGTCCTCCCCTGCTGTGCTTACGGGATAGTCCCCACAACTGTTGTGTCTGTTTCTGAAGTTCCCTCACAACTCGATTCTGATGTTCTTCTTCGTCCCCCAGATGATATGGCTAGGGCGCACCCGTATGACGGGTGGGCTCGGAGCTCTTCCTGGACCCTAGTGTCGCCCTTCTCCTGTTGTTGCCCCCTGTGTCTTCATAGGTGATTTGTGTGAGACAGCCCGCCTATAGCTGACTGTCCTGCCGTAGGTTTGAAGTTAGGCCTGGAGCTCTATACTTCCTCGGCGTTCCGGCCACCGGCTGCGCGCCTCAGTAGGATGTTGCCTCGTCTTACAGCACAACTCCTACTGGTGTTTCTCCTTGTTGCGTTGATCTCGTTTCTCACTCAGCACAATAAACCCCGCTTCTTGTCCTTTCTTAGGGTACCTGTTGTGGATTCTGTTTGCGGGCTCCCTCTGGTGGTTACTGCTGGTACTGGGTGACTTTGGTGGGTTGCGGCCTTTGGTTTCCATCTGTCCATCAGAGGCTGGGTGTTTCCTATTTTACCTGGCCTTTCTGTAATTTCCCTTGCCGGCTATCAATGTGTTCAGATGTGCTCTGTTTGGTTCCTGCCTACCTGCTCCCAGATCTTTCAGGATAAGCTAAGTGCTGATTTTCAGTTGTTTGTTTTTTTGTCCAGCTTGCTTAGAATGTCTCTTTGTTAGCTGGTTGCTCTAGTGGACTGAGGTTCTCCCCATGTGCCATGAGTTGGCACATGGGTTCTTGTAATCTCAGGATGGTTTTTTTGATTAGGGTTTTTTGCTGACCGCTCAGTCCCCTTTTGTGTCATTCTGCTTTCTAGTTTTCAGCGGGCCTCTATTTGCTAAAGCTATATACATCATCTCTATGTGTGTGCCTTCCTCTCATTTCACCGTCAATACATGTGGGGGGCAACTATATCTTTGGGGTTAATTCCTCTGGAGGCAAGTGAGGTCTTTGTTTTCTCTGCAGTACTAGTTAGCTCTTAGGCTGGTGCGTGGCGTCTAGAACCAACGTAGGCACGCTCCCTGGCTATCTCTAGTTGCGTTTGTCAGGCGTAGGGCAGCGGTCAGCCCAGGTTCCATCACCCTAGAGCTCGTCCGATATTTATTATACTTTGCTAATCCTGTGCTATCCCTAGCCATTGGGGATTCATGACAGTATAGCCGGCCGTCAAAGTGTTAATTGTTTGGGCTGAAGCAGGAGAAAAAGAAGTGTTCAAGGGAAATTTTTTTTTTTTTTTTTCCTTCAGAGTTTTGCTGCCTAGCCCTTAATTGCTGTCTAGCTGCTTCTTACCTCCTCTTAACCCTTGAATGGCTCTGATCTTGGCTGTTTATCATGGATGTCCAGAGTTTGGCTTCCAGCCTGAGTAATCTCGCGGCAAAGGTTCAAAACATACAGGATTTTGTTGTTCACACTCCCATGTCTGAACCTAGAATTCCTATTCCAGAGTTTTTTTCTGGAGATAGATCTACCTTCCTGAATTTCAGGAACAATTGTAAATTGTTTCTCTCTTTGAAATCTCGCTCCTCTGGAGACCCTGCTCAACAGGTCAAGATTGTTATATCGTTCCTACGGGGCGACCCTCAGAATTGGGCATTTGCATTGGCACCAGGGGATCCTGCATTGCTCAGTGTGGATGCGTTTTTTCTGGCATTGGGATTGCTCTATGAGGAACCTAACCTAGAGATTCAGGCTGAAAAGGCTTTATTAGCCCTCTCTCAGGGGCATGATGAAGCGGAAATATATTGTCAGAAATTTCGGAAATGGTCGGTGCTTACTCAGTGGAATGAGTGCGCCCTGGCTGCAAACTTCAGAAATGGTCTTTCTGAGGCCATTAAGGATATTATGGTGGGGTTCCCTGCGCCTACAGGTCTGAATGAGTCTATGGCTATGGCCATTCAGATTGATCGGCGTTTACGGGAGCGCAAACCCGTGCACCAGTTGGCGGTGTCTTCTGAACAGGCACCTGAGACTATGCAATGTGATAGAATTCAGTCCAGAAGTGAACGGCAAAATTATAGGCGGAAAAATGGTTTGTGTTTTTATTGTGGTGATTCAGCTCATGTTATATCAGCATGCTCTAAACGCACAAAAAGGGTTGATAAATCTTTTGCCATTGATACTCTGCAGTCTAAGTTCATTTTGTCTGTGACTCTGATTTTTTCACTGTCTTCCATTTCCGTCGATGCCTATGTGGATTCAGGCGCTGCCCTGAGTCTTATGGATTGGTCATTTGCTAAACGCTGCGGTTTTAGTCTAGAGCCTCTGGAAGTTCCTATTCCTCTGAAAGGAATTGATTCTACACCATTGGCTATGAATAAACCGCAGTATTGGACACAAGTGACCATGCGCATGACTCCCGTTCATCAGGAGGTGATTCGCTTCCTTGTACTGTATAATTTACATGATGTACTAGTGCTTGGTCTGCCATGGTTACAAACTCATAATCCTGTCCTGGACTGGAAAACAATGTCTGTGCTAAGCTGGGGATGTCAGGGGGTTCATGATGATGCACCTCCGATTTCTATCGCTTCATCTACTCCTTCGGAGATCCCTGCGTTTTTGTCGGATTATAGGGATGTTTTTGAGGAGCCTAAGCTCAATTCGCTCCCTCCCCATAGAGAGTGTGACTGTGCTATAGAATTGATTCCTGGCAGTAAGTTCCCTAAGGGTCGTTTATTTAATCTGTCACTGCCAGAGCATACTGCTATGCGGAATTATATTAAGGAGTCCTTGGAAAAGGGACATATTCGTCCATCTTCGTCCCCTCTGGGAGCAGGTTTTTTTTTTCGTGGCAAAAAAAGATGGTTCCCTGAGGCCTTGTATAGATTATCGCCTTCTGAATAAGATTACAGTCAAATACCAGTATCCATTGCCATTATTTACTGATTTGTTTGCTCGCATTAAGGGGGCTAGGTGGTTCACTAAAATAGATCTTCGTGGTGCGTATAATCTGGTGCGGATAAAACAGGGTGATGAGTGGAAAACCGCATTTAATACGCCTGAGGGCCATTTTGAGTATTTGGTAATGCCTTTTGGACTCTCCAATGCTCCGTCAGTCTTTCAGTCCTTTATGCACAATATTTTCCGTGAATATCTGGATAAGTTTATGATTGTGTATTTGGATGATGTTTTGGTGTTTTCTGATGACTGGGAGTCTCATGTTCTACAGGTCAGGAAGGTGTTTCAGGTTTTGCGGGCCAATTCTCTGTTTGTGAAGGGCTCAAAGTGTCTCTTCGGAGTCCAGAAGATTTCTTTTTTGGGGTACATTTTTTCTCCTTCTACTATTGAGATGGATCCCGTTAAGGTTCAGGCTATTTGTGACTGGACACAACCTACATCTGTTAAGAGCCTTCAGAAGTTCTTGGGGTTTGCTAATTTTTATCGTCGGTTCATTGCTAATTTTTCCAGTATTGTTAAACCTTTGACTGATTTGACTAAAAAGGGTGCTGATGTTGCTGATTGGTCTCCTGCGGCCGTGGAGGCCTTTCGGGAACTTAAGCGCCGGTTTTCTTCTGCTCCTGTGTTGTGTCAACCAGATGTTTCACTTCCTTTCCAGGTGGAGGTTGATGCTTCCGAGATTGGAGCGGGGGCGGTTTTGTCACAGAGAAGTTCTAATGGCTCGGTGATGAAGCCATGTGCTTTCTTCTCTAGAAAATTCTCGCCCGCCGAGCGCAATTATGATGTGGGTAATCGGGAGCTTTTGGCCATGAAGTGGGCATTTGAGGAGTGGCGTCATTGGCTTGAGGGTGCTAAACATCGCGTGGTGGTCTTGACTGATCACAAGAATCTCATTTACCTTGAGTCTGCCAGGCGTTTGAATCCTAGACAGGCTCGTTGGTCGTTATTTTTTTCTCGTTTCAATTTCGTGGTTTCATACCTGCCAGGTTCAAAGAATGTGAAGGCAGATGCTCTTTCCAGGAGTTTTGTGCCTGACTCTCCTGGAGACACTGGGCCTGCTGGTATCCTTAGGGATGGGGTAATATTGTCCGCCGTATCCCCAGACTTGCGACGCGCATTGCAGGAGTTTCAGGTGGATAAACCAGATCGATGTCCACCAGAAAGACTGTTTGTTCCGGATGATTGGACCAGTAGAGTCATCTCCGAGGTCCATTCTTCTGTGTTGGCTGGTCATCCTGGAATATTTGGTACAAGAGACTTGGTGGCCAGGTCTTTTTGGTGGCCTTCCTTGTCTAGGGATGTGCGTACCTTTGTGCAGTCTTGTGAAGTGTGTGCTCGAGCTAAGCCTTGCTGTTCACGGGCTAGTGGGTTGTTGTTATCCTTGCCCATCCCGAAGAGGCCTTGGACGCACATTTCCATGGATTTTATTTCTGATCTCCCGGTTTCACAGAAAATGTCCGTTATCTGGGTTGTGTGTGACCGCTTTTCTAAGATGGTTCATTTGGTGCCCTTGCCTAAGTTGCCCTCCTCCTCTGAGTTGGTTCCTTTGTTTTTTCAGAACGTGGTTCGTTTGCATGGGATTCCGGAGAATATCGTTTCTGACAGGGGATCCCAGTTTGTGTCTAGATTTTGGCGGACGTTTTGTGCCAAGATGGGCATTGATTTGTCTTTCTCGTCTGCATTCCATCCTCAGACGAATGGCCAGACGGAGCGAACTAATCAGACCTTGGAAACTTATTTGAGGTGTTTTGTTTCTGCTGATCAGGATGACTGGGTTGCTTTTTTGCCACTGGCCGAATTTGCTCTTAATAATCGGGCTAGTTCGGCCACGTTGGTCTCTCCTTTTTTTTGTAATTCGGGGTTTCATCCTCGTTTTTCCTCTGGTCAGGTGGAGTCTTCGGATTGTCCTGGAGTGGACGTGGTGGTGGACAGGCTACATCACATTTGGAATCAGGTGGTGGACAATTTGAAGTTATCTCAGGAGAAGACTCAGCAGTTTGCTAATCGCCGTCGCCGCGTGGGTCCCCGACTTCTTGTTGGGGACTTGGTGTGGTTGTCTTCTCGTTTTGTCCCTATGAAGGTCTCTTCTCCTAAGTTCAAGCCTCGGTTCATCGGTCCTTATAGGATCTCGGAGATTCTTAACCCTGTATCTTTCCGTTTGGATCTCCCAGCATCGTTCGCTATTCATAATGTGTTCCATCGGTCGTTGTTGCGGAGGTATGAGGTGCCTGTTGTTCCTTCGGTCGAGCCTCCTGCTCCGGTGCTGGTGGAGGGAGAATTGGAGTATGTTGTTGAGAAGATCTTGGATTCTCGTGTTTCCAGACGTAAACTCCAGTATTTGGTTAAGTGGAAGGGTTATGGTCAGGAGGACAATTCCTGGGTGGTCGCCTCCGATGTTCATGCGACTGATTTGGTCCGCGCCTTCCATAGAGCTCACCCTGATCGCCCTGGGGGTTCTCGTGAGGGTTCGGTGACCCCTCCTCAAGGGGGGGGTACTGTTGTGGATTCTGTTTGCGGGCTCCCTCTGGTGGTTACTGCTGGTACTGGGTGACTTTGGTGGGTTGCGGCCTTTGGTTTCCATCTGTCCATCAGAGGCTGGGTGTTTCCTATTTTACCTGGCCTTTCTGTCATTTCCCTTGCCGGCTATCAATGTGTTCAGATGTGCTCTGTTTGGTTCCTGCCTACCTGCTCCCAGATCTTTCAGGATAAGCTAAGTGCTGATTTTCAGTTGTTTGTTTTTTTGTCCAGCTTGCTTAGAATGTCTCTTTGTTAGCTGGTTGCTCTAGTGGACTGAGGTTCTCCCCATGTGCCATGAGTTGGCACATGGGTTCTTGTAATCTCAGGATGGTTTTTTTGATTAGGGTTTTTTGCTGACCGCTCAGTCCCCTTTTGTGTCATTCTGCTTTCTAGTTTTCAGCGGGCCTCTATTTGCTAAAGCTATATACATCATCTCTATGTGTGTGCCTTCCTCTCATTTCACCGTCAATACATGTGGGGGGCAACTATATCTTTGGGGTTAATTCCTCTGGAGGCAAGTGAGGTCTTTGTTTTCTCTGCAGTACTAGTTAGCTCTTAGGCTGGTGCGTGGCGTCTAGAACCAACGTAGGCACGCTCCCTGGCTATCTCTAGTTGCGTTTGTCAGGCGTAGGGCAGCGGTCAGCCCAGGTTCCATCACCCTAGAGCTCGTCCGATATTTATTATACTTTGCTAATTCTGTGCTATCCCTAGCCATTGGGGATTCATGACAGGTACCGCCGCGATCAGGTGCAGGCGCGGTCCCGTAACGTTCTCTCTGTTCGCTAGGCCTCTGTCAGGATCCCACCCCTGACAGGGACCCCCCTGAGTCTCTCCCCCGCAACACCCTCTGCCACAGGATGTTGCCTGTTCGATTCCCAGTCAGCTTCTCTCTAACTTCCTCTCTAACCCGCAGTTTTACCAGATTGTGAGGAGTGGCCTAATACATAGCACCCTTAGCTCCCCCTGGAGGCCAGACTGTGAAGTGTATTGGTGTCTGTGATACCTGGTCAGGTGAACCCCTTCAGTGCCATCGGACGTACCATAGCCCCCCTTAGCGGCGGAGCATCAGCACTGCAACGACCAGGACTCTGGGGCGCTGCAGAGGCAATTGAAGCATGCCAAAAGTAAAAAGAAAATGTTTTTAAAAATATAAAAAAATATAAAAGTTTAAATCACGCCCCTTTCGCCTTATTCAAAATAAAACAATAAAAATAAAATCAAACCTACACATATTTGGTATCACCGCGTTCAGAATCGCCCGATCTATCAACAAAAAAAAGGATTAACCTGATTGCTAAATAGCGTAGCAAGAAAAAAAGTCAAAACGCAGAATTACATTTTTGGGGGGTAGCAGCGACATTGCATTAACCCCTTTCTGACCTCGGACGGGATAGTACGTCCGAGGTCACATACCCTGCCCGCATCAGGTGAGCCCGCATCAAAGCCGGGACATGTCAGCTGTTTTGTACAGCTGACATGTGCCTGCAATAGCGGCGGGTGGAATTGCGATTCACCAGCCGCTATTAACTAGTTACTGTAAATGCCACTGTCAAATGCTGACAGCAGCCTTTAACTAGCGCTTCCGGCCCGTCACGTGATCGGTTGTCAGCGATGCATCGGCATGACAACCAGTTGTCTCCTTGAGACCTCTATGGTTGTTCATGCCGGATTGCTATGAGCGCTACCCTGTGGACAGCGCTCATAGCAATGCTGTAATTCTGCTGCATAGAGAAGATCTGTGCCATCGAGTTGTGCCAGCTTCTAGCCTCCAATGGAGGCTATTGAAGCATAGCAAAAGTAAAAAAAAAATGTTTTAAAAAATATGAAAAAATATAAAAGTTTAAATCACCCCCTTTTCGCCCCATTCAAAATAAAACAATAAACACAAACTGAAACATACACATATTTGGTATCACCGAGTTCAGAATCGCCCGATATATCAATAAAAAAAAGGATTAACCTGATAGCTAAATGGCGTAGCGAGATAAAAATTTGAAACGCCAGTATTACGTATTTTTGGTCGCTGTGGCATTACATTAAAATCTGCACGTATCTGCACCAATATGGTATCATTAAAAATGTCAGCTCGTCACGCAAAAAATAAGCCCTCACTCAACCCCAGATCCCAAAAAATGGAGACGCCACGGGTATCGGAAAATGGCGCAATTTTTTATTTTTTTTAGCAAAGTTTGGAATTTTTTTTCACCACTTAGATAAAAAATAACCTAGACATGTTTGGTGTCTATGAACTTGTAACGACCTGGAGAATCAAAATGGCAGGTCAGTTTTAGCATTTAGCAAAAAAGCCAAACAAAAAACCAGTGTGGGATTGCACTTTTTTTGCAATTTCACTGCACTTGAAATTTTTTTCCCGTTTTCTAGTACATGACATGCTAAAACCAATGATGTCGTTCAAAAGTATAACTCATCCAGCAAAAAATAAGTCCTCACATGGCCATGTTGACAGAAAAATAAAAAAGTTATGGCTCTGGGAAGGAGGAGAGTGAAAAAGAAAAACGAAAATACCCAGGGTCATTAAGGGGTTAAAATGCAATAACGGGCGATCAAAAGATCGTATATGCTCCAAAATGGCATCATTAAAAACATCAGCTCGGCACACAAAAAATAAGCCCTAACCCAACCCGAGATCAAGAAAAATGGAGACACTACAGGTATTGGAAAATGGCGCTTTTTTTTTTTTTTAACAAAGTATGGATTTTTTTTTACCACTTAGATAAAAAAGAACCTAGACATGTTTGGTGTCTATGAACTGATAATGACCTGGAGAATCATAATGGCAGGTCAGTTTTAGCATTTAGCAAACCTAGTAAAAAATCCAAACAAAAAACAAGTGTGGGATTGCACTTTTTTTTGCAATTTAACCGCACTTGGATTTTTTTCCCATTTTCTCGTACACGACATGGTAAAACCAATGGTGTTATTCAAAAGCACAACTCGTCCTGCAAAAAACAAGCCATCACACGGCCATATTGACAGAAAAATAAAAAAGTTATGGCTTTGGGAAGGAGAGCGAAAAACGAAAACCGAAAAAAGATTTGGGGGGGTTAAGGGGATAAATCAACAGCAGTCAAAAGGGCCCTTTATTTTACTTGACAAAAGGATTTGATAGCCTAGATCCAAAATTGTCTTCCTTGGATTGATGCCAAGGATCCTCTTGCTTTTGGGGAACATAAATATTATTGAATAAACCATTTTGAGGGAATGTAGCGTAACTCATCTTTGGTGTTGCATAAGCTCATTCTGTAGGAGTTTCAGTTTTACCAATGACTCCTGGATAGGAGAAGTTATTAAAACTTGAAAATTAATCTGTCAGTAGGATCATCCCTACTAAGCCTTGAACACGGAATTGCAGGGTCATAAAACGTGAATAAAATAAATGAAAGGGGGGAATTACCAGTATGAGACACATAGATCAGGAGAGCAGTCTGTCAGTCATGACATGTTTCACAGTGATAGCAACGCTTTTTATTTAATATGTGCTTCGGAGGCGATTCTTGGAGAGATCTGTGACTGACCCGTAGATCTTAACAGCATATTTACATATTAAGAAAAATTAGGAATTCTCCAAAATAAGATATCGGATAGCAAATTTCAAGTTATCATTTTATTCAACTTTCAATGACCTGCATGTCCACTGACAGATGCCCTTTAATGTAATACCACTGTGAACAGGTTGCGGGTTGCAGTGACAGGCAGGAGGCAGAGCAAGGGTTGACAATTTTATTTAACACTGTGATACTCCTCGCAGGGAGATAAATGGTTAACAAGGGGGTAGACAGTTCAAAATGTAAGTAGTATGTGGAGCGCCCCCACCGTCGCAGGGCCGAGGGGTACCCGGCCCCGGGCCTCTCTGTCTCAGTTCTGGGATTGTCACGGTGGCTAGACCCGGTCCGTGACCCTGCTAAGGGGCGTTCGGTAAAAGTTGAGAGTGATAATGTGTGGTGCCGGTTGCGATGAATAACGAGGACACAGGGTTGCAGTCTCTTTACCTCTTTACTGAAGGCTTCAGGATCCTCAATCCAGAGTACGGTTAACAGGGCTGTCTGAGACCGGCCGGTCCGATGGCACCTCCAGAGTTCCCTTTGCAGGTGGAAATCTGTGCCTTCCTTCTAGCGCTTGTGTGTTGTAGTCCTTCCCTGCTCAGCACCACGGGATAGTCCTCCCAACTGTTGTGTCTGTTTCTGATGTTCCCTCACAACTGATCCTGATGTTCTTCTCCGTCCCCCAGATGATATGGCTAGGACGCACCCGTATGACGGGTAGGCCTGGAGTTCTTCCGGGACCCTAGAGTTGCCCCTCTCCCACTGTTGCCCCCTATGTCTGCTTAGGTGATTTAGGTGAGACAGCCCGCCTATAACTGACTGTCCTGCCGTTGGTTTGAAGTAAGGCTTGGAGCCAGTACTTCCTCGGCGTTTCCGGCCACCGGCTACGCGCCTCAGTAGGATGTTGCCTCGATCTTACAGCACGACTCCTACTGGTGTTTTCTCCTTGTTGCTTTGATCTCGTTTCTCACTCTTCACAATAAACCTCGCTTCTTGTCCTTTCTTGGGGTACCGCCGCGATGAAGTGCAGGCGCGGTCCCGTAACGTTCTCTCTGTTCGCTAGGCCTCTGTCAGGATCCCACCCCTGACAGGGACCCCCCTGAATCTTCCCCTGCAACACCCCCTGCCACAGGATGTTGCCTGGTTCCAACCCAGTTAGCTTTCTGTCTAACTTTCTATCTAACCCCCAGTATTACCAGACTGTGAGGAGTGAGTGCCCTTTGCTCCCCCTGGAGGCCAGACTATGAAGTGTATTGGTGTCTGTGATACCTGGTCAGGTGAACTCCTTCAGTGCCATCAGACGTACCATCACTCCCCTTAGCGGCGGAGCGTCAGTACTGCAGCGACCAGGTCTCTGGGGCGCTGCACTTGCAGGGTTAAAGAACAGTAGAAAAGGTATTAACAGTTCTTGTTGGGTCAACTCATCCTGTCAGTTGTTTCTTAGGATGTGGTGGACCACAGAGCAGGTGATGGCGCCCACAACGGCTGGAGCAGCGCTTGTCCGATGAGGTTCTGAAGGCATCGACGATCCGTCTTCTGGCGGCAGCGGTTGTTCTCCGGTACCTTCCGCTGAGCCCCTAGTCCATATACTGATGTGGCCGGGGAAGCGTGGGCCACTGCACTGTCTGAGCTCACCGTAGTCAGGTAGATATACACTGGGGAATCGAGGCGCAGATGGCAGTTCTGCACCCGGTCTCTCTTAGGCGGCATGCACACAGTATTCATGTGCCCGGACCGTTTGGCACCTCACTTTGTGGTGACCAACGGGTATACCACACACCTCTCCTCACAGTCTCTGTCAGCGGTGACGGCGATGCTCGGGCGCGGGTCTGCGCTGTACTGATACTTGCTGGCTGGAGCACTCACTTCTCCCTTCTGCGCACTGCCTGTTCCCGCCGAATTAGCATGTTTCCGCACATGCTGAGGCTGTGTACCCTTTGCCACACCTTCTGGTTCCACCTGCAAGGATTGATCCGGTCCCTTAAGCTTTCCCCCTGACAACAGAGGAGACAGCCCCGACAGTTCTGGAACCGACACAGAACAGGTATCTGCGGCATGGTCCCTCTTCCTACACCCCTGTCCAGTGATATTTAGAATTCAGGCCAAAGTTTCATTCATACATCCATTTTTCACGTACAATTGCTATCATTATTTTTCACTCATAGTACTCATGCCTATAACAGTCTACAGGGATGTTCATGTCAGTGATTTTTTTGCTGACAGAATGGTCCCTTCAAAACATATATATATTTTAAATCTATATATATACATATACTGTATGTACAGTACAGACTAAAAGTTTGGACACACCTTCTCATTTAAAGATTTTTTTGTATTTTCATGACTATGAAAATTGTAAATTCACACTGAAGGCATCAAAACTATGAATTAACACATGTGGAATTATATACTTAACAAAAAAGTGTGAAACAACTGAAAATATGTCTTATATTCTAGGTTCTTCAAAGTAGCCACCTTTTGCTTTGATGACTGCTTTGCATACTCTTGGCATTCTCTTGATGAGCTTCAAGAGGTAGTCACCTGGAATGGTCTTCCAACAATCTTGAAGGAGTTCCCAGAGATGCTTAGCACTTGTTAGCCCTTTTGCCTTCACTCTGCGGTCCAGCTCACCCCAAACCATCTCGATTGGGTTCAGGTCTGGCGTAGCACCCCATCATTCTCCTCCTTGGTCAAATAGCTCTTACACAGCCTGGAGGTGTGTTTGGGGTCATTGTCCTGTTGAAAAATAAATGATGGTCCAACTAAACGCAAACCGGATGGAATAGCATGCCACTGCAAGATACTGTGGTAGCCATGCTGGTTTAGTATGCCTTCAATTTTGAATAAATCCCCAACAGTGTCACCAGCAAACCATCCCACACCATCACACCTCCTCCTCCATGCTTCACGGAGGGGAACCTGGCATGTAGAGTCCATCTGTTTACCTTTTCCGCATCGCACAAAGACACGGTGCTTGGAACCAAAGATCTCAAATTTGGACTCATCAGACCAAAGCACAGATTTCCACTGGTCTAATGTCCATTCCTTGTGTTCTTTAGCCCAAACAAGTCTCTTCTGCTTGTTGCCTGTCCTTAGCAGTGGTTTCCTAGCAGCTATTTTACCATGAAGGCCTGCTGCACAAAGACTCCTCTTAACAGTTGTTGTAGTGATGTGTCTGCTGCTAGAACTCTGTGTGGCATTGACCTGGTCTCTAATCTGAGCTGCTGTTAACCTGCGATTTTTGAGGCTGATGACTCGGATACACTTATCCTCAGAAGCAGAGGTGACTCTTGGTCTTCCTTTCCTGGGGTGGTCCTCATGTGAGCCAGTTTCTTTGTAGCGCTTGATGGTTTTTGCCACTGCACTTGGGGACACTTTCAAAGTTTTCCCAATTTTTCGGACTGACTGACCTTCATTTCTTAAAGTAATGATGGCCACTCGTTTTTCTTTACTTAAAATTTGTATTATGGCAAGAAAAAAGCAGCTATTAGTCTATTCAATAGGACTATCAGCTGTGTATCCACCAGACTTCTGCACAACACAACTGATGGTCCCAACCCCATTTATAAGGCAAGAAATCCCACTTATTAAACGTGACAGGGCACTCTTGTGAAGTGAAAACCATTCCCGGTGACTACCTCTTGAAGCTCATCAAGAGAATGCCAAGTGTGTGCAAAGCAGTCATCAAAACAAAAGGTGGCTACTTTGAAAAACCTAGAATATAAGACATATTTTCAGTTGTTTTACACTTTTTTGTTAAGTATATAATTCCACATGTGTTAATTCATAGTATTGATGCCTTCAGTGTGAATTTACACATGAAAATACAGAAAAATCTTTAAATGAGAAGGTGTGTCCAAACTTTTGGTCTGTACTGTATATATATATATATAATATTGGCCAAAGTTTCAGATCAAATTCTACATTCAAAGTCTATTGGTCTGTGAAAAAAATTAGGGTATGTGCACACGCTGCGGATTTTGCAGCAGATCCGCAGCGGATCCGCAGCTGCGGACTCTACATGCCAGGTTCCCCTCCGTGAAGCATGGAGGAGGAGGTGTGATGGTGTGGGATGGTTTGCTGGTGACACTGTTGGGGAAACGAAATCCGCAGTGCACATGCTGCAGAAAAAAACGCGCGGAAACACAGAGGTTTACATTCCGCAGCATGTCAATTCCTTGTGCGGATTCCGCTGCGGGTTTACACCTGCTCCAATAGAAAACTGCAGGTGTAAACCCGCAGTGGAATCCGCAATAGAAACCACGATAAATCCGCAGGAAAAACCACAGCGGTTTTGCCCTGCGGATTTATCAAATCCGCTGCGAAAAATTCCGCAATGGAATCCGCAGCGTGTGCACATGGCCTAAGACAGTACTTGGATGCCATTCTGTGTGCTGTCCGTTTTTCACTAAATGATAGGAGAAGGTGGAGAAACTTATTTTTCATCAGTGAAAAAAGCTGATGACACTGACCAAACTGATGAAAATCACTGATAAAACTGTGCCAGTTTTTCTCATATATGGAAAAAACTGACATGTGAATAGACCCTTAGGGTATATGCACACGTTGCAGATTTGCCTGTAGAATTTTCTGTGCAGATTCTGCATCTCTTGGCAGAAAATGCAGATAAAAATCCGCACTTTTTTTATGCGGATTTTCATGCGGATTTGTATGCGCTTTTGTAACCTAAATAAAGATCTATTATTTAACAAAAAAACAAAGAATTGTGATGTCCTTTCTTTGTCCAACCTCTTATTTGACATACTCCATTGAAGAATAATGTTTACACACAGACAGATGATAGATAGATAGATAGATAGATAGATAGATAGATAGATAGATAGATAGATAGATAGATAGATAGATAGATAGATAATACCAAGGCCGATGTTTAGTAATGAACTTAATAAAATCGTACATAAATAGTTAAATAAAGACGCACACAAACAAAATCTGCACTCAATATCTTTAATTTAAAAAAAGGGAAAAAAGTGTTGTGGGCTTTCTGTGCCAGAGAGGGAAAGCCAATGGCTGGGGGCCGATGTTTCTAGCCTGGGAAGGGGGTAATACCTATGGAGCTTCCCAGGCTATAAATCTCAGCCCACAGCTGTATAATTAGCCTTTGCTGGATATTAAAATAGGGGACCCCCCCAAAAAAAATGACGTGGGGTCCCATATAATTAATAGCCAGAAAGGTTATGCAGAGAGCTGCGGACTGATATTCATAGCCTAGAGAGGGGCCATGGATATTGGGTCCCCCTCGGCTACAAATTCCAGCTCCCAACTGCCCCAGAAATGGCCATCTGTAAGATGCGCCAATTTCGTCACTTAGCCTTTCTCTTCCCACTGCCCTGTATTGGTGGCATATGGGGTAATAGGGGGTAATGTCACCTTTGAATTGTAAGGTGACATCAAGCTGGCTTAGTAATGGAGAGGCATCAATAAGACACCTATCCATTACTAATCCTATAGTTGTTAATGGGTAAATAAACACACACACATGCAGAATAAAGTATTTAAATTAAACAAAACAAAACACAGTTTTGCCATCTTTATTTTTCTGCCAATCCATGCGACGCCCTCGATCTCCTGGAAAAAAATAAAAAATAAGAAACCAACACAAATACTCCCTGGTCCGATGCAGTCCATTTAATAACGAGTGTCCCATGACGATCTCCCCTATAGAGCTGTCACATCGGGAGATGTGACAGCTCTCTAGGTCTCCAGTGACACACTGACAGGAGACAATGGCTCCTGCAGTGTTATCGTAAGGGGTTGTCATGTTGATATCTGCCTTTAACCCGTTTAATGTTTCATCCCAATGTATATATTGTGGTTATGTTTTTGCCATATATCATCTGTTTGTATATATTTGTAATATATATACACATTGGCACTGCTACACATTTGAGTGTATTACCATTTGTGTATACGGGTACTGCTACACATCGTGTATTACTCCTCTTGTAAGTTTATGCCTGTATTAATGTATAAGGTTATACCCTTTTATTGTTGTCAGGATAATGTGTACATTATGCCTCCTGTTAATGTATATTTGTAGTGGATAGGGTAAGTGCAGTAAGAAGTTTGGCCACTATATGAAGGCATTATAGGATAGGCCATGTAGTACAGTGTTAGTAATTTAGGACAGTGTATGGTTAACAGTAGGAGGGGCTGCTGCTTGGTAAGCCAGGAAATAGTTCCTGGAATAGTTCAGTAGGGCTGGAGCGTCCAAAGGGTCCACATGGGCTATAGGCCCAGGACACAGCAGCAGCTCCGCACCGTTAAAGTGGGGGATAGCCATCTGCAGCAGAAGGAAGAAAATACAGCAGGCTTGTACAGAAAAGTGTCCAAGGAAATGTCAGGATGTGGCAGCTCCTGGCGTGGGTGGAAACTCTGAGGACCGGGACAGAGCGGTCGGGGAGCCTCACAGAAGCAGTGAGTACAGACAAAAGGAACCTGGCACCAACACAGCGGAGCACAGAAGGGCAGTTTACTCTCCCAGTGGCAACTGACTCCGGTAATTAATGAACTTGTGTCTGGGGCAAAGCAGACCGAGGGAAGCTTAACTGTAGCAGACCTGTACAGAGAGTATTCAGAGGAGCCTTCAGGGACGGTCCGACCCGGGCCTGTGCTACGTAGCCGTGAGAGAGGTGCAGGGAAAGAAAAGGAACAATGCACTGTGATGCCTGTTGTGAATGCTGTAAAGACCACGGAGGTGCTAAGTACAGATGTTTTCGTTCAAGCTACTTTGGACTGTGTCTCAGTTAATACAAATCTGTCTGGAGTGGGTCTCCAGCAGCATAGGGAAGATCCTGAAGGAGCTGGACCTGAAGACACAGGTATGCTGGCTAAGAGCGAATGTTTTCCTGTGAGGGGAGGCCAGGACACAGAAGCACAGGTGTCCTTGGTCACGACTACAGTCCCGGCCGACCCTTTCACTATCACTGAGGGTTTAATGGCCTCTCACTTTACGGCACTGCTGCGTGAGAATTTTCCCATGCAGCGTTGCCACAAGTGACAGTATGAACTATACTGTACTCACAGCGGCGGAGGGATACAGTGCGGAGGATGTCTTCCGTCATTGTATCTCGGAGCCCTTGGAGAGCAGTCGCATCTGCCGATGTGACAGCTCTCCAAGGGAGATCGTCGTGGGACACTCGTTATTAATTGGATTACATTGGATCAGGGAATATACTTTTGGTTTATTATTTTAAAATGTTTTACAGGTGATCGAAGGCTTCGGGGACTAGCTGTATGGTGAGTATGTACTGTATGTTGTATGTATGTTTTGTACAGCACATTAAAGCTATTTATTTGAAAGGGTCAGCAATCAAAAGAGGAGGACTTGTACAAAACACACTGAAACCCCACCACAATTTATGAAGGTTTGAGAAGAATTCTAATATATCCACTTGTAAAATTATATAGCAATATTCATGCAATATGATGTGACAAACGTACACCTATGGGGACTTAAAGGACTCGCAAATAATAGTACTACTGTGCAGAAAAAGCCCCTAATACAATATTTGGCATGACCCAAGAATTCAGAGACTAAATGCAATTGATGATGGACAGGACGGAGCAAGAAATTCCTTACGTTTCTGAAGATTGGGGGGAAGGAGGGTAGAAGGTATTTCTTTATATGACTATTATGATGTACAATAACAAATTGTATTGTGGTACCGTGTTAGCCAGAAAAATCGATGTGAATACTTTTCTGCCCAATGATGACAGAAGTATTCTAGGAGTGATACCTTTATTGGCTAACCAGAAAATAATATGTAATCTTGCCTGAAGAAGGAGCCACTGTGCTCTGAAAGCTTGCAAACATATTATTTTCTGGTTAGCCAATAAAGGTATCACTCCTAGAATACTTCTGTCATCATTGGGCAGAAAAGTATTCACATCGATTTATATGACTATTAGAGACACAAGAAGTGAGATAGAAAGGCTGTCTGCATTGATTGTGAAGACAGGAAGCCAATAATCACGTAGACACCACAAAGACATGAAGATGCCACCTGCAGATAGCTAGACTGCATCCTGCACCAAATCCCAAGTCTGGTACAGTCAGGGTATGTGCACACGTCCAGATTTCTTGCAGAAATTTCCTGAAGAAAACCGGAAATTTTCTGCAAGAAATCCACTTTTTTTTTTTGCGGGTTTTTTTCGTTTTTTTCGCGTTTTTTTAGCATTCTGCAAGCGTAATTAGCTTGCAGAATGCTAAAGTTTTCCAAGCGATCTGTAGCATCGCTTGGAAAACTGACTGACAGGTTGGTCACACTTGTCAAACATAGCGTTTGACAAGTGTGACCAACTTTTTACTATAGATGCTGCATTTGCAGCATCTATAGTAAAAGATAGAATGTTTAAAAATAATTAAAAAAATAAAAAAAATGCTTATACTCACCCAGACAGCTGATCTCCTCACCGGCGTCCGTTCCGTATAGATGGTGTGTGCGCGCAGGACCTTCCATGACGTCGCGGTCACGTGAGCGGTCACATGACCGCTCACGACCAATCACAAGACAGTGACGTCATCACCGGTCCTTCACCGCACACCAGCTACAGGAACCGAAGCGGCAGCATGCAGCTGAGAGGCGGGAAGACATCGAAGGTGAGTATAGGACTATTTTTTATTTTAATTCTTATTTTTTGACCACTTATATGGTGCCCAGTCCGTGGAGGAGAGTCTCCTCTCCTTCACCCTGGGTACCAACCGCACGTAATCTGCTTACTTCCCGCATGATGTGCACAGCCCCGTGCGGGAAGTAAGCAGATCAATGCACTCCTAGGTGTGCGGAATCCCCTGCAATTCCGCATTTTAATGAACATGTTGCTTTTTTTTCGCGGAAAAAAAGGCTACATTTGCACAAAAAATGCGGAATACACTGAAAATAATGGGAGGCATATGTTAGCGTTTTTTTTGCGTTTTTATAGCGAAAAAACGCGAAAAAAAACGCGAAAAATACTGAACGTGTGCACATGGCCTCACAGTATCATATTCATAATGTATATACAGCAGTCACAGTATTGCCTGTTTGAGGTATATAGACAGTGGTGTATACATTATATAGGTGACACTGCAACTATACAGGTCACAGTATCACCTATGTAACATATACAGCTGTATCACCTATATATTGTATTTATAGCAGTCACAGTATCCCCATATAATGCATATTTGCTCCTCACCCAATTGCCTCCAAGACTTCTCCCGAATATCCCCCATCCTCTGGAATTCTGTGCCCCAACACGTCCGGTTAACCAACACATTTGGATCCTTCAAACGGAACCTGAAAACACATCTCTTCAAAGAAGCTTACAACCTGTAATGACTACATGGCCACCTCAACACCACCGGAGCTACTGCAACCCTCGACCTACTGTCTCCTTCCCCATAATCCTGTAGAATGTAAGCCCACAAGGGCAGGGTTCTTTTCCCTCTGTAAAAGTCTGTCATTGTTAGTTTGCTTACTGTAAGTGATATTTGTATTTTGATGTAACCCTATCTAATGTCCAGCACCATGGAATTAATGGTGCTATATAAATAAATAATGATACATAAATAATAATAATAATGTACTGTATGTGTATATGTATGTACTGTATGTGTTTTTTTTGTTTGTTTTTTTTATACTTGAACACAGTAGCCGGATGATGGGACTACTACTGTCCCATCATCTGGCTACCTGTCACTGTAGCAGGCATAGCCGAATGGGACTAGTAGTCCCATCGGACGATGTTTGCCTACACACAGACCCGCACGCACACACATACAGCCCGGCACACCCACGCGCACATACAAACACACACACACAGATGCACACAGCCCCGCACATCTTCTCTGCACACACACAGTATCTGCCCACACTCTGCCCACACACTCTTCCCCCTCCCGATCTGCAGCGTTTCTCGCAGGCACATCCACAGCAAATCTGCAGATCTTTTTAAAACCTGCGGTTTTGCTGCAGATTGGCCTGACACAATGGAAGTCAATGGGTGCAGAAACGCTGCAGATCCGCAAAAAGAACTGACATGCTGCGGAAAAAAAAAAGCTGCAATTCCGTTCGGTTTTTTTCGCAGCATGTGCACAGCAAATGTCAATTTCACATTGACTAACATTGCTTATGCACTACACTGTGGATTTGATGCAATTCAGCGCGTCCAAAAACGTTGCGGATCCGCATCAAAATCTGCAACGTGTGCACATAAAAACATATCGGAACCAATGAAATACATAATGCATGTTCCTAAAACAGAAAAAAAGGGGGGGATCCTCTCAAAGTTACAATGAAAAATGCATAAAGACTACAGAGAGTTTTTTTAGATCCATATCAAGAAGTATAATACCAAATATATCTAGTTGTAAATTGTAAATTAGTTATCACAGACCATTTTTGTAAAATTTACAAAATGTCTTTATTAATACAAAATAATTTTTACTTACAACTAGAACACATCACAAATAACAATTACAATACATATCACAAGTCTATTTTACATTAAAAGAGAACAAGCGGGCAGCAATATCAAACCGTGAAAGGCAAATGAGGGCACACATTGCATTCATATAGGGGCATCCCAGACACACATATAAACGAGCCGCTCTTTAATAAAGTGCATAGTGCATAACGCATAAGGCGGCCCTAAGTGCATGTACTGAGACTCCCCCACAAGGATCATATAGAAACAGGGCAGAAAATCAAAGGAGATCACTGTGAAAACGCTAGGCTAAGTTAATTGTCACATTAGTAAAGCCAAAAAGATTTAGTGATACAGGTCTATAAATCGCCAAAGCATTAAACCGCATTAAAAGCGATCCCTCCTAGTCTGCTTACCCATAGTGGTGCCCAACCAATGCACAAGTGCCCCGGCGCGCGTTTCGCTGATGTTTCTTCAGGGAGCAGTGCAAATTGTGTCTCAGGCGCTTTTTTAAATGTCCCGCAGTATTTGTGAATAACCAATGGCTGTCCAGAAGGAGCACACCCCCCGTCTCCAGCCGCATCAAGCGAGCGTGTGGGGGCGGGACTCCAGACAACATGGCACGTCACTCCCGGCATCACAGGGGTGGTGAGTATAAGGAACAAGTGTTCCAACCGATGTCAATGTTACGCACCGTCCCGCAAAGATGCCGTCAGAGACGCAGGCTAAGTGGAGAACCGCCTACACACGCTACACACGGCAACAGAGGGGCAGAGTGTCAAATCAAATGTGTCATGCAAGGGCGGCCATAATAATTAAGGGCAACAAAAAGGGCAAATCACAATTATAAATAATAACTGATCAATAATGATGAAATATATATAAATACATCAAAATATATGATTACTAGTGATGAGCGAATACACTCGTTACTCGAGATTTCTCGAGCATGCTCGGGGGTCCTCCGAGTATTTTTTAGTGATCGGAGATTTAGTTTTTCTTGCCGCAGCTGAATGATTTACATCTGATAGCCAGCATGTACATGTGGGGGTTGCCTGGTTGCTAGGGAATCCCCACATGTAATCAAGCTGGCTAAGAGATGTAAATCATTCAGCTGCGGCAAATCTCGAGTAACGAGTATATTCGCTCATCACTAATGATTACCCAAAAGTAATAACATTATAATGATAAAAAAATAATATAACATTTATAAATATTCTTTAGATCCACAGTTGATTGCCTTCCTTTTTGTGCACATTGTCCATATGTCACATAGCCTCAGAGTCCAAAGTACTGTTTTAATTTCATATGAATAAAACCTTATACTATGCATTTTGGCACAGCACCAGTTCATTCCTCTGGTCATAATACAGTAATAAACCCCAGGGATTTATATACTTAATAAAACAGGAAGGGACAATTACATTCTAGTAAGGTTCAAAAGTCAAAACACCATGGAAAAAATGGGGCTCCATTTGCAAAAAGGTACCCTTGGTTGGATTCAAATTCTGGACTTCGGCATTGCTATGTCCAGACCACGTGGAGATACAAAATTATTTTTCTTTTGTAAAAATAAAGCAAGATAGATTTATTTTTTAATTAAAACAACTAATAATGCTACTTTTAGCTGGATTCCATCCCCAGAACTTTTGTGTTACCCACTGAATCAGAGATTGTTGTGTTCACTTCAATGTTTATTCCCTCTGTTTCTTCTTATGTCGCTGGGCAGCGCCTCCGTTGCAGGTGCTGCTGGGCATCAGTGCAGCAATTGGTGTTATTCTGGGATAAGTGGTAGCGGCCAGACTGGGATCCTGGGGGGTTAACACCGAAATTTGTTACCTAATTGCTTACTTCTGTGAGCCTTGGTGGAGCTCAAAGGAATTAATCCCCTGACTTTCATCACCAGTTGCCAGTTATAAGCTTAGCTTTCTATTTGATTTTGTTATAGCCTAAAAACCTCCACTGCATATTTGATTGCTGTACTTTTACTCCTTATTTTGACAACCATCCCACTAGATGTTTCTGCTCTTTTTTGTTAGTGATCTTCTGGTATTAATGTGTTTCCTCCTGAAAATATTATCTCAGCCTGCTCCAGCCAATAGCCTGATGATAGAAGGTTTTTTGTTTTTTTCTTTAGATCTGCCACCGTGCAATACACAGAGCCTACTGTGACGTATCCAGTGTCTTGTGACAGTATTCACCCCATTGGCAATTTTCGTGTTTTGCTACCTGACAACCTGGAATTTCACTGTTTTGTTTTTTTTGGAGGGGGTTCCATCAGTTCATGTAAAGAGCATGCCTATAACTGTGAAGATTTGGATTTCTTTTTATTGTGAAGGAAACAACAAATAGGACAAAATAACTGAAAAGTTTAGTGTGCATAACTATTCACCCCCCTAAAGTCAGTACATCGTAGAGCCTCTTTTTCTGACAATTACAGCTGCAAGTTGCTTTGGGTAAGAATCTATCAGCTTTACACATCTTGTCACTGGGATTTTTGAGCATTGCTCAAGGCAAAACTACTCTAGCTCCTTCTAGCTAGATGGTTGTTTCCTCTGGTGAACAACAATCTTCAAGTCTGACCACAAATTCTCAATTGGATTACGATCAGGGCTTTAACTAGGCCACTGGAAAACATTTACATGTTTCCCCTTGTTGCTTTAGCAGTATGCTTTGGGTCATTGTCTTGTTGAAAGGTGAACCGCTGTCCGAGTCTCAAATCACTGACAGATTGAAACAGGTTTTGCTGAAGAGTATCCATGTATATTGCACCATCCATCTTCCCCTTGACACGGACCTTTTTTCCTGTCCCTGCTGCTGAAAAGCATCCCTACAGAATGATGCTGCCACTTGCCACCACCGTGTTTCACTGTGGGGATGGTGTTCTTGGGGTGATGAGCTGTGTTGTTTTGGCACCAGACATAGCATTTATCTTGGTGGCCAAAAAGTTCAATTTTGGCCTAATCTGACCACAGCACCTTCCTCCATGCATTTGAGGAGTCTCCCACATGTCTTTTGGCAAACTCAAAACGAGCCTTACAATTTTTGTGTGTAAGTAAAGCCTTTTTTTTCTGTTAACTCTTCCATATAGCTCACCTCTATGGAGTGTACAGCTTATTGTGGTTGTATGGACAAATCCTCCAGTCTCTTCTTGAGCAGCTCCTTCAGAATTACCTTTTGCTCCTTGTGCTGTCTCTCTGATTAAAGGGAATCTGTCACCTCATTTTGCCGCTATAAACTGCGGCCTCCGTCATTATGGGCTTATCTACAGCATTCTGTAATGCTGTAGATAAGCCCCCAATGTAACCTGAAAGATAAGAAAAACAAGTTAGATTATACTCACCCAGGGGTGGTCAGGTGCGGTCCGGGTCCGATGGGCTTCGCAGATCGGGGTCCGGCACCTGCCATCTTCATATGATGTTGTTATCCTCCTTGCTTCTGTCGCGGCTCCAGTGCAGGCGTAATTCTCTGCCCTGAGGGCAGCGTAAAGTACTGCAGGGAACAGGTGCCAGGAAAGGTCAGAGAGGCCCAGCGCCTGCGCACTGCAGTACTTTATGCTGCCCTCAACAGGGCAAATCAGTGCGCCTGCACAAGAGCCGCAACAGAAACAAGGAAGACGATGTCATTGTATAAAGATGGGAGGCGCCGGACCTGGACCTGCAATGCCCATCGGACCCGAACCGGACAGGGACCGCCCCTGAGTGAGTATATTCTAACTTGTTTTTCTTATAGAATGCTGTAGCTAAGCCCCTAATGGCGGTGGCTGCAGCTTATAGCGGCAAAATGAGGTGACAGCTTCCCTATAGTGTCTTCCTTGTGTCATGCCCGCAGGTGGCGCACATGGTTCATGGACATACTATGCCACAGTGCCGGGCCTGCCTAGGAAAGGGTGTAGCTAAATGGCTACTTGGTGTTCACTGGAGCTCCTGATAGTGGAGAGAGGCTGAGCTGCAGAAAACTGCCAGGTACCACTCCTAGGCAGTCCCTGACACTGCAGCTGCTCAGGGGTCAGGTTTGCTGACACGGACTCGAGCAACGATCATACTGGACTGAATCGGAGACTGATTTTAGCAGTCCAGATACACAGAATTTTCGAAGGCACATGTACAAACAAACGGGTCTCGGATACTGGTACTGGCACCTGCTGCACACAGACCGGGGAATGAGGTTCAGGCTCTAACCGCACTAGGACCAGGGACTTTGAGTTTAGCACTGGTCGCACACGGACCAGAGGATGAGGTTCAGGCATGGCTGCACTAGGACCAAGGACTTTGAGTTCGAGACTGGCCACTATGGGACCAGGGATTCGGGTTCAGGACACTGGCCACAACAGGACCGGGGACCTCACAACTGTACTGGTACCTAATGACTGAATGTGCTCCTTGGCTACTCCGCAAGGGGGAGGGAATCTTTTATACAAGGTGGCTGGGAACCATCTTGCAGGTGAACATTAACACTAAATCCCTCTCAGGTATAGACTGGGGGCATTTCAATATATGCACGCTGCAGCTTTAAGAGCAAAGGAGCGCGCGTGGACTAGGAGCACCGCTGGGAGGTGCGGCACGCACACACAGTCAAGGAAGCAGGGAATACGCTGTGAGGCTGGTGTGGTGAGTATGCCAGAGGCCCAGCGTGGTGGGGGAAGGGGAGCCATGCCAGGATGCTGGCAGCAGTGCAACAATACCCCCCCCCCTCCCCTTATGACCCCTCTTTCTCAAACCCATGGACTCCCACAACTTCTCTTCAGGACCATAACTTCTTCTGTCCACTTGAATAAAAGTGACACCTCTCATCATCTTCACGACTAGGATGATTCTCTCCATCAAGCCATCCTCCCCATAGGACGAAGCGTGCGTAGTACCAGGAACATGGCATTGGGAAGTCTGTCTCCATTTGATCTGCTACCCCCCTGGATGAATCAAGGACCAACTGGAGTTCCTCCACCTGGTTGTTGGATTGCAAAGACTTGGAAGATGCCACCACCTTGACATTCTCTTCATCAGACCACCTATAAACTCCCCCTCTGGGTCCATCTTCAGCCTTGTCCCCAAGACTAGGGTTGAGCGACTTTCATTTTTTTAAGATCGAGTAGGGTTTTGGGAAACCCGATTTTGTCCAGAGTCGAGTCGAGTGCAGTCGGCCGATTATCGCTAAAAGTCGGGGATCGACCGAAACACGAAACCCAATGCAAGTCAATGGGGAAGCATAGTCGGCAGTGAGTGGAGGCCAGGAAAACACCTACAGTGCCCATTTTAATGCCAAAAACATCCATTCTTGTTTCTGAAGCTTGCCAATCTTAATTAACTGTATAATAATAGTTGGGCATAGGGAATTGGGGGAAAGTTGTGGGGGGAGTAGGGCTGGCTCAAGTTTTTCGTGGGCCCAGGAAATGCGGACTACGTCACGGCGGTGTTGCAGGGAAAGGTAAGTATTTAAAAGTTGCAAGTGCTGTGATCCTGAGCAAGCAGGGGGGGCCCACTCGTTCGCATTGCCACTGGCACAGGGCCCCTCAAAGTACGGCGGTGTGTTTGCATGGCGGGGGCGCCTCCCACCAGCAGCGACACTTTTGCGTACTCTGAGGGGCCCTGTGCCAGTGACGTCGCCAACGAGTATGCCCCCCCACCTGATGAAGGAACCTGCACTTTCATCTGCACCTTCCTCTTTGTCCCTGTGTAAGGTGGTATAACATGCGGGAAGGGGAACCTTACTTTCAGCAGGGACAGATTCTGGCTGTGTAGAGTACAAGGGGAATGTAGTGGTCTAGGTCAATGTACCAGCAGACTCATTTAGCAGTGGCTGGGCAATGGGCAGGATGAGGAGGAAACAGATATAGGGCCAAAGAATAAAGTAGGCTACATGCAGTTCAAAATTGGTAACAGGACTAAACAGGCGGCATTGCTTTGTTCAGTGGAGTAGCAAACCCAAGAGCAGCAGACACTGTTTCAAGGGCCTAACCACACTAGTAGGCCAAATGCAGTTTAATATCTGATAGTATAGGGCGAAAGCCAGAATGTGGAAGCTCAGCTTTGTTCAGTTGAGGACAACACCAGGGAGGGGCAGACACCTTTAGTAGGCCGGAAAAGCCTATTGCATTTTTTAAAATGGTAATTTGGAGCAGAAGGTTGAAGCTCAGCTTTATTTAGTTGAGGGCAACACCAGGGAGGGGCAGAAGCCGTTAGTAGGCCCTAACCACCATTTTTTTTTTTTTTAAAACCACTTAATGAGAGCCGGAAGGTTGAAGCTCAGCTTTATTTAGTTGAGGACAACACCAGGGAGGGGCAGAAGCCGTTAGTAGGCCCTAACCACCATTTTTTTTTTAAAACCACATAATGAGAGCCGGAAGGTTGAAGCTCAGCTTTATTTAGTTGAGGACAACACCAGGGAGGGGCAGAAGCCGTTAGTAGGCCCTAACCACCATTTTTTTTTTAAAACCACTTAATGAGAGCCGGAAGGTTGAAGCTCAGCTTTATTTAGTTGAGGACAACACCAGGGAGGGGCAGAAGCCGTTAGTAGGCCCTAACCACCATTTTTTTTTTTTTTAAAACCACATAATGAGAGCCGGAAGGTTGAAGCTCAGCTTTATTTAGTTGAGGACAACACCAGGGAGGGGCAGAAGCCGTTAGTAGGCCCTAACCACCATTTTTTTTTTAAAACCACTTAATGAGAGCCGGAAGGTTGAAGCTCAGCTTTATTTAGTTGAGGACAACACCAGGGAGGGGCAGAAGCCGTTAGTAGGCCCTAACCACCATTTTTTTTTTAAAACCACTTAATGAGAGCCGGAAGGTTGAAGCTCAGCTTTATTTAGTTGAGGACAACACCAGGGAGGGGCAGAAGCCGTTAGTAGGCCCTAACCACCATTTTTTTTTTTTAAACCACATAATGAGAGCCGGAAGGTTGAAGCTCAGCTTTATTTAGTTGAGGACAACACCAGGGAGGGGCAGAAGCCGTTAGTAGGCCCTAACCACCAATTTTTTTTTTTTTAAAACCACTTAATGAGAGCCGGAAGGTTGAAGCTCAGCTTTATTTAGTTGAGGACAACACCAGGGAGGGGCAGAAGCCGTTAGTAGGCCCTAACCACCATTTTTTTTTAAAAACCACTTAATGAGAGCCGGAAGGTTGAAGCTCAGCTTTATTTAGTTGAGGACAACACCAGGGAGGGGCAGAAGCCGTTAGTAGGCCCTAACCACCATTTTTTTTTTTAAAACCACATAATGAGAGCCGGAAGGTTGAAGCTCAGCTTTATTTAGTTGAGGACAACACCAGGGAGGGGCAGAAGCCGTTAGTAGGCCCTAACCACCATTTTTTTTTTTTTTAAAACCACTTAATGAGAGCCGGAAGGTTGAAGCTCAGCTTTATTTAGTTGAGGACAACACCAGGGAGGGGCAGAAGCCGTTAGTAGGCCCTAACCACCATTTTTTTTTTAAAACCACTTAATGAGAGCCGGAAGGTTGAAGCTCAGCTTTATTTAGTTGAGGACAACACCAGGGAGGGGCAGAAGCCGTTAGTAGGCCCTAACCACCATTTTTTTTTTTTTTAAAACCACATAATGAGAGCCGGAAGGTTGAAGCTCAGCTTTATTTAGTTGAGGACAACACCAGGGAGGGGCAGAAGCCGTTAGTAGGCCCTAACCACCATTTTTTTTTTAAAACCACTTAATGAGAGCCGGAAGGTTGAAGCTCAGCTTTATTTAGTTGAGGACAACACCAGGGAGGGGCAGAAGCCGTTAGTAGGCCCTAACCACCATTTTTTTTTTAAAACCACTTAATGAGAGCCGGAAGGTTGAAGCTCAGCTTTATTTAGTTGAGGACAACACCAGGGAGGGGCAGAAGCCGTTAGTAGGCCCTAACCACCATTTTTTTTTTTTAAACCACATAATGAGAGCCGGAAGGTTGAAGCTCAGCTTTATTTAGTTGAGGACAACACCAGGGAGGGGCAGAAGCCGTTAGTAGGCCCTAACCACCAATTTTTTTTTTTTTAAAACCACTTAATGAGAGCCGGAAGGTTGAAGCTCAGCTTTATTTAGTTGAGGACAACACCAGGGAGGGGCAGAAGCCGTTAGTAGGCCCTAACCACCATTTTTTTTTAAAAACCACTTAATGAGAGCCGGAAGGTTGAAGCTCAGCTTTATTTAGTTGAGGACAACACCAGGGAGGGGCAGAAGCCGTTAGTAGGCCCTAACCACCATTTTTTTTTTTAAAACCACATAATGAGAGCCGGAAGGTTGAAGCTCAGCTTTATTTAGTTGAGGGCAACACCAGGGAGGGGCAGAAGCCGTTAGTAGGCCCTAACCAAAGTTGAAGGCCAAATGCAGTTTAATTTCTGATACTATAGGCCGAAAGCCAGAAGGTGGAAGTTCCGATTTAGACAGTGGAGGACAATTTGAATTAGGGACTGCAGACAGACTTAGTAGGCTGTCCCCTGTGGACCATGCATCCACCACATTAACCCATTGCGCCGTAATGGACACGTAATCTTCCGTGGCCATGCCTACAGGTCCATGCGTCTGTTGTCAGGTGCACCTTTGTACTCACAGATTGCCAGAGTGCATGGACAATGCGGTCTTCTACATGCTGGTGGAGGGTTGGGATGGCTTTTCTCGCAAAAGAAGTGTCGACTGGTTAGCTTGTAGCGTGGTACAGCGTAGTCCATCATGGCCTTATTAATAGTAAATAAAATATATAACTAGGCTCTATGAACTTTTAAATAGGTTCCAGGGGTACACGGGCAGCATTGGTGTGGTCAGTGGAGGAGTATTGCAAGTAGGGGCTGCAGACAGGCTATCAAAGGCCTAAAATAACAAACAGTAGGCAGTCATGGCAGTTTTACATCGGTTACATGGATACACAGGCAGGCACTCCAGGCAGCATTGTGCTCAGTGGAGGAGTATTGCAAGTAGGGGCCGCAGACAGGCTATCAAAGGCCTAAAATAACAAACAGTAGGCAGTCATGGCAGTTTTACATCGGTTACATGGATACACAGGCAGGCACTCCAGGCAGCATTGTGGTCAGTGGAGGAGTATTGCAAGTAGGGGCCGCAGACAGGCTATCAAAGGCCTAAAATAACAAACAATAGGCTCATGGCAGTTTTACAGCGGTTACATGGATACACGGGCAGGCAGCTTGGTGCTGAGTGGAGGAGTATTTAAAGTATGGACCGCAGACAGGCTTCGAAGGCCTAACACAATAAAATGGGCTGGCTGTAGGCACTTTAAAATTGGTTCCAGGGGTACACGGGCAGCAGTGGTCTGGTCAGTGGAGGCCTAGTGGAAGGAGGGACCGCAGACAGGCTTCGAAGGCCTAACACAATAAAATGGGCTGGCTGTAGGCACTTTAAAATTGGTTCCAGGGGTACACGGGCAGCAGTGGTCTGGTCAGTGGAGGACTAGTGGAAGGAGGGAGCGCAGAAAGGCTTCAAAGGCCTAAAATAACAAACAATAGGCTCATGGCAGTTTTACAGCGGTTACATGGATACACGGGCAGGCAGCTTGGTGGTCAGTGGAGGAGTAGGGACCGCAGACAGGCTATCAAAGGCCTAAAATAACAAACAATAGGCTCATGGCAGTTTTACAGCGGTTACATGGATACACGGGCAGGCAGCTTGGTGCTGAGTGGAGGAGTATTTAAAGTATGGACCGCAGACAGGCTTCGAAGGCCTAACACAATAAAATGGGCTGGCTGTAGGCACTTTAAAATTGGTTCCAGGGGTACACGGGCAGCAGTGGTCTGGTCAGTGGAGGCCTAGTGGAAGTATGGACCGCAGACAGGCTTCGAAGGCCTAACACAATAAAATGGGCTGGCTGTAGGCACTTTAAAATTGGTTCCAGGGGTACACGGGCAGCAGTGGTCTGGTCAGTGGAGGCCTAGTGGAAGGAGGGACCGCAGACAGGCTTCGAAGGCCTAACACAATAAAATGGGCTGGCTGTAGGCACTTTAAAATTGGTTCCAGGGGTACACGGGCAGCAGTGGTCTGGTCAGTGGAGGACTAGTGGAAGTATGGACCGCAGACAGGCTTCGAAGGCCTAACACAATAAAATGGGCTGGCTGTAGGCACTTTAAAATTGGTTCCAGGGGTACACGGGCAGCAGTGGTCTGGTCAGTGGAGGCCTAGTGGAAGGAGGGACCGCAGACAGGCTTCGAAGGCCTAACACAATAAAATGGGCTGGCTGTAGGCACTTTAAAATTGGTTCCAGGGGTACACGGGCAGCAGTGGTCTGGTCAGTGGAGGACTAGTGGAAGGAGGGAGCGCAGAAAGGCTTCAAAGGCCTAAAATAACAAACAATAGGCTCATGGCAGTTTTACAGCGGTTACATGGATACACGGGCAGGCAGCTTGGTGGTCAGTGGAGGAGTAGGGACCGCAGACAGGCTATCAAAGGCCTAAAATAACAAACAATAGGCTCATGGCAGTTTTACAGCGGTTACATGGATACACGGGCAGGCAGCTTGGTGCTGAGTGGAGGAGTAGTGCAAGGAGTGTCTGTCCCAGTACTCCCAAAATATAAATAGATGTTAATGTCTCGCAAAACAACCAAAACAAAAAAAAAGATGGCATACTTAGGTACAGGGGTGGGCTCATCTGCTGTGTTTCTGACATAGTAATTTGGCAGTAACTATTTAATGGTGCCAATATAGGACACAGACACAGACTACTTTAAGTTGCATCATAGATGTCTACAAATTTGTATTGTCAGTGCCAGACATTGAATGATGTCAGCGAATAGACTAAAGATTGGTGGAGCTGTGCGACATAATTTTGCACGTAGTAGAGCCCAGTTTGAGCTGGGGTAGGGGGGAACTCTCTTGAGGCCGGCGGGACCGCCCCAGGGCCACTCATGTTACAACGGTGTGTCTGACGTTGGGTGCGCACCACCACCGCCAGAGACACTACATTGTACTATGAGGGACCCAGTAGCAATGCCGTCAACCAAAAGCGAGCACACCCACCTCTTCAGACAAACAGCAGTCTCACGGGTGCTTGCGCCAAGTCGCGATACCACGGCCCCGTGTGGGGAGTTTGGCCATTTAGGGAGGTGTAAACATGTCGTATGCTGTACAATCTGCAGCAGCAAATTAGACATTAGAAAAGTAATTCACAGGCAAGAGCTTTTCATAGGAAAGCTAGGTGTCGGCCGGGCAAGGTGGGGCAAAAGATTTTGAAATCCAGTTGTGGTTCATTTTAATGAATGTTAGATCGTCAACATTTTGGGTAGCCAGACGAGTCCTTTTTTCGGTTAATATTGACCCTGCAGCACTGAATACTCTTTCTGATAGGACACTTGCTGCCGGGCAAGCAAGCTCCTGCAATGCATATTCTGCCAATTCTGGCCAGGTGTCTAATTTGGAGGCCCAGTAATCAAATGGGAATGACGGTTGAGGGAGAACATCGATAAGGGATGAAAAATAGTTAGTAACCATACTGGACAAATGTTGTCTCCTGTCACTTTCAATTGATGCAGCAGTACCTGTCCTGTCTGCGGTCATAGCAAAATCACTCCACAACCTGGTCAGAAAACCCCTCTGTCCAACGCCACTTCTGATGTGTGCACCCCTAACACTCCTAGTCTGCTGCCCCCTGGAGCTCGTGTGAGAACGATCACGTGCGCTGTGTGCTGGGAATGCCTGAAGCAAACGGTCAACAAGAGTTGATTGTTTGGTTGCTAATATTAGTTCCAAGTTCTCATGTGGCATAATATTTTGCAATTTGCCTTTATAGCGTGGATCAAGGAGGCAGGCCAACCAGTAATCGTCATCGTTCATCATTTTCGTAATGCGTGTGTCCCTTTGTAGGATACGTAAGGCATAATCCGCCATGTGGGCCAAAGTTCCACTTGTCAAATCTCCGGTTGTGATTGGTTGAGGGGCAGTTGCAGGCAAATCTACGTCACTTGTGTCCCTCAAAAAACCAGAACCCGGCCGTGACACGCAACCAATTTCCTGTGCCCCCGTGAAAGTTTCCGCATTAAAAATATACTCATCCCCATCATCCTCCTCGTCCTCCACCTCCTCTTCGCCCGCTACCTCGTCCTGTACACTGCCCTGACCAGACAATGGCTGACTGTCATCAAGGCTTCCCTCTTCCTCTGGTGCAGACGCCTGCTCCTTTATGTGCGTCAAACTTTGCATCAGCAGACGCATTAGGGGGATGCTCATGCTTATTACGGCGTTGTCTGCACTAACCAGCCGTGTGCATTCCTCAAAACACTGAAGGACTTGACACATGTCTTGTATCTTCGACCACTGCACACCTGACAACTCCATGTCTGCCATCCTACTGCCTGCCCGTGTATCCTCCCACAAATAAATAACAGCACGCCTCTGTTCGCACAGTCTCTGAAGCATGTGCAGTGTTGAGTTCCACCTTGTTGCAACGTCTATGATTAGGCGATGCTGGGGAAGGTTCAAAGACCGCTGATAGGTCTGCATACGGCTGGCGTGTACAGGCGAACGTCGGATATGTGAGCAAAGTGCACGCACTTTGAGGAGCAGGTCGGAGAACCCAGGATAAGTTTTCAATAAGCACTGCACCACCAGGTTTAAGGTGTGAGCCAGGCAAGGAATGTGTTTCAGTTGGGAAAGGGAGATGGCAGCCATGAAATTCCTTCCGTTATCACTCACTACCTTGCCTGCCTCAAGATCTACTGTGCCCAGCCACGACTGCGTTTCTTGTTGCAAGAACTCGGACAGAACTTCCGCGGTGTGTCTGTTGTCGCCCAAACACTTCATAGCCAATACAGCCTGCTGACGCTTGGCAGTAGCTGGCCCATAATGGGACAACTGGTGTGCAACAGTGTCATCTGCCGATGGAGTGGTTGGCCGACTGCGTTCTGTGGAAGAGCTGTAGCTTCTGCAGGAGGACGAGGAGGAGGAGGAGGGGGTGCGAACGCCTACAGCCAACTGTTTCCTAGACCGTGGGCTAGGCACAACTGTCCCTAAATTGATGTCGCCTGTGGACCCTGCATCCACCACATTCACCCAGTGTGCCGTGATGGACACATAACGTCCCTGGCCATGCCTACTGGTCCATGCATCTGTAGTCAGGTGCACCTTTGTACTCACAGATTGCCTGAGTGCATGGACGATGCGCTGTTTAACATGCTGGTGCAGGGCTGGGATGGCTTTTCTGGAAAAAAAGTGTCGACTGGGTAGCTCGTATCGTGGTTCAGCGTACTCCATCAGGGCTTTGAAAGCTTCGCTTTCAACTAACCGGTAGGGCATCATCTCTAACGAGATTAGTCTAGCTATGTGGGCGTTAAAACCCTGTGTACGCGGATGCGAGGATAAGTACTTCCTTTTTCTAACCAGAGTCTCATGTAGGGTGAGCTGGACTGGAGAGCTGTAGATCGTGGAACTTTCGGGTGTGCCGGTGGACATGGCAGACTGAGAGACGGTTGGAGACGGTATTGTTTCCGCCGGTGCCCTACATGCAATATTTCCTCCTACAAAACTGGTGATTCCCTGACCCTGACTGCTTTTGGCTGGCAAAGAAACCTGCACAGATACTGCCGGTGGTGCGGAAAATGGTGGCCTTACAGTGACGGAAGGGATGTTGCGTTGCTGACTAGCTTCATTGGCCGAGGGTGCTACAACCTTGAGGGACGTTTGGTAGTTAGTCCAGGCTTGAGAATGCATGGTGGTTAAGTGTCTATGCATGCAACTAGTATTTAGACTTTTCAGATTCTGACCTCTGCTTAAGCTAGTTGAACATTTTTGACAGATGACTTTGCGCTGATCAGTTGGATGTTGTTTAAAAAAATGCCAGACTGCACTCTTCCTAGACTCTGATCCCTTTTCAGGGATTGCAGACTGAGCTTTAACCGGATGGCAACGCTGTGCTCCAACAGGTTTTGGCTTTGACACGCGTTTTGGTCCAGATACGGGCCCGGCAGATGGAACCTGTTGCGATGTTGATGCCTGCTGCGGCCCCTCCTCCACCTCCGCTTCTGAACTACTGCCGCCTGCACCCTGTTCCCCCAATGGCTGCCAATCGGGGTCAATAACTGGGTCATCTATTACCTCCTCTTCGAGCTCGTGTGCAACTTCGTCTGTGTCACTGTGTCGGTCGGTGGTATAGCGTTCGTGGCGGGGCAACATAGTCTCATCAGGGTCTGATTGTGGATCTGTACCCTGAGAGGGCAATGTGGTGGTCTGAGTCAAAGGAGCAGCATAGTACTCTGGCTGTGGCTGTGCATCAGTGCACTCCATGTCAGAATATACTTGTAATGGGCATGGCCTGTTAAATGTTTCACTTTCTAAGCCAGGGACGGTATGTGTAAAGAGCTCCATGGAGTGACCCGTTGTGTCGCCTGCTGCATCCTTCTCTCTTGTTGTAGTTTTTGCTGAGGAGGACAAGGAAGCGACTTGTCCCTGACCGTGAACATCCACAAGCGACGCGCTGCTTTTACATTTACCAGTTTCGGAAGAGGAGGCAAAAGAGCTAGAGGCTGAGTCTGCAATGTAAGCCAAAACTTGCTGTTGCTGCTCCGCCTTTAAAAGCGGTTTTCCTACTCCCAGAAAAGAGAGCGTTCGAGGCCTTGTGTAGCCTGACGACGAAACTGGCTCCACAGCTCCAGACTTAGGTGGAATATTTTTATCCCCACGACCACCTGATGCTCCACTACCACTACCATCATTACCAGCTGACAATGAACGCCCACGACGACCTCTTGCACCAGACTTCCTCATTGTTTTAAAATCTTAACCAAAGTAACTTTATTTGTTGCTATCAAACAACTTACACGGTGAGCTATAACTTCAGTATGATTTCAATATCCCTTAACAGGTTGGTGAGACCACAAGGAAAATCAGGCACAATGTTACACACTCTGTTTTCTGTGGCACAAAATCACAGAGATGACACACACGCAGGACTGTCACTCAAGCACTAATGTCAATATTAATCTCCCACCTAATTTATTTATTTTTTTTTCTCAGGGAGACTTTAGAAACCAAATAATATTAAAAAAAAAAAAAAAAAAGGCTTTCTATGGCCCACAATTAGAGAGAGAGAGGTGGCACAACCAGGAGTCAAGACTGGCGCACAAGCTGAAAGGGCAATATTACTCTCCCACTGTTTTTTATGTTTTTTTTGTTTTTTTCAGGGAGACTTTAGAAACCAAATAATATTAAAAAAACCAAAAAAAAAAAAGGCTTTCTATGGCCCACTGAATGAGAGGGAGAGAGGTGGCACACCCAGGAGTCAAGACTGGCACACAAGCTGAAAGGGCAATATTACTCTCCCACTGTTTTTTTATGTATTTTTTGTTTTTTCAGGGAGACTTTAGAAACCCAATAATATTTAAAAAAAAAAATAAATAGGCTTTCTATGGCCCACTGAATGAGAGGGAGAGAGGTGACACACCCAGGAGTCAAGACTGGCACACAAGCTGAAAGGGCAATATTACTCTCCCACTGTTTTTTTAGGTTTTTTTTTTTTTTTCAGGGAGAATTAGAAACCAAATAATATTAAAAAAAAAAAAAAAATAGGCTTTCTATGGCCCACTGAATGAAAGGGAGAGAGGTGGCACACCCAGGAGTCAAGACTGGCACACAAGCTGAAAGGGCAATATTACTCTCCCACTGTTTTTTTATGTATTTTTTGTTTTTTCAGGGAGACTTTAGAAACCCAATAATATTTAAAAAAAAAAATAAATAGGCTTTCTATGGCCCACTGAATGAGAGGGAGAGAGGTGGCACACCCAGGAGTCAAGACTGGCACACAAGCTGAAAGGGCAATATTACTCTCCCACTGTTTTTTTAGGTTTTTTTTTTTTTTTCAGGGAGAATTAGAAACCAAATAATATTAAAAAAAAAAAAAAAATAGGCTTTCTATGGCCCACTGAATGAAAGGGAGAGAGGTGGCACACCCAGGAGTCAAGACTGGCACACAAGCTGAAAGGGCAATATTACTCTCCCACTGTTTTTTTATGTATTTTTTGTTTTTTCAGGGAGACTTTAGAAACCCAATAATATTTAAAAAAAAAAATAAATAGGCTTTCTATGGCCCACTGAATGAGAGGGAGAGAGGTGGCACACCCAGGAGTCAAGACTGGCACACAAGCTGAAAGGGCAATATTACTCTCCCACTGTTTTTTTAGGTTTTTTTTTTTTTTCAGGGAGACTTTAGAAACCAAATAATATTAAAAAAAAAAAAAAAAAAAAAAAAATAGGCTTGCTATAGCCCACTGAATGAGAGATAGCACACACAGCAGTGGCACACAAGCCCTTACTGAGGCCAATATTTTTCTCCCACTGATTGATGTAGTGTTTTTGTGTTGAGGTAGAATTTAGAACACAAATCACGGAAAAAATAAATAGGCTTTCTATGGCCCACTGAATGAAAGGGAGAGAGGTGGCACACCCAGGAGTCAAGACTGGCACACAAGCTGAAAGGGCAATATTACTCTCCCACTGTTTTTTTATGTATTTTTTGTTTTTTCAGGGAGACTTTAGAAACCCAATAATATTTAAAAAAATAAATAAATAGGCTTTCTATGGCCCACTGAATGAGAGGGAGAGAGGTGGCACACCCAGGAGTCAAGACTGGCACACAAGCTGAAAGGGCAATATTACTCTCCCACTGTTTTTTTAGGTTTTTTTTTTTTTTCAGGGAGACTTTAGAAACCAAATAATATTAAAAAAAAAAAAAAAAAAAAAAAAATAGGCTTGCTATAGCCCACTGAATGAGAGATAGCACACACAGCAGTGGCACACAAGCCCTTACTGAGGCCAATATTTTTCTCCCACTGATTGATGTAGTGTTTTTGTGTTGAGGTAGAATTTAGAACACAAATCACGGAAAAAATAAATAGGCTTTCTATGGCCCACTGAATGAAAGGGAGAGAGGTGGCACACCCAGGAGTCAAGACTGGCACACAAGCTGAAAGGGCAATATTACTCTCCCACTGTTTTTTTATGTATTTTTTGTTTTTTCAGGGAGACTTTAGAAACCCAATAATATTTAAAAAAAAAAATAAATAGGCTTTCTATGGCCCACTGAATGAGAGGGAGAGAGGTGGCACACCCAGGAGTCAAGACTGGCACACAAGCTGAAAGGGCAATATTACTCTCCCACTGTTTTTTTAGGTTTTTTTTTTTTTTCAGGGAGACTTTAGAAACCAAATAATATTAAAAAAAAAAAAAAAAAAAAAAAAAAATAGGCTTGCTATAGCCCACTGAATGAGAGATAGCACACACAGCAGTGGCACACAAGCCCTTACTGAGGCCAATATTTTTCTCCCACTGATTGATGTAGTGTTTTTGTGTTGAGGTAGAATTTAGAACACAAATCACGGAAAAAATAAATAGGCTTTCTATGGCCCACTGAATGAAAGGGAGAGAGGTGGCACACCCAGGAGTCAAGACTGGCACACAAGCTGAAAGGGCAATATTACTCTCCCACTGTTTTTTTATGTATTTTTTGTTTTTTCAGGGAGACTTTAGAAACCCAATAATATTTAAAAAAAAAAATAAATAGGCTTTCTATGGCCCACTGAATGAGAGGGAGAGAGGTGGCACACCCAGGAGTCAAGACTGGCACACAAGCTGAAAGGGCAATATTACTCTCCCACTGTTTTTTTAGGTTTTTTTTTTTTTTCAGGGAGACTTTAGAAACCAAATAATATTAAAAAAAAAAAAAAAAAAAAAAAAATAGGCTTGCTATAGCCCACTGAATGAGAGATAGCACACACAGCAGTGGCACACAAGCCCTTACTGAGGCCAATATTTTTCTCCCACTGATTGATGTAGTGTTTTTGTGTTGAGGTAGAATTTAGAACACAAATCACGGAAAAAATAAATAGGCTTTCTATGGCCCACTGAATGAAAGGGAGAGAGGTGGCACACCCAGGAGTCAAGACTGGCACACAAGCTGAAAGGGCAATATTACTCTCCCACTGTTTTTTTATGTATTTTTTGTTTTTTCAGGGAGACTTTAGAAACCCAATAATATTTAAAAAAAAAAATAAATAGGCTTTCTATGGCCCACTGAATGAGAGGGAGAGAGGTGGCACACCCAGGAGTCAAGACTGGCACACAAGCTGAAAGGGCAATATTACTCTCCCACTGTTTTTTTAGGTTTTTTTTTTTTTTCAGGGAGACTTTAGAAACCAAATAATATTAAAAAAAAAAAAAAAAAAAAAAAAATAGGCTTGCTATAGCCCACTGAATGAGAGATAGCACACACAGCAGTGGCACACAAGCCCTTACTGAGGCCAATATTTTTCTCCCACTGATTGATGTAGTGTTTTTGTGTTGAGGTAGAATTTAGAACACAAATCACGGAAAAAATAAATAGGCTTTCTATGGCCCACTGAATGAAAGGGAGAGAGGTGGCACACCCAGGAGTCAAGACTGGCACACAAGCTGAAAGGGCAATATTACTCTCCCACTGTTTTTTTATGTATTTTTTGTTTTTTCAGGGAGACTTTAGAAACCCAATAATATTTAAAAAAAAAAATAAATAGGCTTTCTATGGCCCACTGAATGAGAGGGAGAGAGGTGGCACACCCAGGAGTCAAGACTGGCACACAAGCTGAAAGGGCAATATTACTCTCCCACTGTTTTTTTAGGTTTTTTTTTTTTTTCAGGGAGACTTTTGAAACCAAATAATATTAAAAAAAAAAAAAAAAAAAAAATATAGGCTTGCTATAGCCCACTGAATGAGAGATAGCGCACACACAGCAGTGGCACACAAGCCCTGACTGAGGCCAATATTTTTCTCCCACTGATTGATGTAGTGTTTCTGTGTTGAGGTAGATTTTAGAACACAAATCACGGAAAAAATAAATAGGCTTTCTATGGCCCACTCAGTGAGAGATGGCACACACAGGGATGGCACTGTAGCAGAAATGCCAATCTTAATCTCCCACAAAAAAAAAACAAAAAAAAAAAAAAAACTGTCCTACAATTACTATCTCCCTGCAGTAATGTAAGCCAGGTATGGCAGGCAGCAATAGGAGTGGACTGATGCACAAATTAAATAAAAAGTGTGGACAAACAAAAAAGATAGCTGTGCAGAAAGGAAGGAACAAGAGGATATGTGCTTTGAAAAAAGCAGTTGGTTTCCACAGTGGCGTACACACAGCAATACAGCTATCACGGAGCCTTCTAGGGCAGCCCAATGAGCTACAGCGCTGAGGGGAAAAAAAAAAAAAAATAGCTTCCACTGTTCCTGCACACCGAAGGTGGTGTTGGACAGTGGAAATCGCTGCAGCACAAGCGGTTTGGTGGTTAGTGGACCCTGCCTAACGCTCTCCCTGCTTCTGATGAAGCGGCAGCAACCTGTCCCTAAGCTCAGATCAGCAGCAGTAAGATGGCGGTCGGCGGGAACGCCCCTTTATAGCCCCTGTGACGCCGCAGACAGCAAGCCAATCACTGCAATGCCCTTCTCTAAGATGGTGGGGACCAGGATCTATGTCATCACGCTGCCCACACTCTGCGTTCACCTTCATTGGCTGAGAAATGGCGCTTTTCGCGTCATTGAAACGCGACTTTGGCGCGAAAGTCGCGTACCGCATGGCCGACAAGCACAGGGGTCGGATCGGGTTTCATGAGACGCCGACTTAGCCAAAAGTCGGCGACTTTTGAAAATGATCGACCCGTTTCGCTCAACCCTACCCAAGACGACACATCTACAAGATGTGGAGGTTCCTGGGGGCAGATCATTGGTACAACCCGTTGAGACTGTGTGGGATCATTGCCTGCGCTTCACTTTCTTCGGAGACACCAGAAATTTCTGATCGAGTTGCTTATTATTCCAATGACATTTCACTATTGCTGACTGAGTTATGCAGTTATGACAGATTCATTTAATCCATTAATAGATGCATTTGAAAGTGCAGCATAGAGCTTTATGGAACAATGCAGCACTATTTAAGCAAGAAAAATTGCTCTAAATGCCAAGACTTTTTTCACAGAGAGTGTGAGCAATTACCTGACAGCAATGGAATTATGTTGGATCATATGAAATGAATTATAGAAGAATGCGAATACGAGCAATAAATCTCAAGCTAACAAAGGCAAAAAAAAAAAGAAAATAAACTGCAAAGTGACTGTGTACAGAATGTATGTTATAAATCTTGTCATGATCAGTGATACTGATAACTTTTTCCATGTTTCATTAATTTTTATCACATGGAAGAGATCATTTATAGCTTGACAGTCTGTGTATATATGAAGGCCAATGCACTGATATACAGAACACGCCACTATTGTACATAATGTAGTGCATATGATGACTGGCAATTACAGATCAATATTTCCTAAGAGGAAAACCTTTACACTGTGGTTGATTTATGTAGCAGTTCAATCCAAATTTTACGATACGATACGATACACTTTATTGATCCCGGGGGAAATTACGGTATTACAGCAGCAATACAAACAGCAGTATATAAAATATTAGGACACAAATCTTGCACAAGTATACCAACATTACATAACAAATAAATGTGGGTAGTTCAGGCAGGGCTGCCACTAGAAATTTCAGGGCCCCATGCTGGCAAAATTTTAAGACTCTGCCCAGACTCCACCCCAGCCCCGCCTCCATGCTCCACCCCTTGAACTCTCCACAGTCCCACTGCTCTGTCTTGGAAAACTCCACTTCTCACCTATCACACATTAATAGTTCCCATCACCAGATCACACATATAGCCGGCAGCTTTTGTTTTGGCCAAAAGATTTTTAAGCCGCCACTATAACATGGCAGACACTTTTGGCCGGGCCTTACTCTACTGTAACCTAATAAATATTTGTTAAAATATGCAATACAATTTAGGTATATTTTTATTTATTTTTCAATTTTTAAAATGACCAATAATATCACATACAAGGAACAAATACCACAACACCATGACCAGACCACATATTATCACCACCAGTAACCAAATGATATCACATACAAGGAACAAATACCACCGCACCATGACCAGACCACATATTACCACCACAAAGTGACCAAATAGCACATACAAGGGACAAATACCACAACACCATGTCCAGACCACATATTACCACCACATAGTGACTGAATACTACAATACTGATCAGTAATAAAAAAACCCCCACAATACTATCACCATAAGTGCCATTATACACAGGAGATCTGTACTTAGTATGCAGTGTCTGTGTACAGGTAATACAGTGATCACTGGTGACATTATACACAGGAGCTCTGTATATAGTATACAGTATAAGAGTAACCCAACAAATGTCCTGGCAACATTTTCAATATTAAATATACTTATTTTGATCAAAATAAATAATTTTAATGTCCCAGATATTGGACTAAAATTATAGGCCAATCATCAATTATATACATAACACAACAACCAAGAGGAAATGGATGATCAACAGGCCAATTATTATATAAAAATATAGAAAAGCTTTATTCAAATTCAATACGAACAACAGGTAGAGAGGTGGATACATCCACAGTGCATATAAACAATTTTACAAACATGGGACGTGGAGACCCTGGCTAGTACAATCAGAATATCATGTTTACCATTCTCTGTTGGTAGTAGACTATGCATAGAAACCCCTTCATAGGACCCCCCAATAGGGTATATGTAAGCCCATTATCATAGTTGGGTCCCCCGGAAGTCAAATTGGCAATATGTTATAAGCGTTATATGAATAAGAAGGCAGTGTTTAAGGAAATCAAAGCAAGATCACCAAGATTCGCATACCTACTGTATATCAAAGTCTGGTGGGTCACCAAGGAAATGAGGGGGGAGAAAGAGTGCCAGTAGTCCCCACGTCACCCCGACGCGAGTTTCAGCGGAGCCTTCGTCAGGGGGCATAGATACAATCAAAAGTGCGCTGCTTAAAAATGGAACCGGAACCAATCGGTGTACACTCGGAGGTAATGTACAGTTGCCATGGCAACATACGGCGCCATCTGTCATCACCTCAACAACCTCAGCCACGTCGGGAAAAAATCCACACGGCGCCGGCATGGAGGGTGAGGGAGACATCAAGACCGCGGATGGCCGAAAGATATGTACCGTATGGGTTGGTGCTCTACGCCGATGGTGACACATGCGTGGTCAGAGTCCAGTCCCTGTCAGAAGGCGTCGGCGTCAAAGGGGGACAGAGCTGGGACTCAGTCATGTGACGCGGCATCACGTCTCCCAGGAGACGCCAGCAGACACGGCTGGACATGGCCCACATGCGTACTCGGCCAGGAAACCACCAACCCGCTCTATCAGAAAAGTCAGCTGCCAGCAATTTTTAGATCCAATAATGAATAGATCAGTTTGGTGGCCAGCTGAATAGATGTTTGGTAGAGAATAGATATTTCACATGTACCGTCATCAAGATATCACGATACCAACGTTAAACAACATCATGTCAGAATAAATATAACATAATCATAGCGTTAAATAGACGGAAAGTATCTTAATGTAATAGTCTTTAAGATGTAGATGAGGAATCTTCATGCAAAATACACTCTGTACATGGAATAATGGACACTGACCGGGGACACCTATATGGAACTAGAAGTCCTATATCTAAAATAGAATACATTAAAATTAGATAGCACAAAAATTAAAAACAAAAGAAAATTGGTATAGCACCTGCACCACCTGTAATGTAATATACTTTGCCACATGTCCCTGTGGACTTTTTTATATTGGTATAACTACACGCCCTTTCAAAGTCTGTATCAGGGAACATGTCTTAAAGGGAACCTGTCACCTGAATTTGGCGGGACCAGTTTTGGGTCATATGGGCGGGGTTTTCGGGTGTTTGATTCACCCTTTCCTTACCCGCTGGCTGCATGCTGGCCGCAATATTGGATTGAAGTTCATTCTCTGTCCTCCGGAGTACACGCCAGCGCAAGGCAATATTGCCTTGACTAACTAACTCCTCCTCCAGGTCAGGATACATAAAGCCTAGGGAAGCCCCCCTGAATCCGGGTCTTGAGCTCCCCCTCCTGGCCTGGATTCAGAATATATTGCATGTGTGTGCCTTACCTGGTGAAGAGAACTCCTTTGCCTCTGAGCATGACATTACCTTCCCTGAAGGAAAAGCAACATCACTGCAGCAACCGGTAACCTGGGGTGCTGCATCTCCAATCGAGTTTACTGTCAAGATGAACCCCCAAATATTTGTAGCTTTCAACAATCTCAACCTCCTGGCCAGCAACATTGATCAGTAAATAATTCTCCTTTTTCTTTCTATAACTTACCACCAACTCCTTGGTTTTCTTTACATTTAGTTCTAGACAGTTAGTCTGGCACAATCCACAAAGTCAGCAACCACCCTTCTACATTCCTCCTCCCCCGGCCCCCCACAATGCCCCCTACAATCACTGAGTCATCTGAGAATTTTTGGAGGTGACAAAAATCTGATTTATACTGAAAGTCAGCTGTATACAATGTGAAGAGGAAGGGCTCCAGGAGGGGAGGAGGGGCTCCAACACTGCTCCGAACACTGCCAGATACCACCTTCCCCATCCTTACAAACTGCGGCCTGTCAGGTAGTCATTTATCCAGTTCATCATCCCCTCATCTACCGCCATATCAGTCAACTTATTACGTAGTAAGGGCGGCTGTAAGGTATTGAAAGCAATTGAGAAGTCAAAGACCATGGCGCGAACTACAGATCCATCATTGTCCAAGAATGAATGTACTGTATGTAGCAGAGACACTACAGCATCATCCACCCCAATCTCTGCTGGTAAGCAAACTGCAGAGAGTCAGTAAAAGCCCTCACCCTCGGACACAAGTAGGCGAGTATATAGTATATAAGGACTTCATAGCATGTGATGTTAAGGCCACTGGACGATAGTCTTGTAGGGAAGTTGGAAAAGTGGTCTTAGGAACTGGCACCAGGCAGGTGGTCTTCCACAGTTCTGGTACACCCTGTAATTGAAGGCTCCAGTTAAACAGGTCCTGGAAGACAGTACACAGTTGGTTTGCACACACTCTGAGGACACGTGGACTGAGGCCATCGGGCCCAGCTGCTTTGCCAATAACAAGTCTACTAAACTGTTTTCTCACATCGCTTTGGGAGACGGGGAAAGCAGGCAGTTTATCCCCCAATGTCAATGCTGCCGATCCTTTCCCAGCTCCATCCCCCATTCCTGATGATGCTGTGCTTGTGTTGGTGAATCTGTTGAAAAACTCGTTCTTTTCATTAAACAAGGACAGATCCACTTCCCCACCCTCCGACTTTGCCTTAAACCCAGTTAGCTGTTTCCTGCCAGACCACACCTCCATGGAATTGTTGTGTGACAATTTATTTTCTAATTTAATACGCAACACCTCACGGGCATCCTTAATTTTCCCCTTTAAATCCCTTTGTATCAATTTCAGTTTCTTTGTATCCTTCATTTTAAATGACATTTTTTTCTTGTTTAGTAAGTGTTTCAATTCTTTTGTAATCCAAGGCTTGTTATTTGCGTAACATCAAATCTTTTTAGCTGGTACAACAGAGTCAGTACAAAAATGAAAAAAAAACGTTACTCACCTGACAATATCATGTACATCATCATGCTCTCCCCGTCGCATATCACCTCCCAGTCTGTGACGTCAAAGCAGTCTTGTAGAGCCGCCTCCGCCGCTGCAGTCCACTTCCTGATTAGTTTTATTGTTGTTGGTTGTTTAATAACAATAGGTTGGTATGATAGAGACAATAGTATGAGGTTGTGGTCTGATTTCCCCAGGGGGGCAGTGCAGATGATGAATAGGCATCTTTAACATTAGCATAGAGGACATCCAATATACTGTTGTCCCTTGTGGCACATTTTACATATTGATAGAACTTTGCAAGAGCCTTTGAGATCATGGCTCTGTTAAAGTCCCCAGAGATTACAGTTATCGAGTTTGGGTGCTTTGTCTGAATGCGATCTAACACCCCAAACAATACTTCCCCAGCTGCCGCTTGGTTTGCGGATGGAGGTATATACATGACTACTGTAATGCAAATGGAGAATTCCCTAGGTAGATAGTAGGGCCTGATGCCAACTGCTAAGAGTTCAATATTTTGACTGCAGTAACTTTCCTTAACAGTAATATGCCGCCGATTGCAAATCTGTTATTAATGTATAATACCACCCCACCACCCTTCTTCTTACCACACTTAGCTTTGTCTCTATCAGCCCAGATCATGTGAAACCCTGGAATCGAGACACTTGAATGAGGGACCTCCCCATGTAACCAGGTTTCTGTAAAGCACATGAGACTGCATTCCTTGAACTCTGTCTGGGTTTTACACAGGGCTAGAAGTTCATCCATCTTATTTCCCAGCCAGCGTACATTACCCATGATAATGGATGGGACTGGTGGTTTAAATCTTCTTCTCCTGGACTTCATCTTTTTTCATGCTCTGTAGCCTCTGAAAGGTCTCCACACTTCACGGGGAACAAGTGGTATGGCCACAGCTGGAGTAGCCTTCATCCTGCTCAGCTCCAGAAGTCGATCCCTTGAATACACAAGTTTAGTGACAGACTTATGGGCAACCAGCTGATCAGTGTCCCTGTCCTTCGCTCCGTATCTGACTGTTTCCAGTGTTCTCCTCTGTACACGGATGGCTGCATCAGTAACCAACAAGGAAGAAGCTGTGTGTATTGTGGAACTGTGGCTGGGAGTGGTTGCATTAGATTCATGTCCATGGGTGCGTCGTATCACTGGTATCCATTTAGGAGTTGCATGTACCTGTAGGGGGATGTACACTCACCGGCCACTTTATTAGGTACACCATGCTAGTAACGGGTTGGACCCCTTTTGCCTTCAGAACTGCCTCAATTCTTCGTGGCATAGATTCAACAAGGTGCTGGAAGCATTCCTCAGAGATTTTGGTCCATATTGACATGATGGCATCACACAGTTGCCGCAGATTTGTCAGCTGCACATCCCAAAGATGCTCCATACAAGGCAGGATGGATCCATGCTTTCATGTTGTTTACGCCAAATTCTGACCCTACCATCCGAATGTCGCAGCAGAAATCGAGACTCATCAGACCAAGCAACGTTTTTCCAATCTTCTACTGTCCAATTTCGATGAGCTTGTACAAATTGTAGCCTCAGTTTCCTGTTCTTAGCTGAAAGGAGTGGTACCCGGTGTGGTCTTCTGCTGCTGTAGCCCATCTGCCTCAAAGTTCGACGCACTGTGCGTTCAGAGATGCTCTTAGGCCTACCTTGGTTGTAACGGGTGGCGATTTGAGTCACTGTTGCCTTTCTATCAGCTCGAACCAGTCTGCCCATTCTCCTCTGACCTCTGGCATCAACAAGGCATTTCCGCCCACAGAACTGCCGCTCACTGGATTTTTTTTCTTTTTCGGACCATTCTCTGTAAACCCTAGAGATGGTTGTGCGTGAAAATCCCAGTAGATCAGCAGTTTCTGAAATACTCAGACCAGCCCTTCTGGCACCAACAACCATGCCACGTTCAAAGGCACTCAAATCACCTTTCTTCCCCATACTGATGCTCAGTTTGAACTGCAGGAGATTGTCTTGTCCATGTCTACATGCCTAAATGCACTGAGTTGCCGCCATGTGATTGGCTGATTAGAAATTAAGTGTTAACAAGAAGTTGGACAGGTGTACCTAATAAAGTGGCCAGTGAGTGTACGTAGTAGTGGCAGATCCGGGTGCTGATCCAGCGCTGCGTGTCCAGAGGCAGTTGGTTGTATGGATAAATGGTTTCTGCCTTCCCACAATGGTCCGTCATACAGGAACAGTGCGATCCACAGAGTATAAACCATCCATCAATCCGCGGTTACAAATTAGGAGTCCATAAAGGTACCAAATCCAGTAGAAAGTCCAAAAGAAAGTCCAAAAGAACAGATAACATACAGAGAAAAAAGAAACAAAAGAGTAACTGCTGCTGCAATGGGCTGCAAGTAGCACGGCGCCATGTTATATATATATATATATATATATATATATATATATATATATATATATATATGTATCTAATATATAAAGCTGAATGTGTGTGTGTATGTGTGTATGTGTGTATGTCCGGTATTGGCATCTGCACCGTCGCAGCTACAGCCACAAAATTTTGCACAGTCACACGTCTGGACCCTGAGAGCGTCATAGTCCTTGTTGTGAGGCGAAATTTTAACCCCGCGCGTTCCAATTCACCAAACAATTTTGCCCCTATCTTCATAATGGGGAAAAAGTGAAAGGAAAAGTGTTGGAGGCAAATTGACAGCTGCCAGATGTGAACAAGGGGGACTTAAAGAGTGAGAGCTATGGCGCCAAAGAGTATATACCGTACAGTTGCTAAGGTGGGGCCCCGACATGGGATACTCACCACACACAGGGATATGAACACACACAAAAAATGCAACACACACTACCACGTGCTTGAACACATATACCACCCTCAGCACACATTTCACCACACATACACCAACCTCACCACATAAAAGTCGAAACACAAAAGTCGCCGCTCAAAACTCGCCACGCGCAAAGCTCGCCACATGCAAAACTAGGCTCACGCAAAACTCGCCACACGTGCAAGACTCACCTCATGGAAAACTCGCCAAACGCAAAACTTGCACACGGGGAAAAATTGCCACATGCACAAAAGTTGCAACACATGCAAAAGTTGCCTCACACAAAACTTGCACATACTCAAAACGCACCACACATAAAACTCGCCACGCGCAAAACTCGCCATGCACAAAACTTGCTGCACACAACTTGCTACACTAACCTGTCACATGCAACTCGACCCACAAAAAGTTGCTACACGCATGTCGCCACATGTGTATGTGTGAGCTAATATATACTGCCAGGGGGGAGGGTTTCCTGCTGGGGATTTATCAGGCTGCCAATTTAGCTTACAAATACTGAGGTAAAAATACTGACCAAATAACGTGTGAACGAGGTCTAATACAGGAGGAGATGACATACAGATATATACTATATACAGGAGGAGATGACACACAGGTATATACTATATACAGGGGAGAAGACACACAGATATATACTATATACAGGAGGAGATGACACACAGATATATACTATATACAGGAGGAGATGACATACAGGTACATACTAAAACAGGAGGAGATGACATACAGGTACATACTATATACAGGGGAGATGACACACAGATATATACTATATACAGGAGGAGATGACACACAGGTATATACTATATACAGGAGGAGATGACACACAGGTATATACTATATACAGGGGCAGATGACACAGGTATATAATATATACAGGAGGAGATGACACACAGGTACATACTATATACAGGAGGAGATGACATACAGGTACATACTATATACAGGAGGAGATGACACACAGGTATATACTATATACAGGAGCAGATGACACACAGGTATATACTATATACAGGAGGAGATGACTTACAGGTGTATACTATATACAGGAGGAGATGACACACGTATATACTATATACAGGAGGAGATGACATACAGGTATATACTATATAAAAGAGGAGATGACACATATGTATATAGAGGAGGAGATGACATACAGCAGGTATATACTATATACAGGGGAGATGACATACAGGTATATACTATATACAGGAGATGACATACAGGTATATACTATATATAGGAGGAGATGACATACAGGTATATAGTATATACAGAAGAGATGACATACAGGTATATACTATATACAGGAGGAGATGACACATAGGTATATACAATATACAGGAGGAGACGACATACAGCAGGTATATACTATTTACAGGGGAGATGACATACAGGTATATACTATATACAGAAGATGACATTCAGGTGTATACTGAGGGGAAAATGAGAGGTGTGAGGTGAAAATGAGGGGCGTGAGGTGAAAATGAAAAGGTGTGAGTGCAAAATGAGAGGAGTGAGGGAAAATAGTGGAGTGATCTGAAAATGACAGATGTGAGGTCGAAATGCAAGTGTTAAGGGGGAATGAGAGGAGTGAGGGGGGAATGAGAGGAGTGAGGGGGGAAATAAGAGGAGTGAGGGGGAAAATGAGAGGTGTAAGGGAGAAAATGAGAGATGTGAGGGGGAAAATGAGAGGCGTGATGGGAAAATAAGAGAAGTGAGGTGCCAGAACTAACCACAGACATTTACTATGCCCAGGCAACGCTGGGCTCTTCAGCTAGTATATATATATATATATATATATATATATATATATATATATATATATGTATGTATAAAAAGAGGAACAGCACCAGAAAAAATACCTTAAAGCGTACACGCTTCCCTGACCAGGATTCCAATGGCCTTCCAGACAGTAAACAAAAAGGGAAACAGCACAAAAAGATGTAAAAAAGAGGACTTTAATGCCCTGTGGTGTGGTTTTCTTCTGATAACTCTTCCATGAAGGCCATATTTGTGCAGGTGTCTGAATAGTAGAACAATGTACCACAACTCCCAAGTGTGCTAAATCTTTGTGTAGGTCTTTTGCAGTCAAGCTGGGGTTCTGATTTGCCTCTCTAGCAATCCTACGAGCAGGTATCACTGAAATTTTGCTTGGTCTTCCAGACCTTATCTTGACCTCCATTGTCATCAAACCATTGCCATTTCTTAATTACATTTTGAACTGAGGAGAGGGCAACTTGAAAATGTTTTGCTATCTTCTTACAGCATAAGTCTATTTTCATTTTTGTAATTTTTAAAATGAAAAAATGACAATATATATTATTTTTTTTGCCTAAAATACACAGGCAATGTGTCATCTTTAACTTTAGGCCTTTTAAAGGTCATTGCATCTTCAGCTTGCTAAACTTTCACAATAACAGAAATTTTGACCAGGTATGCCCAAACTTTTACATGCCACAGTATGTATGTAAGTATATAGATTATGAAAGCATCATTGTAGCAAAAATAAATGGTTACTAACTACCCCTTAGGTTCTGGTTCCATGTTGGAGTCCACAGCAATGAAAATGACTCTTCGCTAAAGCATATAGTCCATAAATTGTAGCAAAATATCAATAGAAAAATACGGAGGCCAAAGGCCCAGTCAGCTCACCAACAGACCACAGGAGCACGTGAACCCGTCCTGACCCAGACGTAGCAACAGCTGAAGACATAAGAAATGTGAAGATTGTTCCAGCTCCTTTCTGATTAAAAATCCTTTATTGATCCATATCCTTAAAAATCATCCCAGCACAGAATAGAATGTGAACAGCGACGAAAACCTGCTAATAGCTACGCGTTTCGATCTAGCCATGATGAAGATCTTTTAGATCGAAACGCGTAGCTATTAGCAGGTTTTTGTCGTTGTTCAGATTCCCTTCTGTGCAGGGATTATTTTTAAGGATATGGATCAATAAAGGATTTTTAATCGGAAAGGAGCTGGAACAATCTTCACATTTCTTACATAAATTGTAGCACAGGCCTGCAAATGAACTGTTTTACTCAACATTTTAAATCGTGGAAAAAAAACAAATTTTGCCATGACATTATACAAAATGTCCATCCTTCATCTTACTCCCCCACTAAGCGTAGTTCTCCGGCATGTAAACATTGTTGTGGTGCTCAGATACATCCCTTACCTCACTGTCTGTATATGCACAGATGTCCCATACATTGTACAGACACACAGGTTGTCAGAATAAAATCATAGAACACTATATGTCATATATCTCATCATATTTTCTCCTATAACATGTTTCCCACTTTTTGAAACCACAGGTAAATGATTAGTGATTAAAAAAATTGTGTCTGAAGACCTCTAAAAACCATTTCCCACAAGTACCATCAGCAGGGAGGAGTTTGCTTTCACCACAGGGCAGAATCATCATTGGCCAGTGACTACTCTGCCAGGAGCCTCATGTTCTACATTTCCCAGAGTCATTGATAACTTAGTCTATAAGCTATAGATATTTACAATAAAGTGAGGTCCATGATCAACAATAGTACAGAGGAGAAGCCAACTTAGTATACAATCTTCAGGTAGATACAGCCATCATGCTGCCTCCATATAGTAAGTGTTGAAGGCATAAAACAGATGATAAAAGACAGCAGTGTGAAACTAGCCTTACTTAAATAAACTCTTTTAAATCGGACCTGTCATGTCCCAAAACGCTGTTAACGTGCAGATGTAGGGTTAATCTGCAGACTAGCGTTACAAGGCTGTCTGGCTGCCTTATTGAAAGTGCAGCTACAGGAAGAAAATTATGTTTATTGCCACCGGCTTCCGGTCATTGAGGCATACCTAGGAGGGGCTAAAGCTCAAAACACAGTGAGGGGCAGCGGTAAGCATTCCCTAGCACTATGATCAACTGCCGCCTCTGCAGCGCATCTATGCAAAGCGAGCTGTCAATCAGAATGTCGGGGTGTGCTTACAGCAGCCGCTCACAGTGATGTGAGTGATGACTGAAGGTACTTTTTGCATGATTCTGTGACTGAAAGCCTATGGCTCCTGGGTGGAATAAAGCAGTAATAAAATGTATCTCCTCCCAGTAGCCGGCAGTCGAACGAGATAATAACGCTATTAACCTACAGATTGCCCCCATATCGGAGTTTTGAGGGCATAACCAATTCCCTTTAAGTAATACTATCTTTAGTGTGAACTAAATTTATGTATAGAGAATAAGATTTTTCTGTGTTCTAAAAAAAACTGAAAGCCATTTCTATGAATGAATGTGTTCTTTGGAATGTTAAGTATGTTGCCAAGCGGATTGAAGAATTTTATCTAATAAATTGATATTCTCTAGATTATGTTCAATGCAATGTGTTGTAGCACATAAAGAAATGTAACTGAAGTATGAGAACACACGTCCTGCATTCCATTAACTTTTCGTCTATTAGGCCGAAATCACTTGAAAGATCTTGCATGCACTCACATGTGCTTGATTTTCCCGAATTGAAGTAAACTGTAAATACCTGGGAGTTAGTAAGGCTCTGTGCTTAGTATATTTATGGTATACTAGATGGTGGCCCGAATCTAAAGCATCGGGTATTCTAGAATATGTATGTAAGTCGCGCTGTGAGTGGGGGTTAAATTCCGCGCCAATATTGCTGATTGGTCGTGCCTGGCTGGCCGCGACCAATCAGCATAGCGTGGTTGAAATCCCGAACCAATTCGCGGCCGGACTGCGTTTCGCTGATTGGTCGCGGTTGGCCGGGCACGACAATCACCAAAGCGGTGTTTAAATCCCGCAGCAATATCACTGATTGGTCGCGACCCGCCGCGTAGTATATAGCACAGCCACGTAGTATATAGCAGCCATGTAGTATATAGCACAGCCACGTAGTATATAGCAGCCACATAGTATATAGCACATCCACGTAGTATATAGCACAGTGATGTAGTATATAACACAGCCCACGCAGTAGATAGCACAGCCACGTAGTATATAGCACAGCCACGTAGTATATAGCACAGGCACGTAGTATATAACACAGCGATTTAGTATATAGCAGCCACGTAGTATATAACACAGCCCATGTAGTATATAGCGCAGCGACGTAATATATAGCAGCCACGTAGTATAAAACACAGACAGCCACGTAGTATATAGCAGTCACGTAGTATATAGCAGCCACGTAATATATAGCAGCCACAAAGTATATAGCACAGCCACGTAGTATATAGCACAGCCCACGTAGTATATAGCACAGTGACGTAATATATAGCAGCCACGTAGTATATAACACAGACAGCCACATAGTATATAGCAGTCACGTAGTATATAGCAGTCACGTAGTATATACAGTACAGACCAAAAGTTTGGACACACCTTCTCATTTAAAGATTTTTCTGTATTTTCATGACTATGAAAATTGTACATTCTCACTGAAGGCATCAAAACTATGAATTAACACATGTGGAATTATATACTTAACAAAAAAGTGTGAAACAACTGAAAATATGTCTTATATTATGGGTTCTACAAAGTAGCCACCTTTTGCTTTGATGACTGCTTTGCACACTCTTGGCATTCTCTTGATGAGCTTCAAGAGGAAGTCACTGGAAATGGTTTTCACAATAAGTGGGATTTCTTGCCTTATAAATGATGTTGGGACCATCAGTTGTGTTGTGCAGAAGTACACACAGCTGATAGTCCTAATGAATAGACTGCTAGAATTTGTATTATGGCAAGAAAAAAGCAGCTAAGTAAAGAAAAACGAGTGGCGACACACTGGCGCTGACTGGAGGGGAGTAGGGAGGGGGCACTGACTGGAGGAGAGTAGGAAAGGGCCAATTCGCTGCCGGAGTAAGCCTGTCGCTGACAGGCCGCGACCAATCAGCGACGCGGGATTTCCGTTACAGACAGACAGACAAACAGACGGAAGTACCCCTTAGACGATTATTGTTGTGAATGCTGTTGTGGGTTCTGCTCTTAGGCTCCCTCTGGTGGTTATAAGTGGTAGTGCTGCTGTTTGTCCTTCACAACAGTCATCAGCTGCTTCCACTTTGGACGGGGCTATTTAGTCTGGCTCCTTCCTTTAGTGAGTGCCAGTTGTCCATTGTTTTCTAGGGATCCACATCTCTGCTTGGTTTCTCCTTCTGGATTGTCCAAATCATCAAAGATAAGTCCTGGCTCTGTTTTTGCAGTCCACATGCGGTGGACTTAATAGTTCTGTGTATTGCTATGTTTTTTCTTGTCCAGCTTTGTCTGTGTTAAGATTTACTCAGCCAAGTTGGAAGCTCTGGAGTCACAGAGTTACCCTCCATGCCTTTAGTTAGGTGTGGAGATTTTTGTATTCTCTGTGGTGGATTTTGTAGTATTTTTTATACTGACCGCACAGTACTCTTTCCTGTCTTTTCTTTCTAGGTAGCGTGGCCTCCTTTGCTAAATTCTGTTTTCAGTCTGCGTTTATAATTTCCCTCTCCTCTCACAGTCAATATTTGTGGGGGGCTGCCTTTCCTTTGGGAATTTTCTCTGAGGCAAGATAGTATTCCTGTTTCTTTCTTTAGGTGTAATTAGTCCTCCGGCCGTGACGAGGTGTCTAGGGAGTGACAGGAACATCCCACGGCTTCTTCTAGTTGATTTGTTAAGTTCAGGGTCTGCGGTCAGTATAGAGGCCACCTACTCCAGAGCTCGTCCATGCTGCTCCTAGGCCACCAGTTCATAACAGATTATATAGATAGAAGATGAGAAAAGCTACCAACAATGCGTAAAGCATATCTATAGGACTTCATTCACCTGCCAGAGACCAAAGGGTGTTCTTTTAACCTTCATATGGGCAGTATGTGCCAATATACCTGTGAAGAATATTGGAGATATAATTTCATGCCAATCGTTTGAATCCTATGTTGTAAGGGATTATAAAAAAAAACCTTCAGTGTGCAACTAGTTCAGCAAGAGGGGTCAAGCCTCAAGGGCTATGAGTGTCAGATCTCACACCTTGACTCAGCTCAGAGCAGAACAAAAGGCTTGCTTGCCATGTGGATCCAAATCATGGGGTCTAGCTGCTTTATATGGTTTCATAAGGAGAATATGGACTTGCCATATGTCCTGGCCACACACCGGTTATATTTCTGAGATCCCCAGAACATGCCGAACTCCCGGCTGGGTCTCGACCCACTCTAGCACCCCATCCAAGGGTATGGAGGTACATAAGACAGCCAGAAGAAAGCAGATAGCAAAGCTGTGTTTGGTCTTAACATGTAGCAGGGGCCCAGCTGGATCTGAGTGCCAGAACTGCCGCCCTAGCACTGCCCACAAAGGAGTTATAATCTTTCATAAGTTTTGGAGTTTGCAGCTGCAGAGGCAAGGGGAGGGGATTTAGGTCCAGCCTTGAGGACCGGAGGGAGTGACACAAAGGGGAAAAAGGCTAGTGTACAACCACGTGGTCCATCTCTCTGTTATGCATGTGGTCCACTTATGAAAGTGGGGGGCTGCATCAAGTAATGTGCTGAGAAAGGACAAATTAGACAGCTGGAGGCCAATGCCCCTTGTGATCCAGGGCCCCCATGATCGAACATCATTGCTTATATCTTTTGTCCTACCACTATCTGTATTTGCATATCTGACCATTGTATATGTGTAACCATCATGTATATAGTGTATTATCCAGTGTGCCCTTAAAGGGCCACTGTCACCCCCCTCCAGCCGTTATAAACTAAAAGAGCCACCTTGTGCAGCAGTAATGCTGCATTCTAACAAGGTGGCTCTTTTAGTTTTAGGTTCAAGCATACCCCAAATAAAACGTTTTTATACTTAGCCACAATTCCTGTCTCTAGCCAGGTAGGCGGGTCCTCACTGCCCAGCTTGGCCAGCTCCTCTGCCGTCACTCACATCTTCCTGCGTTTTCGGCGCCGCCCCCTCAGCACTGTTATCGTTTCAAATCCGGCGCCTGCGCTGTGTACTGGTGTCCTGCGCAGACGCAGTAAGCTCTGGCCGTCTGATGTAATGGCTGATACCAGAGAACAAAAGACATCCACAGAACACCAGGATGGATCTGCTGCACAGCAAATAGCTGTAGGACCTGCGATGACGTCACTGCCATGTGATTGCCCTAATCAGGGACATTGCCAAAGCTTCGGATGGTGGAGAGGAGGTGAAAGACAATGTTGCTTAAGCGGAGGGGGAGTCCAACCCAAGGCTCCCCAAGGAGCCAGTCCCTGGTGATCAGTCCCACAGTGGGCCGCTCACCACCTGCCCGTCCCCTCCAGCTAGGCAGGCTTGGAAACAAGCAAGCTGCCCTGGCCAGAATCAAGGAAGGAAACAAGGCTTCCTATGAGACCCTTATAGCAGCAGCAGAACATCGTGAGGCAGCGGTAGCAGCATAATGTTGTGAGGCAGCATCAGCAGCAGAAGGCACGAGTACCAGCAACAAATGCTTCAGCTCTAACTCAAGCCCCAACTGCAGACCTCAGCCAGTCACGAGTCGTTTGACATCCGGGTCCTGAAGCTATGGGTGGAGGACTTCACCCTGCTGAACAAAGGATTTGAAAAAACTTGCCATCAGTTCTATTTGCCTGAGGACAAGGGGGTCCGATTTTAACCTCTCACCTCAGGGGTAAGGCCCTGGAAATCTTTGGTTACCTGCCGGCGAGACCACTCTGAGCTTGAAGACATCAAGCAAACTCTTATCCAGCTGGACAACTTGAACCCTGAGGCCTATCGGAAGAAGCTCCGGAATATGCAGAGGGCTCCTTCAGACAGCTGGGACAATATCACATACAGGCCCAAGTGAGAGCAGTCGACAAATGGACCATGGGATTGGAGCTTACCACCATCTAGTAGCTGAAGATGTTTGGATGTAATTAAAATCACAGCATGGTGAACGGCAGGGTGTTCTGTTTTTGGTTATGCACCAGTTCAGACTAATTGGTTGTTCAGTTAGTTTACCATTACTTGCTATGTACTATTTTTTCTGACTTGAACACTCCGCCCTTCACCATGCTGTGATTTTAATTACATCCAAACACATTTGGTTCCGACCTTCCTATAAATGCAGGCTTTACCATGATATTAGCCAAAGGTAAGTGTTCACCCTAGGCAGTCAGGTAAGGGACCCATCCGATCCATGAGATTACCTTGATGTTGCTGGATGGGCTCACATTTTTTGGCCAAATTTTGTGCTAAGCATCTCATGTGTTTTTTCATAGATTCCACAAGCCATTATGCTATTCACATTTCATGTAGTACACATTTCCTTGCTTTAGTACAATTGAGTGCAGCCATTTATCTACCGTATTTGCTATGTAAGTTGTTTTTGGTTATGCTCCAGTTCAGACTAGTTGGTTGTTCAGTCAGTTTACCATTACTTGCTATGTCATCTCTGCAGACAGCCAGGACACTTTAACCCCTTAGTGACAGAGCCAATTTGGTACTTAATGACCAAACCAATTTTTACAATTCTGACCACTGTCATTTTATGAGGTTATAACTCTGGAACGTTTTAACGAATCCCGCTGATTCTGAGACTGCTTTTTCGTGACATATTGTACTTCGTCTTAGTGATAAAATTTCTTCAATATTACTTGCGTTTATTTATGGAATAAATGGGAATATGGGGAAAATGTTTAAAATTTTGCCATTTACAAACTTTGAGTTTTTATGCCCTTAAATCACAGAGATATGTCACACAAAATAGTTAATAAATATCATTTTTAATATGCCTACTTTGCATCAGCACGATTTTGGAAACAAATTTTTTTTTGTTAGGAAGTTATAAGGGTTAAACGTTGACCAGCGATTTCTCATTTTTACAACAAAATTTACAAAACCATTTTTTTTAGGGACCATCTCACATTTAAAGTCACTTTGAGGGGTGTTCATGACAGAAAATACCCAAAAGTGACACCATTCTAAAAACTACACCCCTCAAGGTGCTTAAAACCACATTCAAGAATTTTATTAACCCTTTACGTGCTTCACAGGAAGTGAAGCAATGTGGAAGTAAAAAATTAACATTTAACTTTTTTTTAACAAACATTATACTTCAGAACCAATTTTTTTATTTTCACAAGTGTAAAAAGAGAAAATGAACCACAAAATTTGTTGTGCAAGTTCTCCTGAATACGCCGATACCCCATATGTGGGAGAAACCACTATTTGGGCGCACGGCAAAGCTTGGAAGAGAAGAAGTGCCTTAAGACGTTTTCAATGCAGAATTGGCTGGAATAGAGATTGGATGCCATGTTGTGTTTAGAGAGCCGCTGATGTGCCTAAACAGTGGAAACCCCCCACAAGTGAAAACATTTAGGAAACTAGACCCCTTAAGGAACTTATCTAGATGTGTGGTGTGCACTTTGAACCCCCAAGTGATTCACAGAAGTTTATAACGTAGAGCCGTGAAAATAAAATAAAAAATTTTTCCTCAAAAATTATTTTTTTGGCCTGCAACTTTTTACTTTCACAAGGGTAACAGGAGAAATTGGACACCAAAAGTTGTTGTCCAGTTTGTCCTGAGTACGCCGATACCCCATATGTGGGGGGGACCAATGTTTGGGCACACAGCGGGCTCGGAAGGGAAGTAGTGACGTTTTAAAATGCAGACTTTGATGGAATGGTCTGCGGGCGTCATGTTGCGTTTGCAGAGCCCCTGATGTACCTAAACAGGAGAAACCTCCCACAAGTTTTGGAAACTAGACGCCCCAGGGAGCTTATCTAGATGTGTGGTGAGCACTATGAACCCCCAAGTGCTTCACAGAAGTTTATAACGTAGATCCGTGAAAATAAAAAATCATATTTTTTCCACAAAAATTATATTTTCACCCCCAAATTTTTACTTTCACAAGGGTAACAGGAGAAATTGGACCATGAAAGTTGTTATGCAATTTGTCCTGAGTACGTTGATATCTCATATGTGGGGGGACCACTGTTTGTGCGCATGGCAGAGCTCGGAAGGGAAGATGTTTTGGAATGCAGACTTTGATGGAATGGTCTGCGGGCATCATGTTGTGTTTGGAGAGCCCTTGATGTGCCTAAATCTTTTTTTTTCCATATAAATGATTTTTTAGCACCCATTTTTTTTCCCAAGGGTAGCAGGAGAAACTGAACCACAAAAGTTGTTGTCCAATTTGTACTGCGTACGCTGAAGCCCCATATGTGGGGGTAAACCACTGTTTGGGTGCACGGCAGAGCTCAAAAGGGAAGGAGCACCATATTACTTTTTCCACGCAAAATTGGCTGTAATCAATGGTGGAGCCATGTCGTGTTTGGTGACACCCTGATGTGCCTAAATAGTGGAAACCCCCAATTCTAACTCCAGCCCTAACCCCAACCCATCCCTAACCCTAAACCCAACCCTAACCATAATCCTAATCTCAACCCTAACCCCAACACACCCCTAACCCTAACCCCAACCCTGTCAATTTTCACGGTCTGCCGCAATAACGGACCACAAAAAACTTGCAGATCGCCGTTTTTCGGGTTTGCAATACTATGGCAAAAGTATTGGAATAAATAAACGGCGGTCCGCAAAACCGGAAGTCACGGTGCAACCTTCCATTGTTTTTGCGGCCCCATTGAATTACAATCGGGGCCGTGTCCGTAAGCCATGACTAATATCGAGCAGGCTCGATATTTTTTCACAGCCGTAAATACGGCCCTAACGGCCATATGGCCTACGGCGCTCCGTGCAATTATTGTGGCCCTTTTTTGTGGCCCCATAGAAATCTATTGGAACTGCAAAAACGGGACCCAAAATCACAGTAAGTGTAAAAGAAGCCTTACCCTAATCCTAACCTTAACCCTAATTTTAGCCCAACTCTAACCCTAATGGGAAAATGGAAACATATTTTCTTTATTTTATTATTTCTCCCTAACTAAGGGGGTGATAAGGGGGGATTTATTTACTATTTTTTTATTTTGATCACTGTGATAGGGTTTATCACAATGACCAAAATGAACCAATAGGAAAAATCTTCCCATTGTTGCCGGGTGCCGGCCGGCAGATCTCGGCGGGCGCACTGTACTTGCACTCGCCATTTTTTTCCCTGCTCAAGATAGCGTCTCCCACTAGAGGAAGCAGGAGGGCCGAGGAGCACCGGGAGACACTGGTGAGTATGGGAGGGATCGGGGACCCTATGTCTCTCTCCTCTGATGTGCGATCACACCAGAGAAGAGAGAAATTAACTGGCACATCAGACTTTTTTTTTTTTTGCTGCCGCCGGTAAACGGTTAATACCGGCGATCGCAAAACCGGGGTCGGTAAAAACCGACCCAAATCATGTTCTCTGGGGTCTCAGCAACCCCCGGCAGCCGAGACCCCGGAGAAAATCCTGCAGTCATTAAGGGTAACCCTTAAGCTATGTGTTCCTAGCACTAGGGCCACACCCGTCCCAGAAATTGTCCACTGTTTTTTGTGAGTGGGGGTAGTGGGAGGTTTCTTAACAACCTTCAGCCCATCACCATAGGCAAGGCCATTGCCATAAGACTATTTGACATCGGCGCTGAGATGACTTTTGTGTGGCCTGAGCTGGTGTCACCATAGGATTTGGTACCCTGGAAAACCCTTGCCGTTTCTGGGATTGGAGGCGTCGAACCAGTGCTGCCAGACACCAAGGTGGATTTGGACTGAAGTGCTGGGATGGGAAAGCGGGAGGTGGGGTAACCTTGAATATTCCCGCGAGTGTTTTGCTTGAGACGTACTTGGGGTGGCTAGTGTACCAGTATGTGGCCACTCAACCCCCAGGCCTGATCCTCCAGACAACAACATAATGTCCATATCTGTTGATGTCAATGTCATTAACATGCCTACTAATGGTGATCTGGGGGTGGGTGATGTACTGTGTCCCTCTCTGTTATGATCCGGTGACCTTGGAGCCGCATGAGAGACTTTCTCAGGAGTAGGTGGTACCTGTACTGACCGCAAACCCGAAACTAACACCGCAACTAGAAGTAGCCGTGGGATGTACCTAACACGTCCTAGACCCCTCGACACAGCCGGAGGACTAAATACCCCTATAGATGGAAATGGGAATTCTATCTTGCCTCAGAGAAGAACCCCAAAGGATGGTAACTGAACTAGCGATTCTCTTTGTACGCTTTGGGCAGACTGAAATGACATGAGAAGCATCGCCACAATAAAAACACAACCTATTCTGACGTCTGAATCCTTGTTGTTCCGTTCTAGACAGAATCCTATCACACTGCATAGGCTCAGGCATCTGCTCTGAGGACAACGCCACAGCGCGCACAGTTCTGCGCTCCCGCAAGCGCCGATCAATCTGAATGGCCAGAGACATAGAATCACTCAGACCAACAGGCGTGGGAAACCCCACCATAACATCTTTAACAGATTCAGAAAGACCATTTCTGAAAATTGCCGCCAAAGCATCTTCATTCCATTTAGTCAGTACAGACCATTTTCTAAATTTCTGACAATACAATTCTGCCGCTTCTTGACCCTGAAACAGGGCCAAGGTCTTCTCCGCTTGATCCACAGAATTTGGTTCATCATATAATAATCCTAGAGCCTGAAAAAAGGCATCTACATTAAGCAAGGCCGGATTCCCAGATTCCAGGGAAAATGCCCAATCCTGAGGGTCGCCACGCAGCAGGGAGATGACAATTTTAACCTGCTAAATGGGATCACCAGAGGAACGAGGCTTCAGAGCAAAAAACAGTTTACAATTGTTTTTAAAACTCAAAAATTTGGACCTGTCCCCAAAAAACAAATCAGGAGTAGGAATCCTAGGCTCTAAAAGCGGAGTCTGAACAATATAATCAGAAATACCCTGTACCCTAGCAGCAAGCTGGTCTATACGAGAAACTAATCCCTGAACATCCATGCTAGCACAAAACTCCTCAGTCACCCAGAGGAAAAGAGGGAAGAAAAGACAAAGCAGGCTACAGAAAAAAAAGGCTCTTTCTTCCCTTCTTCTGAGATGCATTTAACTCATTGTTGGCCAGTTGTACTGTTATGATCCGGTGACCTTTGAGCCGCATGAGAGACTTTCTCAGGAGTAGGTGGTACCTGTACTGACCGCAAACCTTAAACTAACACCGCAACTAGAAGTAGCCGTGGGATGTACCTAACACGTCCTAGACCCCTCGACACAGCCGGAGGACTAAATACCCCTATAGATGGAAATGGGAATTCTATCTTGCCTCAGAGCAGAACCCCAAAGGATAGGCAGCCCCCCACAAATATTGACTGTGAGTATAAGAGGAAAAACACACGCAGGCAGAAAAACAGGATTTAGCAAAAGAGGCACTTCTAGCTAAATAGAAAAGGATAGGACAGAATTCTAAGCGGTCAGTATTAAAATCCTAAAAATATCCACAGCAGATAATACAAATATTCTACATCTAACTAAAGACATAGAAAGTATATCTGCATCTCCTGAGAATCCAGCATGACTGAAAAATCCAAACAAAGTCTAAGCTGGACAAAAACACAATGAATTGCACTGAATTGCAAAGCACACTGCATGTGTGCACAGAGACAAAAACCAGATACTTATCTTAGCTGAATTGGCAGCAGGGCATGAGGAGCCAGAGAGAGATGCAATCCCTCCAATAACAATGGACAACTGGCAAGGACTCATGGATTCTGCACACCTAAATACCTAATAGAGCTGCAATCAGCAGAAACACCTGCCCTGGATTACAACCCCAAGACAACTGCACTACCACCAACAACCACCGGAGGGAGCCCAAGAGCAGAATTCACAACAGTACCCCCCCTTGAAGAGGGGTCACCGAACCCTCACCAGAGCCCCCAGGCCGATCAGGACGAGCCAGATGAAAGGCCCGGACCAAATCAGCAGCATGGTCATCAGAGGCAAAAACCCAAGAATTATCCTCCTGGCCATAACCCTTCCATTTGACAAGGTACTGAAGCCTCCACCTCGAAAAGCGAGAATCCAAAATCTTCTCAACCACATACTCCAACTCCCCATCAACCAACACAGGAGCAGGAGGATCAACCGAGGGAACAACGGGCACCACATATTTCCGCAATAAAGATCTATGGAAAACATTATGGATGGCAAAAGAGGCCGAAAGGGCCAAACGAAAAGACACCGGATTGATAATCTCAGAAATCCTATAAGGACCAATAAACCGAGGCTTAAACTTAGGGGAAGAAACCTTCATAGGAACATGACGGGAAGACAACCAGACCAAATCCCCAACCCGAAGCCGGGAACCAACACACCGACGACGGTTAGCAAAACACTGAGCCTCCTCCTGAGACAACACCAAATTGTCCACCACATGAGCCCAAATCTGTTGCAACCTGTCAACCACAGAATCCACACCAGGACAATCAGAAGGTTCAACTTGCCCCGAAGAAAAACGAGGATGAAAACCAAAATTACAAAAGAAGGGCGAAACCAAGGTAGCCGAACTAGCCCGATTATTAAGGGCAAACTCGGCCAATGGCAAGAAAGCCACCCAATCATCCTGATCAGCAGACACAAAGCATCTCAAATAAGTTTCCAAAGTCTGATTAGTTCGCTCGGTCTGGCCATTTGTCTGAGGATGAAATGCGGAAGAAAAAGACAAATCAATACCCAGCCTAGCACAAAAGGCCCGCCAAAACCTAGACACAAACTGGGAACCTCTGTCGGACACAATATTCTCCGGAATACCGTGCAAACGAACCACATGCTGAAAAAACAACGGAACCAAATCAGAAGAGGAAGGTAATTTAGGCAAAGGCACCAAATGAACCATCTTAGAAAACCGGTCACAAACCACCCAGATAACAGACATCCTCTGGGAAACCGGAAGATCTGAAATAAAATCCATAGAAATATGCGTCCAGGGCCTCTCAGCGACCGGCAAAGGAAAAAGCAACCCACTAGCACGGGAACAACAAGGCTTGGCCCGCGCACAAGTCCCACAGGACTGCACAAAAGAACGCACATCACGCGACAAAGAAGGCCACCAAAACGACCTACCAACCAAATCTCTGGTACCAAAAATACCAGGATGGTCAGCCAACACAGAACAATGAACCTCAGAAATCACTCTACTAGTCCATCTATCAGGAACAAACAGTTTCCCTACTGGACAGCGGTCAGGTTTGTCAGCCTGAAATTCCTGCAGAACCCGTCGCAAATCAGGGGAAATGGCAGAAAGGACCACCCCTTCCTTCAGAATGCCGACCGGCTCAAATACCTCAGGAGAATCAGGCAAAAAACTCCTAGAGAGGGCATCAGCCTTAACATTCTTAGAACCCGGAAGATACGAGACTACGAAATCAAAACGGGAGAAAAACAGGGACCATCAAGCCTGTCTAGGATTCAGCCGTTTGGCAGATTCGAGGTAAATCAGATTTTTATGATCGGTCAAGACCACAATACGGTGCTTGGCTCCCTCAAGCCAATGTCGCCATTCCTCAAACGCTCACTTCATAGCCAACAACTCCCGATTGCCGACATCATAATTGCGTTCAGCAGGCGAAAACTTACGGGAAAAGAAGGCACACGGTTTCATCAAGGAACCATCAGAATTCCTCTGAGACAAAACGGCCCCTGCCCCAATCTCAGAAGCGTCAACCTCAACCTGAAACGGAAGAGAAACATCTGGCTGACTCAACACCGGGGCAGAAGTAAATCGGCGTTTAAGCTCCTGAAAGGCAGAGACAGCCACAGGGGACCAATTCGTTACATCAGCGCCTTTCTTCGTCAAATCGGTCAGGGGTTTAACCACACTGGAGAAGTTAGCAATGAAACGGCGATAAAAATTAGCAAAGCCCAAAAATTTCTGAAGGCTCTTCACAGATGTGGGTTGAATCCAATCATGAATGGCCTGAACCTTAACCGGATCCATCTCTATAGATGAGGGAGAAAAAATAAAGCCCAAAAAAGAAACCTTCTGCACTCCAAAGAGACACTTAGACCCCTTCACAAACAAAGCATTATCAGGAAGGATCTGAAATACCATCCTGACCTGTTTCACATGAGACTCCCAATCATCGGAAAAAATTAAGATGTCATCCAAATATACAATCATGAATTTAATAAGATAATTCCGGAAGATATCGTGCATGAAGGACTGAAAAACAGATGGAGCATTAGAGAGCCCGAATGGCATCACAAGGTATTCAAAATGGCCTTCGAGTGTATTAAATGCAGTTTTCTATTCGTCACCCTGCTTAATACGAACAAGATTATATGCCCCCCGAAGGTCAATTTTAGTAAACCAACTAGCCCCCTTAATCCTGGCAAACAAATCGGAAAGCAAAGGTAAAGGGTATTGAAACTTGACCGTGATCTTATTCAAGAGGCGATAATCAATACAGGGTCTCAAGGAGCCATCCTTCTTAGCAACGAAAAAAAAATCCCGCTCCCAACGGTGAAGAAGATGGCCGAATATGCCCTTTCTCCAAAGACTCCTTAACATAACTCCGCATGGTGGCATGTTCCGGCACAGACAGGTTGAAAAGTCGGCCCTTAGGAAACTTACAGCCTGGAATCAAGTCAATAGCACAATCATAGTCCCTATGCGGTGGAAGGGAACTGGACTTGGGCTCATCGAATACATCCTGAAAATCAGACAAAAACTCTGGAACTTCAGAAGAGGAGGAAGAGGAGATTGACATCACAGTAACGTAATTATGAACCCCCTGACAACCCCAACTAGTCACAGACATAGACTTCCAATCCATCACAGGATTATGTATCTGCAACCATGGAAAACCCAGCACAATAGCATCATGCAAATTATGCAACACCAGAAAACGACAATCTTCCTGATGGGCTGGCGCCATGCACATGGTCACCTGTGTCCAAAACTGGGGTTTATTTTTAGCCAAAGGTCTAGCATCAATGCCCCTTAAAGGAATAGGGTTCTGCAAAGACTGCAAGGGGAAACCACAACGCCTGGCAAATTCAAAGTCCATTAAGTTCAAAGCGGCGCCTGAATCCACAAACGCCATGACAGAAAATGACGACAATGGGCAGATCAAGGTCACAGATAACAGAAATTTAGGTTGTACAGTTCCAATGGTAACTGAACTAGCGATTCTCTTTGTACGCTTTGGGCAGACTGAAATGACATGAGAAGCATCGCCACAATAAAAACACAACCTATTCTGACGTCTGAATCCTTGTTGTTCCGTTCTAGACAGAATCCTATCACACTGCATAGGCTCAGGCATCTGCTCTGAGGACAACGCCACAGCGCGCACAGTTCTGCGCTCCCGCAAGCGCCGATCAATCTGAATGGCCAGAGACATAGAATCACTCAGACCAACAGGCGTGGGAAACCCCACCATAACATCTTTAACAGATTCAGAAAGACCATTTCTGAAAATTGCCGCCAAAGCATCTTCATTCCATTTAGTCAGTACAGACCATTTTCTAAATTTCTGACAATACAATTCTGCCGCTTCTTGACCCTGAAACAGGGCCAACAAGGTCTTCTCCGCTTGATCCACAGAATTTGGTTCATCATATAATAATCCTAGAGCCTGAAAAAAGGCATCTACATTAAGCAAGGCCGGATTCCCAGATTCCAGGGAAAATGCCCAATCCTGAGGGTCGCCACGCAGCAGGGAGATGACAATTTTAACCTGCTGAATGGGATCACCAGAGGAACGAGGCTTCAGAGCAAAAAACAGTTTACAATTGTTTTTAAAACTCAAAAATTTGGACCTGTCCCCAAAAAACAAATCAGGAGTAGGAATCCTAGGCTCTAAAAGTGGAGTCTGAACAATATAATCAGAAATACCCTGTACCCTAGCAGCAAGCTGGTCTATACGAGAAACTAATCCCTGAACATCCATGCTAGCACAAAACTCCTCAGTCACCCAGAGGAAAAGAGGGAAGAAAAGACAAAGCAGGCTACAGAAAAAAAAGGCTCTTTCTTCCCTTCTTCTGAGATGCATTTAACTCATTGTTGGCCAGTTGTACTGTTATGATCCGGTGACCTTTGAGCCGCATGAGAGACTTTCTCAGGAGTAGGTGGTACCTGTACTGACCGCAAACCTTAAACTAACACCGCAACTAGAAGTAGCCGTGGGATGTACCTAACACGTCCTAGACCCCTCGACACAGCCGGAGGACTAAATACCCCTATAGATGGAAATGGGAATTCTATCTTGCCTCAGAGCAGAACCCCAAAGGATAGGCAGCCCCCCACAAATATTGACTGTGAGTATAAGAGGAAAAACACACGCAGGCAGAAAAACAGGATTTAGCAAAAGAGGCACTTCTAGCTAAATAGAAAAGGATAGGACAGAATTCTAAGCGGTCAGTATTAAAATCCTAAAAATATCCACAGCAGATAATACAAATATTCTACATCTAACTAAAGACATAGAAAGTATATCTGCATCTCCTGAGAATCCAGCATGACTGAAAAATCCAAACAAAGTCTAAGCTGGACAAAAACACAATGAATTGCACTGAATTGCAAAGCACACTGCATGTGTGCACAGAGACAAAAACCAGATACTTATCTTAGCTGAATTGGCAGCAGGGCATGAGGAGCCAGAGAGAGATGCAATCCCTCCAATAACAATGGACAACTGGCAAGGACTCATGGATTCTGCACACCTAAATACCTAATAGAGCTGCAATCAGCAGAAACACCTGCCCTGGATTACAACCCCAAGACAACTGCACTACCACCAACAACCACCGGAGGGAGCCCAAGAGCAGAATTCACAACAGTACCCCCCCTTGAAGAGGGGTCACCGAACCCTCACCAGAGCCCCCAGGCCGATCAGGACGAGCCAGATGAAAGGCCCGGACCAAATCAGCAGCATGGTCATCAGAGGCAAAAACCCAAGAATTATCCTCCTGGCCATAACCCTTCCATTTGACAAGGTACTGAAGCCTCCACCTCGAAAAGCGAGAATCCAAAATCTTCTCAACCACATACTCCAACTCCCCATCAACCAACACAGGAGCAGGAGGATCAACCGAGGGAACAACGGGCACCACATATTTCCGCAATAAAGATCTATGGAAAACATTATGGATGGCAAAAGAGGCCGAAAGGGCCAAACGAAAAGACACCGGATTGATAATCTCAGAAATCCTATAAGGACCAATAAACCGAGGCTTAAACTTAGGGGAAGAAACCTTCATAGGAACATGACGGGAAGACAACCAGACCAAATCCCCAACCCGAAGCCGGGAACCAACACACCGACGACGGTTAGCAAAACACTGAGCCTCCTCCTGAGACAACACCAAATTGTCCACCACATGAGCCCAAATCTGTTGCAACCTGTCAACCACAGAATCCACACCAGGACAATCAGAAGGTTCAACTTGCCCCGAAGAAAAACGAGGATGAAAACCAAAATTACAAAAGAAGGGCGAAACCAAGGTAGCCGAACTAGCCCGATTATTAAGGGCAAACTCGGCCAATGGCAAGAAAGCCACCCAATCATCCTGATCAGCAGACACAAAGCATCTCAAATAAGTTTCCAAAGTCTGATTAGTTCGCTCGGTCTGGCCATTTGTCTGAGGATGAAATGCGGAAGAAAAAGACAAATCAATACCCAGCCTAGCACAAAAGGCCCGCCAAAACCTAGACACAAACTGGGAACCTCTGTCGGACACAATATTCTCCGGAATACCGTGCAAACGAACCACATGCTGAAAAAACAACGGAACCAAATCAGAAGAGGAAGGTAATTTAGGCAAAGGCACCAAATGAACCATCTTAGAAAACCGGTCACAAACCACCCAGATAACAGACATCCTCTGGGAAACCGGAAGATCTGAAATAAAATCCATAGAAATATGCGTCCAGGGCCTCTCAGGGACCGGCAAAGGAAAAAGCAACCCACTAGCACGGGAACAACAAGGCTTGGCCCGCGCACAAGTCCCACAGGACTGCACAAAAGAACGCACATCACGCGACAAAGAAGGCCACCAAAACGACCTACCAACCAAATCTCTGGTACCAAAAATACCAGGATGGTCAGCCAACACAGAACAATGAACCTCAGAAATCACTCTACTAGTCCATCTATCAGGAACAAACAGTTTCCCTACTGGACAGCGGTCAGGTTTGTCAGCCTGAAATTCCTGCAGAACCCGTCGCAAATCAGGGGAAATGGCAGAAAGGACCACCCCTTCCTTCAGAATGCCGACCGGCTCAAATACCTCAGGAGAATCAGGCAAAAAACTCCTAGAGAGGGCATCAGCCTTAACATTCTTAGAACCCGGAAGATACGAGACTACGAAATCAAAACGGGAGAAAAACAGGGACCATCAAGCCTGTCTAGGATTCAGCCGTTTGGCAGATTCGAGGTAAATCAGATTTTTATGATCGGTCAAGACCACAATACGGTGCTTGGCTCCCTCAAGCCAATGTCGCCATTCCTCAAACGCTCACTTCATAGCCAACAACTCCCGATTGCCGACATCATAATTGCGTTCAGCAGGCGAAAACTTACGGGAAAAGAAGGCACACGGTTTCATCAAGGAACCATCAGAATTCCTCTGAGACAAAACGGCCCCTGCCCCAATCTCAGAAGCGTCAACCTCAACCTGAAACGGAAGAGAAACATCTGGCTGACTCAACACCGGGGCAGAAGTAAATCGGCGTTTAAGCTCCTGAAAGGCAGAGACAGCCACAGGGGACCAATTCGTTACATCAGCGCCTTTCTTCGTCAAATCGGTCAGGGGTTTAACCACACTGGAGAAGTTAGCAATGAAACGGCGATAAAAATTAGCAAAGCCCAAAAATTTCTGAAGGCTCTTCACAGATGTGGGTTGAATCCAATCATGAATGGCCTGAACCTTAACCGGATCCATCTCTATAGATGAGGGAGAAAAAATAAAGCCCAAAAAAGAAACCTTCTGCACTCCAAAGAGACACTTAGACCCCTTCACAAACAAAGCATTATCAGGAAGGATCTAAAATACCATCCTGACCTGTTTCACATGAGACTCCCAATCATCGGAAAAAATTAAGATGTCATCCAAATATACAATCATGAATTTAATAAGATAATTCCGGAAGATATCGTGCATGAAGGACTGAAAAACAGATGGAGCATTAGAGAGCCCGAATGGCATCACAAGGTATTCAAAATGGCCTTCGGGTGTATTAAATGCAGTTTTCTATTCGTCACCCTGCTTAATATGAACAAGATTATATGCCCCCCGAAGGTCAATTTTAGTAAACCAACTAGCCCCCTTAATCCTGGCAAACAAATCGGAAAGCAAAGGTAAAGGGTATTGAAACTTGACCGTGATCTTATTCAAGAGGCGATAATCAATACAGGGTCTCAAGGAGCCATCCTTCTTAGCAACGAAAAAAAAATCCCGCTCCCAACGGTGAAGAAGATGGCCGAATATGCCCTTTCTCCAAAGACTCCTTAACATAACTCCGCATGGTGGCATGTTCCGGCACAGACAGGTTGAAAAGTCGGCCCTTAGGAAACTTACAGCCTGGAATCAAGTCAATAGCACAATCATAGTCCCTATGCGGTGGAAGGGAACTGGACTTGGGCTCATCGAATACATCCTGAAAATCAGACAAAAACTCTGGAACTTCAGAAGAGGAGGAAGAGGAGATTGACATCACAGTAACGTAATTATGAACCCCCTGACAACCCCAACTAGTCACAGACATAGACTTCCAATCCATCACAGGATTATGTATCTGCAACCATGGAAAACCCAGCACAATAGCATCATGCAAATTATGCAACACCAGAAAACGACAATCTTCCTGATGGGCTGGCGCCATGCACATGGTCACCTGTGTCTAAAACTGGGGTTTATTTTTAGCCAAAGGTCTAGCATCAATGCCCCTTAAAGGAATAGGGTTCTGCAAAGACTGCAAGGGGAAACCACAACGCCTGGCAAATTCAAAGTCCATTAAGTTCAAAGCGGCGCCTGAATCCACAAACGCCATGACAGAAAATGACGACAATGGGCAGATCAAGGTCACAGATAACAGAAATTTAGGTTGTACAGTTCCAATGGTAACTGAACTAGCGATTCTCTTTGTACGCTTTGGGCAGACTGAAATGACATGAGAAGCATCGCCACAATAAAAACACAACCTATTCTGACGTCTGAATCCTTGTTGTTCCGTTCTAGACAGAATCCTATCACACTGCATAGGCTCAGGCATCTGCTCTGAGGACAACGCCACAGCGCGCACAGTTCTGCGCTCCCGCAAGCGCCGATCAATCTGAATGGCCAGAGACATAGAATCACTCAGACCAACAGGCGTGGGAAACCCCACCATAACATCTTTAACAGATTCAGAAAGACCATTTCTGAAAATTGCCGCCAAAGCATCTTCATTCCATTTAGTCAGTACAGACCATTTTCTAAATTTCTGACAATACAATTCTGCCGCTTCTTGACCCTGAAACAGGGCCAACAAGGTCTTCTCCGCTTGATCCACAGAATTTGGTTCATCATATAATAATCCTAGAGCCTGAAAAAAGGCATCTACATTAAGCAAGGCCGGATTCCCAGATTCCAGGGAAAATGCCCAATCCTGAGGGTCGCCACGCAGCAGGGAGATGACAATTTTAACCTGCTGAATGGGATCACCAGAGGAACGAGGCTTCAGAGCAAAAAACAGTTTACAATTGTTTTTAAAACTCAAAAATTTGGACCTGTCCCCAAAAAACAAATCAGGAGTAGGAATCCTAGGCTCTAAAAGCGGAGTCTGAACAATATAATCAGAAATACCCTGTACCCTAGCAGCAAGCTGGTCTATACGAGAAACTAATCCCTGAACATCCATGCTAGCACAAAACTCCTCAGTCACCCAGAGGAAAAGAGGGAAGAAAAGACAAAGCAGGCTACAGAAAAAAAAGGCTCTTTCTTCCCTTCTTCTGAGATGCATTTAACTCATTGTTGGCCAGTTGTACTGTTATGATCCGGTGACCTTTGAGCCGCATGAGAGACTTTCTCAGGAGTAGGTGGTACCTGTACTGACCGCAAACCTTAAACTAACACCGCAACTAGAAGTAGCCGTGGGATGTACCTAACACGTCCTAGACCCCTCGACACAGCCGGAGGACTAAATACCCCTATAGATGGAAATGGGAATTCTATCTTGCCTCAGAGCAGAACCCCAAAGGATAGGCAGCCCCCCACAAATATTGACTGTGAGTATAAGAGGAAAAACACACGCAGGCAGAAAAACAGGATTTAGCAAAAGAGGCACTTCTAGCTAAATAGAAAAGGATAGGACAGAATTCTAAGCGGTCAGTATTAAAATCCTAAAAATATCCACAGCAGATAATACAAATATTCTACATCTAACTAAAGACATAGAAAGTATATCTGCATCTCCTGAGAATCCAGCATGACTGAAAAATCCAAACAAAGTCTAAGCTGGACAAAAACACAATGAATTGCACTGAATTGCAAAGCACACTGCATGTGTGCACAGAGACAAAAACCAGATACTTATCTTAGCTGAATTGGCAGCAGGGCATGAGGAGCCAGAGAGAGATGCAATCCCTCCAATAACAATGGACAACTGGCAAGGACTCATGGATTCTGCACACCTAAATACCTAATAGAGCTGCAATCAGCAGAAACACCTGCCCTGGATTACAACCCCAAGACAACTGCACTACCACCAACAACCACCGGAGGGAGCCCAAGAGCAGAATTCACAACAGTACCCCCCCTTGAAGAGGGGTCACCGAACCCTCACCAGAGCCCCCAGGCCGATCAGGACGAGCCAGATGAAAGGCCCGGACCAAATCAGCAGCATGGTCATCAGAGGCAAAAACCCAAGAATTATCCTCCTGGCCATAACCCTTCCATTTGACAAGGTACTGAAGCCTCCACCTCGAAAAGCGAGAATCCAAAATCTTCTCAACCACATACTCCAACTCCCCATCAACCAACACAGGAGCAGGAGGATCAACCGAGGGAACAACGGGCACCACATATTTCCGCAATAAAGATCTATGGAAAACATTATGGATGGCAAAAGAGGCCGAAAGGGCCAAACGAAAAGACACCGGATTGATAATCTCAGAAATCCTATAAGGACCAATAAACCGAGGCTTAAACTTAGGGGAAGAAACCTTCATAGGAACATGACGGGAAGACAACCAGACCAAATCCCCAACCCGAAGCCGGGAACCAACACACCGACGACGGTTAGCAAAACACTGAGCCTCCTCCTGAGACAACACCAAATTGTCCACCACATGAGCCCAAATCTGTTGCAACCTGTCAACCACAGAATCCACACCAGGACAATCAGAAGGTTCAACTTGCCCCGAAGAAAAACGAGGATGAAAACCAAAATTACAAAAGAAGGGCGAAACCAAGGTAGCCGAACTAGCCCGATTATTAAGGGCAAACTCGGCCAATGGCAAGAAAGCCACCCAATCATCCTGATCAGCAGACACAAAGCATCTCAAATAAGTTTCCAAAGTCTGATTAGTTCGCTCGGTCTGGCCATTTGTCTGAGGATGAAATGCGGAAGAAAAAGACAAATCAATACCCAGCCTAGCACAAAAGGCCCGCCAAAACCTAGACACAAACTGGGAACCTCTGTCGGACACAATATTCTCCGGAATACCGTGCAAACGAACCACATGCTGAAAAAACAACGGAACCAAATCAGAAGAGGAAGGTAATTTAGGCAAAGGCACCAAATGAACCATCTTAGAAAACCGGTCACAAACCACCCAGATAACAGACATCCTCTGGGAAACCGGAAGATCTGAAATAAAATCCATAGAAATATGCGTCCAGGGCCTCTCAGGGACCGGCAAAGGAAAAAGCAACCCACTAGCACGGGAACAACAAGGCTTGGCCCGCGCACAAGTCCCACAGGACTGCACAAAAGAACGCACATCACGCGACAAAGAAGGCCACCAAAACGACCTACCAACCAAATCTCTGGTACCAAAAATACCAGGATGGTCAGCCAACACAGAACAATGAACCTCAGAAATCACTCTACTAGTCCATCTATCAGGAACAAACAGTTTCCCTACTGGACAGCGGTCAGGTTTGTCAGCCTGAAATTCCTGCAGAACCCGTCGCAAATCAGGGGAAATGGCAGAAAGGACCACCCCTTCCTTCAGAATGCCGACCGGCTCAAATACCTCAGGAGAATCAGGCAAAAAACTCCTAGAGAGGGCATCAGCCTTAACATTCTTAGAACCCGGAAGATACGAGACTACGAAATCAAAACGGGAGAAAAACAGGGACCATCAAGCCTGTCTAGGATTCAGCCGTTTGGCAGATTCGAGGTAAATCAGATTTTTATGATCGGTCAAGACCACAATACGGTGCTTGGCTCCCTCAAGCCAATGTCGCCATTCCTCAAACGCTCACTTCATAGCCAACAACTCCCGATTGCCGACATCATAATTGCGTTCAGCAGGCGAAAACTTACGGGAAAAGAAGGCACACGGTTTCATCAAGGAACCATCAGAATTCCTCTGAGACAAAACGGCCCCTGCCCCAATCTCAGAAGCGTCAACCTCAACCTGAAACGGAAGAGAAACATCTGGCTGACTCAACACCGGGGCAGAAGTAAATCGGCGTTTAAGCTCCTGAAAGGCAGAGACAGCCACAGGGGACCAATTCGTTACATCAGCGCCTTTCTTCGTCAAATCGGTCAGGGGTTTAACCACACTGGAGAAGTTAGCAATGAAACGGCGATAAAAATTAGCAAAGCCCAAAAATTTCTGAAGGCTCTTCACAGATGTGGGTTGAATCCAATCATGAATGGCCTGAACCTTAACCGGATCCATCTCTATAGATGAGGGAGAAAAAATAAAGCCCAAAAAAGAAACCTTCTGCACTCCAAAGAGACACTTAGACCCCTTCACAAACAAAGCATTATCAGGAAGGATCTGAAATACCATCCTGACCTGTTTCACATGAGACTCCCAATCATCGGAAAAAATTAAGATGTCATCCAAATATACAATCATGAATTTAATAAGATAATTCCGGAAGATATCGTGCATGAAGGACTGAAAAACAGATGGAGCATTAGAGAGCCCGAATGGCATCACAAGGTATTCAAAATGGCCTTCGGGTGTATTAAATGCAGTTTTCTATTCGTCACCCTGCTTAATATGAACAAGATTATATGCCCCCCGAAGGTCAATTTTAGTAAACCAACTAGCCCCCTTAATCCTGGCAAACAAATCGGAAAGCAAAGGTAAAGGGTATTGAAACTTGACCGTGATCTTATTCAAGAGGCGATAATCAATACAGGGTCTCAAGGAGCCATCCTTCTTAGCAACGAAAAAAAAATCCCGCTCCCAACGGTGAAGAAGATGGCCGAATATGCCCTTTCTCCAAAGACTCCTTAACATAACTCCGCATGGTGGCATGTTCCGGCACAGACAGGTTGAAAAGTCGGCCCTTAGGAAACTTACAGCCTGGAATCAAGTCAATAGCACAATCATAGTCCCTATGCGGTGGAAGGGAACTGGACTTGGGCTCATCGAATACATCCTGAAAATCAGACAAAAACTCTGGAACTTCAGAAGAGGAGGAAGAGGAGATTGACATCACAGTAACGTAATTATGAACCCCCTGACAACCCCAACTAGTCACAGACATAGACTTCCAATCCATCACAGGATTATGTATCTGCAACCATGGAAAACCCAGCACAATAGCATCATGCAAATTATGCAACACCAGAAAACGACAATCTTCCTGATGGGCTGGCGCCATGCACATGGTCACCTGTGTCCAAAACTGGGGTTTATTTTTAGCCAAAGGTCTAGCATCAATGCCCCTTAAAGGAATAGGGTTCTGCAAAGACTGCAAGGGGAAACCACAACGCCTGGCAAATTCAAAGTCCATTAAGTTCAAAGCGGCGCCTGAATCCACAAACGCCATGACAGAAAATGACGACAATGGGCAGATCAAGGTCACAGATAACAGAAATTTAGGTTGTACAGTTCCAATGGTAACTGAACTAGCGATTCTCTTTGTACGCTTTGGGCAGACTGAAATGACATGAGAAGCATCGCCACAATAAAAACACAACCTATTCTGACGTCTGAATCCTTGTTGTTCCGTTCTAGACAGAATCCTATCACACTGCATAGGCTCAGGCATCTGCTCTGAGGACAACGCCACAGCGCGCACAGTTCTGCGCTCCCGCAAGCGCCGATCAATCTGAATGGCCAGAGACATAGAATCACTCAGACCAACAGGCGTGGGAAACCCCACCATAACATCTTTAACAGATTCAGAAAGACCATTTCTGAAAATTGCCGCCAAAGCATCTTCATTCCATTTAGTCAGTACAGACCATTTTCTAAATTTCTGACAATACAATTCTGCCGCTTCTTGACCCTGAAACAGGGCCAACAAGGTCTTCTCCGCTTGATCCACAGAATTTGGTTCATCATATAATAATCCTAGAGCCTGAAAAAAGGCATCTACATTAAGCAAGGCCGGATTCCCAGATTCCAGGGAAAATGCCCAATCCTGAGGGTCGCCACGCAGCAGGGAGATGACAATTTTAACCTGCTGAATGGGATCACCAGAGGAACGAGGCTTCAGAGCAAAAAACAGTTTACAATTGTTTTTAAAACTCAAAAATTTGGACCTGTCCCCAAAAAACAAATCAGGAGTAGGAATCCTAGGCTCTAAAAGCGGAGTCTGAACAATATAATCAGAAATACCCTGTACCCTAGCAGCAAGCTGGTCTATACGAGAAACTAATCCCTGAACATCCATGCTAGCACAAAACTCCTCAGTCACCCAGAGGAAAAGAGGGAAGAAAAGACAAAGCAGGCTACAGAAAAAAAAGGCTCTTTCTTCCCTTCTTCTGAGATGCATTTAACTCATTGTTGGCCAGTTGTACTGTTATGATCCGGTGACCTTTGAGCCGCATGAGAGACTTTCTCAGGAGTAGGTGGTACCTGTACTGACCGCAAACCTTAAACTAACACCGCAACTAGAAGTAGCCGTGGGATGTACCTAACACGTCCTAGACCCCTCGACACAGCCGGAGGACTAAATACCCCTATAGATGGAAATGGGAATTCTATCTTGCCTCAGAGCAGAACCCCAAAGGATAGGCAGCCCCCCACAAATATTGACTGTGAGTATAAGAGGAAAAACACACGCAGGCAGAAAAACAGGATTTAGCAAAAGAGGCACTTCTAGCTAAATAGAAAAGGATAGGACAGAATTCTAAGCGGTCAGTATTAAAATCCTAAAAATATCCACAGCAGATAATACAAATATTCTACATCTAACTAAAGACATAGAAAGTATATCTGCATCTCCTGAGAATCCAGCATGACTGAAAAATCCAAACAAAGTCTAAGCTGGACAAAAACACAATGAATTGCACTGAATTGCAAAGCACACTGCATGTGTGCACAGAGACAAAAACCAGATACTTATCTTAGCTGAATTGGCAGCAGGGCATGAGGAGCCAGAGAGAGATGCAATCCCTCCAATAACAATGGACAACTGGCAAGGACTCATGGATTCTGCACACCTAAATACCTAATAGAGCTGCAATCAGCAGAAACACCTGCCCTGGATTACAACCCCAAGACAACTGCACTACCACCAACAACCACCGGAGGGAGCCCAAGAGCAGAATTCACAACAGTACCCCCCCTTGAAGAGGGGTCACCGAACCCTCACCAGAGCCCCCAGGCCGATCAGGACGAGCCAGATGAAAGGCCCGGACCAAATCAGCAGCATGGTCATCAGAGGCAAAAACCCAAGAATTATCCTCCTGGCCATAACCCTTCCATTTGACAAGGTACTGAAGCCTCCACCTCGAAAAGCGAGAATCCAAAATCTTCTCAACCACATACTCCAACTCCCCATCAACCAACACAGGAGCAGGAGGATCAACCGAGGGAACAACGGGCACCACATATTTCCGCAATAAAGATCTATGGAAAACATTATGGATGGCAAAAGAGGCCGAAAGGGCCAAACGAAAAGACACCGGATTGATAATCTCAGAAATCCTATAAGGACCAATAAACCGAGGCTTAAACTTAGGGGAAGAAACCTTCATAGGAACATGACGGGAAGACAACCAGACCAAATCCCCAACCCGAAGCCGGGAACCAACACACCGACGACGGTTAGCAAAACACTGAGCCTCCTCCTGAGACAACACCAAATTGTCCACCACATGAGCCCAAATCTGTTGCAACCTGTCAACCACAGAATCCACACCAGGACAATCAGAAGGTTCAACTTGCCCCGAAGAAAAACGAGGATGAAAACCAAAATTACAAAAGAAGGGCGAAACCAAGGTAGCCGAACTAGCCCGATTATTAAGGGCAAACTCGGCCAATGGCAAGAAAGCCACCCAATCATCCTGATCAGCAGACACAAAGCATCTCAAATAAGTTTCCAAAGTCTGATTAGTTCGCTCGGTCTGGCCATTTGTCTGAGGATGAAATGCGGAAGAAAAAGACAAATCAATACCCAGCCTAGCACAAAAGGCCCGCCAAAACCTAGACACAAACTGGGAACCTCTGTCGGACACAATATTCTCCGGAATACCGTGCAAACGAACCA